>NC_134233.1:15502491-15861657 GCF_965140235.1 Caretta caretta
CAAGACTGATCTCTGAGGAACTCCACTAGTAACCTCCCTCCAGCCTGACAACTCACCGTTCACCATGACCTCTTGTAATCTCCCCTGTAACCAATTCCTTATCGACCTTTCAGTTCTCATATTATTCTCCAATTTAACGAATAGTTTCCCATGTGGAACTGTATCAGATACCTTAATGACATCCAGATAGATTAGAGCTACTGCATTTCCTTTGTCCAAAAAATTAGGTTTCTCACAGAAGGAGATCAGGTTGCTCTGGCAGGATCTACCTTTTGTAACACCATGTTTTATTTATTTATAGAGCTGAAGGCTGGAAGGAACTGTTAGCAATAGGCTGAGAGTGGCCATGTGGAGGTGGGGGAAGGGATGGCAGACCGTGCGGAGGTGGGAGGGGACGCGGTGTTGGATTTTGTTTTGTAGGAGTCCATGTCCCTGCTCCCTGTGGCCGTGGTGCCTTCCGTACCAAAGCAGCATGTCAGCGGAGCAGACGTACACACCATAGCTCCATCTGGAACACGCGGCGTTCACTGCCAGACGGGATGGGCGATTTTTCAGGGGCCCAGCTTGATATGCCTGGCTGGGGTGGATTCAGTTGGACGGGGGTCTGGGGCTCTGATAGTTTGGGATGTTCCTTTTTGCATAGTCAGTTTTTTCCCTTTATTGTTTT
Source organism: Caretta caretta (assembly GCF_965140235.1). Taxonomy (NCBI): domain Eukaryota; kingdom Metazoa; phylum Chordata; order Testudines; family Cheloniidae; genus Caretta; species Caretta caretta. The sequence continues at coordinate 15,503,159 of NC_134233.1, forward strand.
CCCCCTGCCTGTGCCTGAGGCCACTCTCTTCTTAACTTGCTTTTGTTATTTCAGTTCCAGTTTTTAAATGAGATCTAATAATTGCAAAGCTGAATGAAAGATAAACCAAACAGAACCATTTGAATTTTGGCACATACCTGGTAGAACTACACCTCATGAGGGTACGCTGTAATTACTTGGTTACCTATAGCATTTTCTGGTGGGGTGGATGAAGCAATGTCAAAGAGCCAAAGTGCTTTTTAGGCCAGGGCTTGCAGACTTTCAGGAGTGGGGAGTTGGATAGTATTTACTGATCTCAAAATAAAAGGTTAAGATGGCTGGTTCATAATATCCGATGAAATCTTCCAAACTATTATAGAAATAGACCCTAATGCTATTAAAACAACATGGTATTAATACTGATTCAAAACCGAAATTAAAATAACGAGATAAACGCATGAGAACTGAACTGACACCTAACTTCCATGTCTTAATGCCTGAACTTTTGACATTCACTCACACCATCTTTTTTTTTAAAGCTATGCACCGCACACAGTCAAGTTAATGAAGGAAAGCACACCAATTATTGACTGCTTTGTGTTGCATTAGCAACTGATTAAGCACCTAATTAAAACTGTACCACTGTAAGTGGAAACGCCTCAACAGAGCTTCGCTCCAATGTGTTTAAATCTGAATGAAAAGTTTCTAAATTAAATACATGGCAGGATAGTAAACAGGGGGAAAATACACAGAAGTGCCTCTACCCAGTCCTGTTGACTCCTTGTCCCAACCCCCAATGAGTTCTGGCCTCTTGGTCAACTGAGCTCCCAGTCCCACATCAGCTGTGCCCTCTCCTAGCCTAACCCGTTTCTACTGCAGTTCTTCATCCCCCTCGTCCAGGCAGGGGGTTGGCGCTGCAGCCCCTTAGACACCTGCATCAGTCACTGTCTCGCATGCTGGGGCTATTTAGATTTCAGGGAACAATTTATCAGCGTTACTGTCTCTGGGAGGTGGGAGAGAGGAGAGACTGAGATGGAGTTTGCTCCCCACACTCTGTAAGTCTCCATGTTACCTCATCCTCCACCCTCCCCCATGTGTCTCTGCTCATGTGTGAGAGTGTCACCTTCTGATCATAATGCCACTGGCCTCAGCAGAGCTCCCAGACAGGAGCTACATCACGATGGGGTTACGCTACTGAGAGTAAAATACATCACAGGGAGGATGTAATTATCCTCAAAGCAAGCATTTCACTTCCTAGACTGTAAAGTACTTCATTACTTAAAAGTACACTTGAAAGGATTGGATTTTTATGAATAAATTGCAGTAAATGTTGACTTCACTGTTCAGGTAAAATATAGAAATGCTTCTGGAGAAAGTCAAGTTTGATTTACGGATATTTACACTGTATGTTTTGCATGTGACATTGACAATTTGTGTTTGAACAGTTACAAAGATTTGGCTTTTTAAATCTCAACATTTACTGTAATTAAATAATTGTTGTCTGACTACCCCCATAACTTCCCACAGATCTGAACATTGAAATTGTAAACATTGAAAAAAGGGCTTAAAAATAACTATCGATATCATCTATTGAAATTAAAAAAAGAAATAGACAAAATGAATTTTGCCAAACCCACTTAACAGCAATCGCAATACGCTAGGGTTGGAAATTCACAGTTAAGGCACCCAACCTTAATTCTGCCATGTAGGTCCCATGGCAGATGGCTCTGGCAGCATCAAGTGGGTCCACCACTTCTGATGAGCTATAAATATCAAAGGGACTCAGCTACTGATCCTGCAGTGAGTTTCTGCCCCTCCCTACTTTCTATAGCAGTACTTGTAAGAACAGGCCAGGGAAACATGTTAATACTTTGAACCAAAATCCGGAAGCTGCTGAGTATGCACAAGTTAAAATGAAACCAAGGCTCCGTTTCTTCAAGGACCTGGCCCCTAGTGCAAAATAATAGACACTCCCCAGAAATTTGAAATGGCCACTTCATAAGTGATAGAATCTTTTTTATCTCTTGACTTGTGGGAATTACCAATAAAAGAAAGAACCCAGTGAAGGTGATACCATGAGGGAAAGAGCTCATGTGTCTTTACAAATTGGTATAATGTAATCTGGAAATTTATACAGGAAAATGCTTTATTCGTAGCCCTATGGCGATTGCCTGTACCCTGTAGGGACCTTAATTCTGCCCAATCCCAGCTGCTTCTGTCCCGCTCCATACCCCCAAATCTCTTCATCCCTCCAACTATCAGCTGCCAGTTTTCCCTCCTGCTACCCCTTCCTCACTGGCAGAGAAACTCTAAGCTCTATCCCCTTCTCTTGGCCTCTGAAAGTTGCCTTGCCCAGGGCTTTGCAGCCTGTGTGAAAGCTCATAACTGGTCAAGTGAAACTCAGTGAAGGCCAGAGCCCCGAATGCTGCCAGCCCTCTCTTTGGGGCTGGAGATGCTCCACAGACTGTTCCCTTCCCAGGGTGGACCCCTTCTGAGTAGAGAAGGTCTCTCCTGTTAACTCCTGCTCCAGTCCTGGCATTGCAGGTGTGGAGGGACTGGGCCAGTCCAGACTAAAGCAGCAGTTTAACCCCTTCTGTGCCAGTGTGGGGTTTATATAGCCTTTCACAGGCACCCAGGCCCAGGGAATGGCCCCCTATCAGCCCCATGGTGGGGTGACCAACTGGCAGCATTGCCTTTGAGGGTGCTGCTCAGCTAATGGGAGGTCAAGAGCACAACAAGAGTCTTTTGTCTTTTTCAACATCCCATAATGTTGATCTTAAATACAAAAAAGAAGCTTACAAGAAGTGGAAGATTGGACAAATGACTAGGAATGAGTATAAAAATATTGCTCGGGCATGCAGGAGTGAAATCAGGAAGGCCAAATCACACCTGGAGTTGCAGCTAGCAAGAAATGTTAAGAGTAACAAGAAGGGTTTCTTCAGGTATGTTGGCAACAAGAAGAAAGTCAAGGAAAGTATGGGCCCCTTACTGAATGAGGGAGGCAACCTAGTGACAGAGGATGTGGAAAAAGCTAATGTACTCAATGCTTTTTTTGCCTCTGTCTTCACAAACAAGGTCAGCTCCCAGACTACTGCACTGGGCAGCACAGCATGGGGAGGAGGTGACCAGACCTCTGTGGAAAAAGAAGTAGTTCAGGACTATTTAGAAAAGCTGGACGTGCACAAGTCCGTTGGGCCGGATGTGTTGCATCCGAGAGTGCTAAAGGAGTTGGCGGATGTGATTGCAGAGCCATTGGCCATTATCTTTGAAAACTCATGGTGATTGGGGGAGGTCCCGGACGACTGGAAAAAGGCTAATGTAGTGCCCATCTTTAAAAAAGGGAAGAAGGAGGATCCTGGGAACTACAGGCCAGTCAGCCTCACCTCAGTCCCTGGAAAAATCATGGAGCAGGTCCTCAAGGAATCAATTCTGAAGCACTTAGAGGAGAGGAAAGTAATCCGGAACAGTCAGCATGGATTCACCATGGGCAAGTCATGTCTGACTAATTGCCTTCTGTGACGAGATAACTGGCTTTGTGGATGAAGGGGAAGCAGTGGACGTGTTGTTCCTTGACTTTAGCAAAGCTTTTGACATGGTCTCCCACAGTGTTCTTGACAGCAAGTTAAAGAAGTGTGGGCTGGATGAATGGACTATAAGGTGGATAGAAAGCTGGCTAGATTGTCTGGCTCAACGGGTAGTGATCAATGGCTCCATGTCTAGTTGGCAGCCGGTATCAAGTGGAATGCCCCAAGGGTCGGTCCTGGGGCCGGTTTTGTTCAATATCTTCATAAATGATCTGGAGGATGGTGTGGATTGCACCCTCAGCAAGTTTGCAGATGACACTAAACTGGGAGGAGAGGTAAATACGCTGGAGGGCAGGGATAGGATACAGAGAGACCTAGACAAATTGGAGGATTGAGCCAAAAGAAATCTGATGAAGTTCAACAAGGACAAGTGTAGAGTCCTGCACTTAGGACGGAAGAATCCCATGCACCGCTACAGACTAGGGACCGAATGGCTCGGCAGCAGTTCTGCAGAAAAGGACCTAGGGGTTACAGTGGACAAGAAGCTGGACATGAGTCAACAGTGTGCCCTTGTTGCCAAGAAGGCCAATGGCATTTTGGGATGTATAAGTAGGGGCACAGCGAGCAGATTGAGGGACGTGATCGTTCCCCTCTATTCAACACTGTTGAGGCCTCATCTGGAGTACTGTGTCCAGTTTTGGGCCCCACACGACAAGAAGGATGTGGAAAAATTGGAAAGAGTCCAGCGGAGGGCAACAAAAATGATGAGGGGACTGGAACACGTGACTTATGAGGAGAGGCTGAGGGAACTGGGGATGTTTAGTCTACGGAAGAGAAGAATGAGGGGGGATTTGATAGCTGCTTTCAACTCCCTGAAAGGGGGTTCCAAAAAGAGGATGGCTCTAGACTGTTCTCAGTGGTATCAGATGACAGAACAAGGAGTAATGGTTTCAAGTTGCAGCAGGGGAGATTTAGGTTGGATATTAGGAAAAACTTTTTCACTAGGAGGGTGGTGAAACACTGGAATGCGTTACCTAGGGAGGTGGTGGAATCTCCTTCCTTAGAAGTTTTTAAGGTCAGGCGTGACAAAGCCCTGGTTGGGATGATTTAATTGGGGATTGGTCCTGCTTTGAGCAGGGGGTTGGACTAGATGAGCTCCTGAGGTCCCTTCCAACCCTGATATTCTATGATAATAGTCTATCTGGTGTTGATGGACCTTTCCTGCCAGGCAGGATGTAATTCATTCTGTTGCCAAACAGCCCTTCACCTAGGTAAAGTCTCTCTCCTGTCTGGTGATTTACAGAGCCACAGAGGCTCGAAGTGCAGCTAGTCAGATATTAATCCAGGTAGCAACTCACAAGCATTCAATAAAGTCTAAACACTAAACACATTCTTATAATTCTCATACCTGTTTTAACAATACTAACACAGGTGAGCCAGACAGATTCCAGCTCTGCATTTGTCCATGCTCATTTAAGACATGGGGGCTTTTGCAAGAGCTAAAACCTCATCTGCCATTGTCACAGGCAGAATGGGCAGGGATGGTGTCTCTAGCCTCTGTTTGCCAGAAGCTGGGAATGGGTGACAGGGGATGGACACTTGATGATTCCCTGTTCTGTTCATTCCCTCTGAAGCACCTGGCATTGGCCACTGAGCTAGATGGACCATTGTTCTGACGCAGTGGGCTGTTCTTATGTTCACAGTCTCTATCCGAAGTATCTACTCATTTGGACTCACTGGGGAACCACAGAAAGAAACAAAGTGTGCTGAGGCAAGAAGGCCCAGTCTCAGAGCCCCTGGGGTCACGCTTGCCAAAAGCTAAAACTAGGCCCATCCCATGAAAGGGGGCACTCCCAGGAGAGACTGTATAAAGGCTGGAGCATCAAACAACTTTGTAAACTTGAGACAGCTGCCTTGGGGACAATGACGGGAAGAATCCCCCAAAGGGACTCCTTTGATTCTGCTGTTCTCTGGCCTTTGGTTCATAGAACTGGAAGGGACCTTGAGAGGTCCCTCTAGTCCAGTCCCCTGCACTCAAGGCAGGACTAAATATTATCTAGACCATCCCTGACAGGTGTTTGTCCAGCCTGCTCTTAAAAATCTCCAATGATGGCGATTCCACAACCTCCCTCGGCAACTTATTCCAGTGCTTAACCACGCTGATAGTTAGGAAGTTTTTCCTAATGTCCAACCTAAGCCATCCTTGCTGCAGTTTAAGCCCATTGCTTAATTATTACTTCTTGTGTCTTGCTTACAGTACTCCTCGTAATACATCCAAGAATGATATTTGCTTTTTTTTGCAACAGTGTTACACTGTTAACTTATATTTAGCTTGTGATCCATTTTGACCCCCCCAGATCCCTTTCTGCAGCACTCCTTTCTAGGCAGTTGTTTCCCATTTTGTATCTGTGCAACTGATTGTTCCTTCCTAAGTGGAGTACTTTGCATTTGTCCTTATTGAATTTCATCCTATTTATGTCAGACCATTTCTCCAGTTTGTCCAGATCATTTTGAATTTTAATCCTATCCTCCAAAGCACTTGCAGCTCCTCCCAGCTTGGTATTCTCTGCAAACTGGATAAGTGTAACAGAGAGTCTCTGATACTGGGAGGGTTTCACCATGTCTCAGGGTTACATCCTGGTGGGAGGGAGCTAGGCCAGTACTGGAATAAGGTCACTCTGTGCTTCACAGTGTGGCAGAACCTAGAATGTCCATTAGCAGGGAAAAATCCTGGGGGGAATTGTCTTGTGGAATGGACAAAAGCCCCACCTGAATTATCTCACGTTGCCCTTCTCGCCCTGGCAGGCTACAGAATAACGTCCATGTTTCGCTCCAGATCATCCCATCCTCCTAGGGGGAAGGAAATGGCTGCAATGGAGCTGGCTCAGGTAAGCAATTATCAGGGAGCTGGTGGTGGGCTCCGCTTTGAGGGAGCGGAGCAGTACAGGCAAAAGAGGGTGGGAGCTGCTAGAGATGGTGGGAGGCAGGAAATATCTAGCGTGGGGAAAGGGAGGGGACAGGTTGTGACGTACCTGCTGAGAGTTGTGTAATCTAGGGTGTGATGAGTTGTCACCCCGGGATGCAGTCTGGGGGGCTTCTGGGAACCGCTGTGCCCTCTAACCCTCAAGCTGGGCTGGCCCTTCTCACACTGCATTCTGGAGATTCAGCCAGCCTCTCCAGGCCCTCTTATCCCAACATGACAGCAGATGGCGCCATGCATCCAACTAAGCTACCTGAGTGCTTTACCTAAGCCACTCAAGGACAGATAGAAGACATCAGCCAATTTCCCAGCTCCCCAACCTTGCACACCTGCTGTAGTATAAATCCAGAATTATACCGTCTTATAGTGCACAGGGATCTCTATAATGTAAGCTCATTAATATAGTTTGCCTTTCCCTCAATATGGGGTAGATATGCACAACAAGCTTGTGCTAACCAAGCTGAGATTTTCCCCAGACACTTCACTCAAAATACACTGGTTAAGATAAAGCATAAAACAAGTTTATTAACTACAGAAAGATAGATTTTAAGTGATAGCAAACAGATCAAAGCAGATTACTTAGCAAATAACCAAAAACTCAGACTAAGTCTAACATACCAGATGGATAGAATTTGAATTAGGAATTTCTCACCCTGACTAATGATAGAAGCAGTCCACCAAGTTTCCATACGCAAGCTAGAAATCCCTTTGAACTGGGGGAAGTGCTGGTCCTAGGGTAGTCTTTGTTCCTCAGGTGTTTCCAGTAGTTCTCTTGTGTGGGGAATGAGGCTAAGAGATGATGTCACACCGCACCTTATGTAGCTTTTCCATATGGCAGGACCCCTTTGTTCCAAACTCAGTTCCCAGTCCAGTTAGTGGAAAAATACACGTACCAAAATGGAGTCCAGTGTCATGTGGTCTGGTCACATTCCCTGCTGAGTCATAGTAGCCATAACTCATAGACTGGCTGAAACATTCACAGGAGGGCTAAACTCTTCCACGGTCCATTGTCTTTGTTGATGATCCATCAGCACTGTCTGGCTTCGTCACTGTTGTACCTGAAAGGCTAGTTGTGGGTGTTACCCCGAGTAAGCACATTTAAAATACAAATACATAGTCAGTGTCCATAACTTCAGATACAAACATGATCCATGCACACAAATAGGATAATCATATTCAGCAAATCATAACTTTTCCAATGACACCGCACATGATGCATCTTGCACAAAATACATCATAATTATGTCCTAATCATTTTATAATCATACCACTATGCTGAAAGTGGGGTGTAGTGTCAGATAGGGCCTGATTTCAAAGCACTGGAGTTGGGAATGGAACTTTCCCTCTTTGTGGAACAGGAAATAACCCTCCAGCCAGAGCTGGGAAAACTTCCCAGACTCCCAGTGCTGGAGCCTGAATCTACCGACAGTTCATTAGTTCCTGCCCCTCCCCCCCAAATCTTTGTGGCAACTGCAGACTTTATCAGTGATGATTTTATATTCTCTTCCAGGTCATTAATAAGAATGTTAAATAGCACAGAGCCAAGAACCAATCCTTGTGGGAACCCCCTAGGAAGAAATCCACTCGACCATGGTTCCCCATTTACAATCACAGTTTTTAATCTATTTAATGTATGCTGTGTTTCCATATTCTCTGCTCCATTAACTTGCCCAGTATCGATGTCAGACTAACACTCTTGTAATTAGCTGGGTCATCTCTTTTACATGTTTTAAATATTGGCAGAGCATTAACTTTATTCTAGTCTTCTGGAATTTTCCCAGTGTTCCAAGTCCTAATTAAAATCAGCATTAACAGTCCACCACGCCCCTCCACCAGGTCTTTTAATACTCTTGGATACAAGTTATCTGGACCTGCTGATTTAAACACGTCTAACTGTAATACCTGCTGTTTACCTTCCTCATGAGTTATTGTTGGAATGGAACGACTGTCATCGTCAAGATCTTATGATATGAGTACCTCATCTGTTTTTCTCCAAATCCAGGAGAGAAATATTTATTGAACACTTTTACCTCTTCTGCATTATTTTTGATAATTCTACCATTTCCATCTAGTAATTTACCACTACCATTGTTAGGGATTAATTTTGTACTTAATATACTTTTAAAATTTTCCTTCTTATTTTCATTAATTGGTCATTGTTTTCTGATAGCTTCCCTTACCAATTTTCTACAGTTCTGACCTTGTAACTTTTATTCTTTACTATTGACTTCCCCTTTCTTCCATATATTTTATTGGGAGAGTGTTGGGATTCCTACCAGGGAGCCACCAGCAGGGTCCAGAGACAGCACCATCTCCTATATCAAGCTCTGGTTAGTAGGTATGTGATAAATGTGAAGACCCTGCCTCCATCTGTCAGCTGGGAGACACAAAGTTTCTCTCTTTCTACCCTCTTATGCCTCCTGGGTGCTCTAAGCAAGGTGCGGTGGGGCTCTGTTAACATGTGCCTCCCGGAGCTTCCATTTACCGGGTGCTGCTGTTCTGTGAATAGTGGGGCTGTGACTGGGGCAGCAGGTACTGAGTGTTGGACTCTTTCTCTTTCAGGGGCCGGTGACTTTTGAAGAGGTGGCTGTGTATTTCACCAGGGAAGAGTGGGCTCTGCTGGACCCTGTTCAGAGAGCCCTCTACTGGGATGTCATGCAGGAGAACTATGAGACGGTGGTCTTGCTGGGTAAGGAGTCTTGTCCCCTCGGTTATTAGAAGCTGTGGGGTCTCTAAAGAACCTGAGTAGTAATAACTTTATACCTTTATTCATCATACAAGTTTTGACATGTTTCCTTGGTCCCCTTTTTTTTGCCTGATCTCCCACCCACTAGAATAATTTTTGGACATGTGCCTTTTTGGTGTCAGCATTCATTTTAAAAGTGCATATAATGTATCCTTATTGGCTACATTGATAACTGTAGCTTTCATGCCTTTTCCTCATTTTAAGAGGAAAATATGCCGCCTGTAGAATTCTAAATTAGGTAAATAGGTGTATGGCTCATGCATGGCTTGTGTGACAGTCTGACGAGCTCCTCTTTTGATAGGCGAACGTATAATGTTGCCATTCAGGACCCCATGGGTGAAGGGATAACAGAGCCGTAGGAGTGGACGAGAAGGGAGGAGTAGATAATTCTGGGGTGCCAGGACATGGGGAGGGTGTGTGCAGGGTTAGAGCTAAGAAGCAGCAGGGAGGGATGAGGTAGTGAGAGACGAGGAGAGAATCAAGAAGCTGCCAAGGTACCGTGAGGTGGCTGAGAGTAATCGGAAGAAGGGGAGGGGAGTGTGGAGGAAGGGCATGCGGGAATTGAGGTGGGAGGGAGGAGAGGTATGCAGATGTAGAGCTGTGGGGGATCCCAGACCTTTAACCCTGAATCCCCACCCAAGCCTTGTTGCTTTAGAGCTTACACTCCAGTTTTATTTCTGTTCAGTTTCACTTCATTAAAAATTTTTCCAGCCAAATATTATTTTAACTCTTGCCCTCCCTCTCCGACTCATTACCCCCCTCCCCATGTCTGTGCACAGCGACCCTGGCCACCGATCCCCAGTCCTTGCTGCATTCCTCCCTCCCATGGCAGGGCCGCTACCCAGGCACAAATGGGCACTTTGTTGATGATGTCACAGGTGGTAGTGTAGCCTGTACCATTTTTACAGCTGTAAGATTACGTATTCTGAAGCCCTTCACATCAGTCGGGCTTATCTCTATACACTGATAGAGTCTGTTCCCCGGTGTTCCGTTCCCAGCTCTGATACCGCAGAGCCTTGCCTGTGTCCCTGTTCCCATTCCCCCCCCTTAACAAACATTTGACATTGGTGAGGCCTCATCTGGAGTACTGTGTCCAGTTCTGGGCCCACACGACAAGAAGGATGTGGAAAAATTGGAAAGTATCCAGCGGAGTCGAAAAAAAATGATTAGGGGCCTGGAACACATGACTTATGAGGAGAGGCTGAGGGAACTGGGATTGTTTAGTCTACGGAAGAGAAGTGTGAGGGGGGATTAGATAGCAGCCTTCAACTACCTGAAGAGGTGTTCCAAAGGGGAAGGAGCTCAGCTGTTCTCAGTGGTAGCAGGTGACAGGACAAGGAGTAATGGTCTCAAGTTGCAGTGGGGGAGGTTTAGGTTGGATATTAGGAAACACTGTTTTACTAGGAGGGTTGTGAAGCACTGGAATGGGTTCCCTAGCTAGGTGGTGGAATCTCCTTCCTTAGAGGTTTTTAAGGTCAGGCTTGACAAAGCCCTGGCTGGGATGATTTAGTTGGGGTTGGTCCTGCTTTGAGCAGGGGGTTGGACTAGATGACCTCCTGAGGTCCCTTTCAACCCTGATCTTCTATGATTCATAGAATCTATGATCCCAATTTCTCTTCCCTCTCCTGTTTGACTCTGTTTATACAGTAATATTCTCAGCTATACCTTAAGCAATCATTGTACTGAAATTTAACTAACCAATCCTAACATATCATAACATAATTCTGTAACCAATTATATCCCACTACTCTAATTAACTTACACCTAGCAAAATTAATTATACAGCAGACAGAAACAATTAGAGAACCAGACTAATTAACAATGTAAAAGTGGTGGCCATAAAGATAAAACAATACAGAAATGAAGGTTTCACAACCACAACCATTGACAAGTGATTTCTTGCCAGACAGGATGCTCTTAAATTAAGTTTTCTTTAACCACCTTAAGATCTGTTTCTTTATCTGGTGGCGATGGGCACTATCCAGACATAATCGTCTTCCTAACATCCCAATACCACCTTATGTCAGTGTGACTAGTTTGGGATGTGAGGATATGACCCTATGCTTCCCAGCTTATGGCTGCCCCTGCTGCTTAGCCAAAGGCCTTAGCTTAAGAACAAGGCCTCAGACTATCCTAGTGAGAGAAGGCCCATAAACAGGCGGACTGTGATTTTGATTCTTTGTTTTTATACCCCTGTAAGTAGCTAAGTGATAAAAATACACCTACATTCTTGAAGTGTAGGCTTTACAGGCAGGCCTCAATATCTGTCTTCTAACAGTGGGTTCTATCCCTTCCCCCAATCTGTGCCTGTCTTGTCTATTTAGCTTGTAAATTCCTCAGGGCATGTGCCATCTACTTTTCTCTGTTTGTTCTTTGCCTAGCACAATGGGGACCTATTGTTAGTTGGTCCTTAGGCACTAAGGTAATGAATATGATTTATAATAATAATAACTCTCCTGCTACTTTGAGCCAAGAAAGCTGGCCTTGGGATGTTACTGTTTAAAAATGATCTGGGATTAAAATCATGGAATATTTTTTGTGACAAGTATTCCACAAATTCCACTGACTTCCTTTGTTTTCTTTGCATGGAGTAGGGTTTCCAGTTTCCAAACCTGATGTGATATTCCAGATGGAACGAGGGGAAGAGCCATGGGTTCCAGACCTCCAGGGCTCTGAGAAAGAAGTGCTCCTGAGAGCTGCCTGCACAGGTGAGGAATTGGTAAAGCCAACTCAAAAACTGTTTGGGAGCGCAGGAAACATTTGGGATGCCATAGAAAGACCTTGTGAGCTCTCCAAGTTCAGGATTGTTCCCTGCAGAATGGAATCATTCTGGCAGATGTCCCTCATGGCTTCTCTCCTATTCTGACTGACAACTGGCAGCAGGTCCCTCTCCGATCTCGCTTTCCCATGAGTGTTCTGGTGAGATGGGGACCAAAACTGATCCCTTCCTCTGTGGAAGGGTTTGGGGAAAATCAAGCTCCTTAGAGGTTTGATCTCCTGCACATATTTTGGTTTGTTGGCTCTTTTTTCCATTCCTCTCTCTGAGATTTCCTTTCTTTCCGGTGCAGGGAGTGACCTATGTCTGGATTCTCTCTGTCTCCCATCAGGTGATGGGAAGGTGACCGAGAATGAAGAGGAGAAACCCCAACAGGAAGATGCTGAGCAAGTAGAACCCCATGGGATGTTATCAGGAAGATCCAAAGGGAATGTTTCCGGGAGTTGTGCGCTCTCAGAAAAAGCAAAAGCCTGTGAGACTCAGCAGAGGCCAGAGGAAAACTTCAGTAGCCACTCAGCCCTTATTACATGTGAGAGAATCAACTTGGAAGAGACACGCTACACATGCCATGAGTGTGGGAAAAGCTTCAGTCGGAGCTCAGACCTTCTCACACACTGGAGAAACCACACAGGAGAGAAACTCTACACATCCTCTGAGTGCGGGAAAAGCTTTAGTGGGCACTCAGCCCTTATCACACATCGTAGAATCCACACAGGAGAGACGCCCTACATGTGTTCTGAGTGCGGGAAAAGCTTCAGTCACAGCTCACACCTCATCACACATGAGCGAATCCACACAAGAAAGACGCCCTTCACGTGCTCTGAGTGTGGGAAAAGCTTCAATCGCAGCTCACACCTTATCACACATCGTAGAATCCACACAGGAGAGAAACCCTACACATGCTCTGAGTGCGGGAAAAGCTTCAATCACAGCTCTACCCTGAGCACACATAGGAGAATCCACACAGGTGAAAAGCCTTATGGATGCTCTGAGTGTGGGAAATGCTTCATTCGTAGTTCAGCTCTCATCTCACATCAGCGAATCCACACAGGAGAGAGGCCCTACACCTGCTCTGAGTGCGGGAAAAGCTTTAATCACAGCTCTACCCTGAGCACACATAGGAGAATCCACACAGGTGAAAAGCCTTATGGATGCTCTGAGTGTGGGAAATGCTTCATTCGTCGTTCAGCTCTCATCTCACATCAGAGAATCCACACAGGAGAGATGCCCTACACATGCGCTGAGTGCGGGGAAAAGCTTCATTCGGAGCTCCAGCCTTATTAGACCTGAGAAAACCCACATGAGAGAGAACTGTAATAAATGCTTTGATTAGGGCTGGGCAAAGATTTTTGCACCATCTTCACTGTGGTCTCTCAGCTCCACCAGATGAGTTGCCAGCTTCTGCCTTTTGCCACTCACTTTCTTTGGGGTCAGTCTTGTGATCTTTTCTATCAACTCCTTTCCTTTTGAGTTGTAGGTATGTGTGTCCCTCCAGCCAGGAATGTTTATCAGCTCCAGGTGCGGGAGAGAGGTTTGATCCAACAAGATACACTGAAGCAAAAACTACCTGTGTCTTACATCCACTAGGACTGTCCATGGTGTTGGCTGCTCAAGTTAGTGATCTTAGTATAAAAAGACAATTACAGTTGTAGAGCAGGTGCAGTGGTTGTCATTAGCTTTCCCCTTGACCTGACCTAAACTCTATCACTTTTCCTAGTCTAAACAAACCATGAGCATCACAGTTATACTGTTCCCTCATTTCAAAGCAATTGTTAGACATCAAGCTTCTCCTTCGGGAACAAATGGTTTCATTCCCAGTTGCTCTGTTGTTGCATCAGGTTGTGCTGGAGAGCAGATATTTTTACGACCATTTTCCTCACTTAAAATATATTGAACTATAACAAAGAGCAGGAACAGGGCAGGGATAGGGAAAATGTCATTTCATGCTCTGTAACAACAAAATGAGCTGGGAAGAGGATTCCTTAGTAAATGACTTGTAACTAAGCAAACTACCCATGCATTGCGCTCCCAAAGCAGTTGTGGCCCAGGCCCTGCAGGAGGTCACTTTTGAAGATCTCTCCTTCGTAATCAGGTGCATGTTGCCTATTATTTGGAAAATGCAATCCCTATCCAGGTAGAGATAGGAAAAATGGAAGTGACATTCCTAATCAGCTCACCTCGGGAGATTATACCTCACCATCGCTCCTGATATGTTGTGTGGTTGGTGAAGTATTCTATGCCAGAGAAGTGTAAAATTGTTCCTAGTAAGGTCAAAGATTTGACAAATACTCAGGTAGAAATTGCCGGTACTGGTGGTTGATTTTCGCCCTAGAGATGGACGCTATGGTGACCTGTGTCCCATGGAAACTATTTTTAGAACTCTGCTCCCTGGTTCAGTGGCACTGATCACACTCTGAAACGATGCCATGATTACATTGGGCACAACTGTCTTTTACCATTTGAATCCAAAGTTTCATGAAGCAGAGAGAGACTCAGAAGATTAGGGGTGGAAGAGACCTCAAGAGGTCATCTAGTCCAACCCCCGCTCAAAGCAGGACCAGCACCAACTAACTAATCCCAGCCAGGGATCTGTCAAGCTGGGCCTTAAAAACCTCTAAGGAAGGAGATTCCGCCACCTCGCTAGGTAACCCATTCCAGTGCTTCACCACCCTCCTAATGAAATTGTGTTTCCTAATATCCAACCTAGACCTCCCCCACTGCAACTTGAGAACATTGCTCCTTGTTCTGTCATTTGCCACCACTGAGAACAGCTGAGCTCCTTCCTCTTTGGAACCCCTCTTCAGGTAGTTGAAGGCTGCTATCAAATCCCCCCTCATTCTTCTCTTCTGCAGACTAAATAATCCCAGTTCCCTCAGCCTCTCCTCATAAGTCATGTGCTCCAGCCCCCTGATCATTTTCGTTGCCCTTTGCTGGACTCTCGCTGTCCAATTTGTCCACATCCTTTCTGTAATGGGGGACCCAAAACTGGACGCAGTACTACAGGTCTGGCCTCACCAATACCAAATAGAGGGGAATAATCACTTCCCTTGATCTGCTGGCAATGCTCCTACTAATGCAGCCCAATATGCCCTTAGCCTTCTTGGTAACAAGGGCACACTGCTGACTCATATCCAGCTTCTCATCCACTATAATCCCCAGGTCCTTTTCTGCAGAACTGCTGCCGAGCCATTCGGTCCCTAGTCTGTAGTGGTGCATGGGATTCTTCCTTCCTAAGTGCAGGATTCTGCACTTGTCCTTGTTGAACCTCATCAGATTTCTTTTGGCCCAATCTTCTAATTTGTCTAGGTCACTCTGGACCCTATCCTTACCCTCCAGGGTATCTGCCTCTCCCCCCAGCTCAGTGTCATCCGCAAACTTGCTGAGGGTGTAATCTATCCCATCATCCAGATCATTAATAACGATGTTGAACAAAACCGGCTCCAGGACCTACCCCTGGGGCATTCTGCTTGATACTGGCTGCCAACTAGACATTGAGACATTAATCACTACCCATTGAGCCTGACAATCTCGCCAGCTTTCTATCCACCTTATAGTCCATTCATCCAATCCATACTTTTTTAACTTGCTGGCAAGAATAATGTGGGAGACCATATCAAAAGCTTTGCTAAATTCAAGATATCGCACATCAATCGCTTTCCCGAATATCTACAGAGCCAGTTATCTTGTCATAGAAGGCAATCAGGTTGGTCAGGCATGACCTTCCCTTGGTGAATCCATGTTGACTGTTCCTGATCACCTTCCTCTTCTCTAAGTGCTTCCAAATGGTTTCCTTGAGGACCTGCTCCATGATTTTTCCAGGGACTGAGGTGAGGCTGACCGGTCTGTAGTTCCCTGGGTTCTCACCCTTCCCTTCTTTAAAGATGGGCACTGTATTTGCCAATTATCCGGGACCTCTCCTGATTGCCATGAGTTTTCAAAGATAATGGCCAATGGCTCTGCAATCACATCAGCCAATTCCCTCAGCATCCTCAGATGCATTAGATCTGGACCTGTCGACTTGTGCATGTCCAACTTTTCTAAATAGTCCTTAACCTGTTCTTGCACCACTGAGGGCTGGTCACCTCCTCCCCATACAGTGTTGCCCTGGACAGCAGTGTGGGAACTGACTTTGTCTGTGAAGACCGAGACAAAAAAAAACCATTGAGTAGTTCAGCTTTTTCCACATCCTCTGTCACTAGGTTGCCTCCCCCGTTCATTAAGGGTCCCGCACTTTCCCTGACCTTTTTCTTGTTGCTAACATAGCTGTAGAAACCCTTCTTGCTACCCTTCACATCTTTTGCTAGCTGCATATCTAGTTGTGTTTTGACCTTCCTGATTACACCCCTGCATGCTCGAGCAATATTTTTATACTCCCTGGTCATTTGTCCAGTCTTCCACTTCTTGTAAGCTTCTTTTTTGTGTTTAAGATCAGCAAGGATTTCACTGTTAAGCCAAGCTGGTCACCTCCCATATTTGCTATTCTTTCTGCACAATGGGATGGTTTGTTTCTGTGTCCTTAATAAAGCTTCTCTAAAATATAGCCAGCTTTCTTGGACACCTTTTCCCCTCATCTTAGCCTCTCAGGGGATCCTGCCCATCAGTTCCCTAAGGGAGTCAAAGTCTGTTTTTCTGAAGTCCAGGATCCATATTTTGCTACTCTCCTTTCTTCCTTTTGTGAGGATCCTGAACTCAACCATCTCATGGTCACTGCTGTCCAGGTTACCACGCACTTCTACTTCCCCTACCAATTCTTCCCTGTTTGTGAGCAGCATGTCAATAGGAGAACGGTCCCTGGTTGGTTCCTCCAGCACTTGCACCAGGAAGTTGTCCCCAACACTCTCCAAAAACTGCCTGGATTGTCTGTGCACCGCTGTATTATTCTCCTAGCAGATGTCGGGGTGATTGAAGTCCCCCATGAGAACCAGGGCCTGTGATCTGTGAAACTTCTGTTAGTTGTCCAAATAAAGCCTCATCTACCTCATGACAGCGTGCCAGTCATGTGAACTGCCCCACCAAGTCTATTACAATCACATCATATTTCTTTGACAGTGCCAGGTCTTCCAAATCTTCCTGCTTGTTTCCCAGACTTCTTGCGTTGGTTTACATGCATCTAAGATAACTAACCAATTGCCCTGCTTTCTCAGTATGAATCAGGAGGCCCCCTCTGTTGCATCCTCCTCCTTGTGTTTCCTCCCGGTATCCCACTTCCCCACTTATCTCAGGGCTTTGGTTACTGTCCCCTGGCAAACCTAGTTTAAAGCCCTCCTCACTAGGTTAACAACCCTGTCTGTGAAGATGTTCTTCCTTCCCTTCGTTAGGTGGATCCCATCTCTTCCTAGCAATCCTTCTTCCCGGAACAACATGCCATGGCTGAGGAATCCAAAGCCCTCTATCCAACACCACCTGCGTAACCACGCATTTACCTCCACGATTCGACAGTTCCTACCTGGGCCTTTTCCTTCAACAGGGAGGATGGAGAAGAACATGACTTGCACCTCAAACTCCTTTATCCTTCTTCCCAGAGCCACTGGGTGTGGTAGTGACCCACTCAAGGCCATTTTTGGCAGTATCGTTGGTAACCAGTGGAGAAGTAGGAAGGCCTAGCGGTCCGAGGGCTTGATCAGTCTCAGCAGACGCTCTGTCCCATCCTGAATTCTAGCTCAAGGCAAGCAGCACACTTGGATGGTAATTATTTCTATTTAAAATGGAATTTATTCTGATAAATTTTAAAATAAATCTTCCCTGAAGAGGAAAATTACTTGAGACAAGATGTGTAGCCTTTTACCCAGTTAGAGCGTAACAGCCACAGAGTTCTCGAGGTCTCTTGTTCGCAAAGCAAAGATGTCACATTAGGCAGGAGATGTCAGAATCTACAATGGTGGTAGACGTGTGATGGGAGCTTTTCCGGGTTGGTTTTTTAATGTAATTTTTGTTTTGTTTTTGCAGCTAGTTATTTTTATAGGGCCTGAGGCCCCTTTTCCTTCCAGCTGTTTAACTCTCAGTCCTGGCTCTGGAAACCTCCTCAGAACTGGCTTTGTGTTTCTTTCATGTTTGATATCTTTGGGGTTCACACATCCACACTAGGTGCGGTTCACAGCAACAGATACTCTGAGAAACCTGCTGGGTGAAGCAGGCCTTTTCCAAACTGACATTGGCCCAAAGTCTGCCTCAATTCAGCTGGATTGGGATATGTCTGTATCAAAGGAGTGGTTCACTCCTGATTTGCCCAGAGACCTCAGGGGAGGTGTGGTAAGATAGAATGAGTGGGAATCAACAACAATATTGTTAAAGGTAAGGGTGACAGACCTTCAGCTTGCAGGTCAGGAAGCCTGTTCTGTTCATTCCCTCTGATGCATCTGGCACTGGTCACTCTCAGGCAGCATGCTGGGCTAGATGGAGGACTGTGGCTTTCCTCATCCGAAATCTCTGCAGCCACTTCTCGTCATCCCAGATGTGCATGACGATGTGATCTCACCCCTCAGTGCTTGTTTCCCAAGCCCAAAAGTGGCATTCCACGGTGGCCAGCACCTCTGTGAACGCCACAAGCAATCTCGTGTCGTAGCCACTACGGGTGGCGAGATCACTGTCGACCTCCTCTGCCTTTGTAGTTTAAGGAATAACTCCACTGCCATGTGTGACATGTAGCATATTGGTCAACAGTGCGGGATCCATTCCTACAGCATGGAGAGGCAGAGTGTGCAGTACACCAACCTTTGAAAGATGGCGCCAAATGTGGACGGAAGCACAGGGATTGCTGGGACATGAAGCAATGCATCACAGGGCATTGGGACAGGACCCCGGATGCCCCGTGACCCACTCTGCCTTCTCACAACTCTTAGCGGCAGAAAAGGAAGCGATGCTCAGTGCAATAGCTGCCCAGAGTGCACCGCTCTGAACACCTCTGCAAGTGCCACAAGTGTGAACATGCTATTGTGCAGGCAGCTGACAGTGTGAACACACAATAGCAGTTTCCCTTCAGTGCTCTTTGAGCAGCACTGTAACTCCCAGCTCTGTAAGTCTGCCCGTGTAGACGTAGCCTCAGAGAGACTGATTGCCAGGATCCCAGCACTGATCCCCTCTGGGGAATGAATCACAACGTCGACAGGCTATGCAGCCTTCACTCGTCTCCCTGTACCTGAACAGCCTGCTAGCCCCACGTGCTGGAACATCTATTGCATTACCTGGTTCCTAAACTGCCGCTACGGTTCCTACTCCAGGTGAATCCAAAGACCGAGAGGTGCAGAGATCCAGCCCCTTATAACCTTAGAAACATTTTGTTCCTTTTTCTATTTTTTGTCTGTTTCTTTTTATGAACGTGGAGACCTCCCAGCCCTTCTGTTAGATTGGGGTGTAACAGAATGTGAGCGTGTGAACACCTCTGAAATCTGCAAAGGGAAGATACTAGGAAGAATAGTTCCCAAAATCTTCATAGCCTTAAAACTCTGCCCTATGAAATGACTGAATGCGTGCTCCTCACCTATGGAAGCATTGCAAGGAATTGAGCTGTCTGATATGCATTGTTCAGCGAGAGCTGTTTGAACTTCTTTTACTAATGTCTCTCTACGGTCTGTATGTGTTTTGGGGTGAGAGGGCGAGTTGAAGTATTAGCTACACAATAGTGAAAACTAATTAGCTTTGAGGTTGTAGGCAAAATATAAGCAATAATTTGGTTTTGGTATTGAAATATTCAGCTGGTTAAATCTGGGTTGCATTGCCTGGGTAAAAATCTCTGATTGGGGTTTTGGCATCACTAAATATGCACCTGCCTTCTTGGGTTGCTCTTTTAGGATTTATAAGGGTTGATTTTCTGCTGTATTAATCTGATGGTTTGAGTAAATTGATGACTTGATTCCAATGCAATATCCTCGTTAACTCATTGATTTACTGATTTGACCTGAACTTTATCACTACATTGTTTATAGTCATAGCAGTTCACAAATTTATCTTATCTGCTCCTGGGATTCCTTGAAATACTCTTATCACTTCATCATTTAGCTTTGTTATTGTGCAGATGCATATCATTCTGCTATTTCATTTCTATTTTACCAACAAGTACTCTTTGAAAATATGCAGCTATAAGTACTTGCTAGTTTTAGCAATGACATCTGTGTTTCTAGCATTGCACTTGCGATGTTTTTTACTGAGATTTCTAATTTGGAATTTTTAATTCTAACTTCTTCTTCTTAGAGCAGAAGTTTATTCTGCTGGATCATCTGACTTCCAGCCTGACTGAATTTCTGGGCTGGTCTCAAAATGTTTTTTTTATTCAATCCACCAATGGTGATTGCCTTTTGCAACTGCTTTGTTGCCTCTCAGTGCAGCCCTTAGTGTTTTTCCACTGGCCATTGCTTGTGTGTAGAACTGGATTCACACGTCTTCCATAAAGGCAGTATATCTCTCATGTAACATCCGTCTACAAGGCAAAAATCTATTGTCACTTTTGCTGAACGTTAGAACGGCTGCAATGGGTCAGACGAATACTCCGTCTAGTACAGGACCGTGTCCTCGGGCAGGGGCCAGCAGCAGGTGCTTCTGAGGGAATGAACACAAGAGGCAATCACTGTGTGAACCGCCCTGGCAGTCGAGAGGTTTAGGGACACCCAGAGCATGGGGATGCATCCCTGATTCTCTCGGCTCATAGCTGATGCACCTATCCTGAGGAACTGATCTAATTCTTTGTTGAACCCCTTTATAGTTTTGGCCTTCAAAAAATAATGAACACACATTTACAACCCCAAGAGGGTTTGACAACCACAAGAATTCTAGGTTTCAGAGGAACAGCCGTGTTAGTCTGTATTCGCAAAAAGAAAAGGAGTACTTGTGGCACCTTAGAGACTAACCAATTTATTTGAGCATGAGCTTTCGTGAGCTACAGCTCACTTCATCAGATGTTTACCGTGGAAACTGCAGCAGACTTTATATACACACAGAGAATATGAAACAATACCTCCTCCCACCCCACTGTCCTGCTGGTAATAGCTTATCTAAAGTGATCAACAGGTGGGCCATTTCCAGCACAAATCCAGGTTTTGTAAAGAGTTGTCACTTTGGATGGGCTAGCACCAGCAGGAGAGTGAATTTGTGTGGGGGGGTGGAGGGTGAGAAAACCTGGATTTGTGCTGGAAATGGCCCACCTGTTGATCACTTTAGATAAGCTATTACCAGCAGGACAGTGGGGTGGGAGGAGGTATTGTTTCATATTCTCTGTGTGTATATAAAGTCTGCTGCAGTTTCCACGGTAAACATCTGATGAAGTGAGCTGTAGCTCACGAAAGCTCATGCTCAAATAAATTGGTTAGTCTCTAAGGTGCCACAAGTACTCCTTTTCTTTTTACAAGAATTCTAAAAACCTGAATTATACACCCTGAGGTCAAGAAATGGTAATTAAGACATGATATTTTGTTCTTAGGTGTCTCTTTGATCCTGAGCCTTTCGGGTGCCGTATGGCCACTTCCACAAAAGCTGGAGCTAAACACCTGAATGAAACTTGGTCTCCCCTCATCCTTTTCCTGTTACCTTTCCCAAACCTTTCATAGACCGAAGGCCATATCTACACTACAAGCCTATATTAACTCAAGTTATGTCAGCATAGACTCGCTGCAGTTACTGTGTGACTTGTGTGACTTACTGGTGCTATTGTAATAAATAAAATAGAACTGTCATGGTGATAAATTACACCACCATACAAGTATATTGAAGGCGAACCCTAAGGAAATTAAGAATTTAAATTATCCCCCACATGTCCCGCTTCCCACTATAATGAATCCAACCCACAGGTCACTTGGGCAGAAGTAACAATGTCAGGATCCTCCATTGTGAGCACAGTAAATGAAGCTGCAAAATAAATGATGTTTGAATGACCTCACTCTATTTTTTACGCTCCTGTATTAAGAGGCAGTTGATACAGATGTACACCAGGCAGGGTCGTTTGGCAACAGTAGGCTTTATGCGTCCATCCCCCACCACTATTAAGTTTTAGCAAATTAGGACAAGTCATCAAATAAGAACAACCCTAGGGATCAATAATGGCTACTGGTAACAATTTGCTACCTCTGTACCAGAAGATGGGAAAGGCGAGAAGTACCAAATTAGGACAAGTTAGAGCAACCGAAGGTATCAGTAGCTGCTACTGGTAGCAAATTACATCAGATGGCAGTTTTTACAATCTCTTACATATGAGTAACTGCTACAGGTAGCAAATTCCTACAAGTAGCAGTTTCTCACACTACACCACCACAGCTCCGCTCCCCGGCTTTTCTTCGGCTCCTGCCCTCTCCTTAGCTCAGCCCACTCTGTCCCTGGTAGTTCCAGTTCACATGTAGGATGGGACCGCCTGGCCTGGTGACTCCTGTCAGTCAGGCAAGCTTGGAGCTTTGGCCTCTCCCCATTGCCCCTGGGGACTGTCAGTCCCATTGACCCTTCCCCTTTCTTTTGGTACTGGGAACTAGCCAACCAAAAAACCCCACTAAGTTTTAGTAAGGAGCCAACAATCCCCTTCTACAAGCCAGCCCTGTGAGGGTCACAGATGTCCAGAGAAAACAGCACAAGCTGGTTCCATGGTGTAATGGTCAGCACTCAGGACTCTGAATCCTGCAATCCGAATTCAAATCTCAGTGGGACCTTGTCTTTGCTTGCGAGTCTTTTCCCTCCTGCTGGGTGACTCATGCCCACTGGAGCCAGGTTTTCAGTTGGGATGGCCGCAGTGGGTTGGGCCTCTAGAACTTGCTGCCCTGGCTACCGATGCCTGCAATCCTGCGGTTTGACCTGATGGTTGGGATTCTCGCTGCTTCACCTGATGCCCACAAGGTTGGCCCTTGTGCTTGCTGCCACACTTTTCCTCTTGCCCACATGGACAGGAGTGCCAGGGCCAGGCTTCATAGTCAGGGCTAGGCAGGAGGGAGGAAGGGTCCCAGGCTGGCACCCAGCGCACCTCTCCTCTGGGCACCTAGAGCACAGGTGTCTGGTGCTGGCAGCTCCAAGGGAAGGCTTAAAAGCCACAGAGCAACCCAGGGTGAGGCAAGAGGAGGGGCGGACCATGCCTATGCCTGGCCAGCAGACAGCCACAAAGACACCCGGCCAGCCTGCTCCCTGCCATGCCAAACACCCACCCAAAGGGCAGCATGTGGGGTGGCTGCTGATGCTCTGTGGCCAACATCAGAAGACAGTAGGAAAGCAGGGCCAGCCGCACTGGTGGGGCCTGTGGCCGTTCCCAGTCAAGGTGCTCACTTTTGCAGTGGGGCAGGAGATTTTTCCCCAGCTGGCGAGAAGCAGAGAAACACCCAGCCTCTCCAAGCACTTCTTTAGAAAAGGCAGACGCTGTGTTTCCCGGGTCATCTACTAAGGGAGGCAGAGACACTCTGGGCACAAGAAGTTGAGTTCCCAGCGAGATGTGAGACTTAGTTCTATGGACGCAGGTGCAGGATTTGGCAGGGAGGCTTAAGCATGGGGGATTGGGGTGCAGCGGGTGGACCGGCTGTCTAGGTGTGGAGATTTAGTGGCACTGAGGGACAGGAGGTGTACGGGGAGGTTTTGGCAAAGCAGTAAAGTGCCTGAAACCACTATGGCTTGTTGCTAAAAGCAGCCAAGTCAGCAGGCTGTAAATTGGTCATTCAGCAGTCTCGGCTTGACCAAGGCAGGAGGGCAGGGAGTTTTGGGTGCCACAGAAAGGGCAGCTTGACCCCGCGTCCTTCCTGATAAGAATTGTTTGTTGCTGATGCATCTTAGAAGAGCAGGATGTGCCCCAGGAATGTCTACTGGGGCCTCAAGGCTGCAAACTCTGGAAGAACCCACACCTGGTTAATCGATAATCAGAAGGAACCTCTTGCTTGACCATTGAAACTGCTTGCTTAACAAGTTTGCTTGAAGGGACATGTCATTTTATTACTAATGTATAAATCAGGGGGAAAAGTTTGAGGTAGTTGGACTGTTTTGGACTCTCCCTCTGGATACATCTTGCAGTCCCCACCGGCAGATGGAAGATTTGGCCACCAGAAGCCTGCCGCTATGTCACTCGAGAGCCACACTCAGCTTTGGTAATTATCAAGGGTTGGGGGTGTCTTACTAACCTGTCATGGACATGTGTTAAGTGCTTGAGACTAAGTAAAGTTTAGCTTTAAGTGAAAGCACTCTTGTGTTGTCCTGTTTGTGCCAGCCATCGATCGGTCAGACGGTCGTGTCTCCCCTGATATATTTCCTGACACCATCTCGCATAGAGTAACAGTTACCAAGACGTTTGGGATGAAAGAGCCCCAGGTAACAGAGGGAGGAGGAGGAGGATACTGGGCTAGATGGACCTTTGGTTTGACCCAGTCTGGCCATTCTTATGTGGCTTGCCGAGGTCACCTATGGATCTTCTCTTTGTGTCTCTGAATTCTCTACAGGGCTGCATAAGCTGCAGCAAGTTTCTGGTCTTGGGTTCAATCTTGAGAAACAGCATTGTTGGCGAGGCAGGGAGACAAAGGGTATCACGCCTCACAGTCAGCAGACGTGAATGAGCCAAGGACGACGAGTGAATGTGGTGCATGAAGTCTTCCTGAGTCGGACTGAGTCTTTAATCTCCGGGATTCCCTGGAGCAGGGGTGCCCAACCTTGATCTTTCTGTGGCCCCTGGCCCACGCCCAGTAGATCGAAAGCCAGGGCGGTCGTTAGGGGGTAGCCAGCAGAGCAATTGCGCAGGGCCCCACAACACAGGGCCCCCCCGTGAACGGAATTTGCTCCAGCTTTGGCTTCAGTCCTGGGTGGTCAGGCTCAGATTTCAGCTTTCTGCCCTGAGCTCAGCAAGTCTAAGGCCGGCCCTGCTTTCTGGTTTATTTTGGCGGACCCCCCCCCCCACCTTGAAACCTGCTCGCTGCCCCCTCAATCGGGGACCCCTGGTTGAGAACCACTGCCTGGGAACGCTGTTTAGAAGGAGGGAGCAAAGCTGCTGCCTTCGCTGATGGCTGAACTCAGGCTCTTAGAGTGGGATATTCAGGCACGGCCAGCCGCACGGGGGAAGCTCACTGAGCAGCTGCCTGGCCTCCAGGACTGTCTGAGCCTCCAGGGCCCCGGGGAGCAATGAAGCCGCTGGGTCAGGCTGGGAACCTTGATTCCCAGAGAACTGCCCTGGCTCCCTGCTCAGCAGCGAAGAAAGTCCATTCCCCCCACCCCTGATGAACCAGCCTGGAGCTAAGGGCAGAGCGGGGGGGTTTCTCCTTTCACTCCTGCTGGGGAGTGCGGGGGTCCCGGGGGCATTTCTAGACGAGCATTTGGAACTGAATTGGGGGAACCGGCCGTTCAGAACGGAAAGCTCATGTTCAGACAACATCTTTCTTTACAGTTTTTTATAATACGATATACTCCTTCAATCCTAGTGTCGCCGTCGTCGATAACATGGCTTGGTCAGCCTGGTAGGACACCGAGGGTAAAACTGACCCGCTCTTCAAAGCCGAGAGAGTGGAAAGAAATCACCTCTCAGAGTCAATGCGTGTAGAAGAGGGGTAGTCAACAGGCAGATGGCAGGCCAAATCTGGACTGCCAGACGCTTTCGAACGGATGCCGAAATCTTTTTATCTACCGATTATTATCATTGTTATGTTTTATTATTATTTTCTCTGGAGCAAGACATTTGGACCTTGACAAAAAATAATGGATCACCCCTAAGAATCGCTACTTTCCTTATGTCCTGCTGGCCATTTCCTTTCCCTCCTTTCGGTGAAAAGCGTTGGGCTTTTGCGCAGAAACTTTATTTCCTCGGGAGAGACCCAGGAGCGGGGGCTGCCTGCACATACCAAGCACCCGCTAGATTAGAAGGTGACCGACGAACACCCTTAAGACGAGGCAGCCGTCCCTGTCAAAAAATCATCTCCCGGCTCCACTTGAGTGACAGCCTGAGTCGTTCCTTAGCCAGGCAGAGCCCAAGGATCGGAATCGTCAGCAGCAGCAAACCCTCCTGTGCGTAGCAGGAACCAACGCCCAAGGTGCTTTAGAAAGAGCTCTCTCCTTCCTTCTGCGGTGAAATTTGCCATTCTGGTCCTGGATTTTCATCGCCCGTCTCAGAGGGCAGAGGTGGGGTGGACGCTACCGCAGGCTGGGGTGTGGACCCCATGTCCCCATCTGTCCATCACGCTGGGAGCCCGTCTCCGCTCCCAGCTGACAGGCCGCCTCCAGCCTGTCCGGCCAGCTCCTGAGCGCTGCGGGGGTGAGTCATTTGGCATAAGTGGCACGTAGGAGACACTCTCCCCAGAGGCATTGGTGGTATAGTGGTGAGCATAGCTGCCTTCCAAGCAGTTGACCCGGGTTCGATTCCCGGCCAATGCAGGGACGTGCTCTTTTCTTGGCCGGGAATTGGTTTAATTTCTGTCACGTTGTATCAGTTTATCAATGGAAAGAGAGAATTAATGTCCCAAATCCCAGCAGGTCATTCGACCCCCGGTGGAGGAAGAAAGGGGCTGTTGAAGTCATCCTTGTAGTACAATGTTTGGTTTATTTTTTTAAATGTTTCCTTTACTTCCCTCTCCATTTTAGACTCAGCCTTTAAGGTCAGAAGGGACCAGCGTGATCACCTAGTCCAACCTCCTGCACCTTGCAGGCCAAAGGACCCCATCCACCCACTCCTGTAATAGACCCCTAAGCTCTGCTTGAGTTACTGATGTCCTCAAATCATGGATTAAAAATGTCAAGTTACAGAGAATCCACCATTTACAATGGTTGAAACCTGCAAGTGACTCATGCCTCATGCTGCAGAGGAAGGCGAACCCCCCCCCAGGGTCTCTGCCAATCTACCCTTGGGGAAAACTCCTTCCCAGCCCCAAATATGGTGATCAGTTAGACCCTGAGCATGTGGACAAGATGCACCGGGCAGACACCTGGGAAAGAAGTCTCTGCAGTAACTCTGAGCGCTGCCCATCTATTGTCCCATCACCGGCCTTTGGAGATATTTGCTGCTAGCAATCACAGATCAGGCACACACCGTTGTAGTCAGTCCCCTCACACCATCCCCTCCATAAACTTACCAAGCTCAGGCTTGATGCCAGTTAGGTTTTTTGCCCCCACTGCGCCCCTTGGGAGGCTGTTCCAGAACTTCACTCCTCTGGTGGTTAGAAACCTTCACCTAATGTCAAGGTAAAACTTGCTGATGGCCAGTTTATATCCATAAGTTCATTAATAGTGGGGGCCTGTGATAGTGGGGGGGAGGGAGAAAGACTGGAGAACTGACAGTGGGACCCAGAGAGATCCCCTGTTCCCCGACCACCCATCTCTGGGAGGAACCAATTGGAATTGCCCTTGGGAAGCTGCCGCTAATGACTCAGGTGTAAAATCATTATTCCATTGGAATCAGATTAAAGCCTCCTCACACCTAGTGTCACAGTCATTGACATAGCTCCTTCCTGGGATGTCACCCGCCACAGCAATACAATGAGCGGAACCAAATCCCTTTTCAGCACCAAGGCACACAAAGAAATCCTGGGGCTTTTCGTTCCTTAGCTGCTGGCGCCATCGAGTGGCCCTTTGGTTTCACTCATTTCTGTTAAAACCTTGGGCATTCTGCAAAGAAATGTTAATTCCTTGGGAGAGACTCGGGAGCGTTTGTGTGTTTTGTGTTGTTAAGGGTTGAAATGTTCCCTGGGTTCCTCAGTCCCAACCTGCCTCCCATTCTACTGCCCATGCAGCCCCATCCCAGCCCTGAGTAGACGCTGATTCCCTCAGCCCCGTCTGTACAGGGTGTGAAGCCCTGTCACTCCGCGTTGCCTAATTCCCCTGTGAGGGACTTCAGATCCTCTGTGTCCCCAGGGACCTTCCACACCACTCCCCTGCTTACCACGGTTCAGATATTGCTGTATCATGAGTCTGACACTCACTTTAGAGGCCCCAGATTAATAACCATTTTCAATATGCACTTACTGGAGAGCCTATTGCAATATTTGGGTGGGGGAAAACCTGTTAAAATATTCATAAAACTCCTTTCCCAAGAGAGTCACAGGGCTCTTGATATCCCGTGTTTCGGGCGACGAACGTCCACTGACCATGTAGCTGATTGTGGTATAAACATCTTAGATTTCCCTAGTTAGATAAGATCCCATCTTTACATAAATGTCAGGGAGCCCTGCCCTAAAATAGTGATAATCTTAGAACAGTTCATCTGCAGAATTATTACACTAAGGCATATGTGCAAAGCGTGTGTCCTACCACTGAGATACTCCCCATCCCCCGATACAGCTAATGCCATATGGCATTCGGGGGGAGAGGGTCTCCATGCCCGATCTTGGTGGCAGAAGTGGTTCGGGGCTTCAAGAGCTTCCACATTACCCTGGGATGACCCCCATCCTGGTCCTGGGAAATGATACGAAAGAACCACCTGGCGATGGAATGGATTGAACCCACAGCCACAGGGGTGGAGCCGGGGGTGGGGGCATCCCCTGGCACATTAGAAAGTCAGCACCTCTGTTCTGTCTGGCAAAACGACATGCCAGCAATTTCGTTCAAAAGGTACCACTGATTGCTTTTGTCTGTGCTTCAGTTTGTAATACTTCCGTTCGTCTACCTATAGTTGTCACGGTCTGGCCTTTCATTTCTTTTTGTCAAAATTTAAATGAACTCCTAGGTGGTGGGTTAAGACTGGTGGGAAATATTGTTTTGTTACAAAGATTGGTCAAGGTATTGCTAAGCAGGGCTCAAGTTTCATTATAAAAACCAGGGTCCAAGAAAGAAAGAAAGAAAACTCCCCTCCGAGACACAACCCAAACCAACGCAGTCAGAATACTCTACGTGGCCATGATGTGGAGGAACCAGAACCCAGATGAGACCGACTTTGTCTGGCCAACAGGGAAAGTTCATTGGCGTGATCAGGATTGGTGAGCCCAGCATTGTACGCTTAGCGTGTGTGTTTTCTATTTTGGTAACTGTTAATAAATAGAGGTTAAGGACGAAGATGACTCATGTCTCCCCACACTCGGGGCGGGGGGATACTCTAAAGGGCAGGACATGTGGCTGCCCCTCATGTCTCCCCTGCACAGTGACCCCCCCTGCCCCCAGCCCTGTGCTGCCGAGGTCTCCCTGCCCCGCTGCCCTCTCCCTGCGACATGTCGTCCGGGGGGCGGGTTCTGTCCTCCCTTCACCTCCTCACCCCTGCAAGTTTGTCGGCTTCTCTGGCCCACTCCCTGCCTGGACTCAGCTACTGGGGACAGGGGCCGAGCATGCCAGACAGGGAGGGGGGCTCTGGATCACATGGCCATTGTCCCTGGAAGCAGGGCCTGGGTGGGGCGTGGCCCGGGGCCAAGCGAGCCGGAGCATCACCTCCCCCCCACCCCTGGCATGTTTCTGGCTCGCTGGTCCCCTTTCTCTCTGTTACTGTAAAGTGAAAGGAACAATATTCCCAAATCCCTCCTGGTGCGGGGAGCCAGGTTTGCTGCTCACAGTCTGAATTTCACAGACTTCCAAGTCTGGGACTATCCAAGAACAGCACTGCTCATGGGAAGGTGGATGCAGAGCAGTTCAACTGGGGATGCCCAGATCTCCAATGGGTGTGGGTTGGAAATTAATAATATTTTGAGGATCATTCGGGGGCGTAAAGGAGTGAGCAGGGTGGGGCCAGTGGGGGAAGGCGTGGAACAGAGGTGACATAGTGGATGGGGCCATGGGTGGAAGGCGTGGAAGCAGCTGCTTAGCAAGTAGGGTTCAGTTTAGGGCAGTGGTCCCCAAAATGTGGGGAATGCCTCCTAGGGGGTATAGAGGAACGTTCATGGGGGCACCTCAGGGCCCAAGCCAGCCCCCATGGAGGGAGCACCACTCAGCCCCCAGCTCTACCGCAACCCTGCCCCCAGCCTGGGCCCCTGGCTCCTGGCCTGGTCTCAACCCCCTTATCCCTGTCCACACCCCTCTCCCCAGCAAGCCATGGCCCCGGTCCCAGCTCTGGTTCTCGGGCCACAGACACAGATAAGAAGGCACAGTGTGAAAAGTTTGGGGACCACTGGTTTAGGGTGACGCCCTCAATCACTTCTAATAAAAGGTATTCCTCACCTACCTAGCCCCTCAAGCAGGACGGCCTTGGTGTGTTCTGCCGCCCTTTACTCATACAGGAAGGATAATAACATTTCATTGCACTCATGTGATTTGTAACCCAGCCCCAGCCAAAACTGGTCCTTTTGGCAAAGCCGCCCCATCATGCTGTGTACCTAGGCGGAGTAAGCGGGTCTCTGCAAACACGATCTGTTCCTGAAGTCTTTCCCCCAGCTCCTCACTAGATGTGAGGGGGGAGCTCATTCAGACCCTGCTTCCGCTTAGTATTTAAAAACGCCTTATTGTCCCGACCTCTGCTGGCCTTCGATTTCTCCTCCTGTCCCAGCCTTGGCAGCTCAGATGAGGTGGCCGAGTGGTTAAGGCGATGGACTGCTAATCCATTGTGCTCTGCACGCGTGGGTTCGAATCCCACCCCCATCGAAGGCGTTCAGTCTTCTCTCTTCCTTCACAAGCAACCATCTCCCCCTTTGGTGCAATGACAGACCAAGTCACATTGCTTCCTGCAACCAAAAACCTTCTCAGGAACTCTGACCCCCCTGCTTTAAATCAAGTGCCTAAATTCCAGATTTCAAAAGGAATTCTCTAGTCCTGTATTTCTTAGTTTTTATCTCAAAAGGTAACATCCTCATAATCTCCCCCAAACACTCTGGGACCTCCCCAAATTATTAAACCGCCCCTTTTCTCAGCAAGGCGACAACAGTGACCCACAGCTAGAGTGTCTAGGCCAAGCTGTTCTGAAGGAGGCAAGTCAAACATTTTCTCTCCGCTTCCCTTGGCAAGGTCTGACTGGGAAAACAAAATCCCCCAAACGGAAAATTTTCTGCTGGAAAATCAATACTAGTCTGTTTGGGGACTTTGATTTGAATGTATTATTATTATTCTCTTCTGATCTCTGAATTATTTTAGTTCAGTCTTTGTCCTCCAAGTGTTGAGTTGTGGGGGAGAGAGGCCAAGTCATGATGTCTCTTCCCCTCTTTCATAGTTTCTTCCAACTTGCTAGGAAGCTGCTTTGCTACGTTATGAGTCAAGCAGTGTCCATTGTCTCCGGGCTATCTCGGAGAAGTCCGCATTGTACACGGTTCCTGGGAGAGTCCTTGGGAGCATGGATACCTTGGATGGGCCAGCAGCGAGTCTGGGGTCCCGGTCCTGTCTCCCCCCCATCTCCCCCCTTCCCCCCCCAGTTCCTGTCTCCCCCCAACTCCCCCCTTCCCCCCCCAGGTCCCATCTCCCCCCAGGTCCCCCCTTCCCCCCCCAGGTCCCGTCTCCCCCCTTCCGCCCAGTCCTGTCTCCTCCATTCCCCCCAGTCCTGTCTCCCCCCCATCTTCTCTCTTCCCCCCAGTCCCGTCTCCCCCCCCCATCTTCCCCCTTCCTCCCCAGGTCCCGTCTCCCCCCATCTCACCCCTTCCCCCCCAGGTCCTGTCTCCCCTCTTCCCCCATCTCCCCCCAGTCCTGTCTCCTCCATTCCCCCCAGTCCCATCTCCCCCCGGTCCCGTCTCCCCCCCATCTCCCCGCTTCCTTCCCCTAGTCCTGCTCCCGTCTCCCCCCATCTCCTTTCTTCCCCCCCATGTCCCGTCTCCCCCCGTCTCCCCCCTTCCCCCCGTCCTGTCTCCCCCCCCATCTCCCCGCTTCCTTCCCCTAGTCCTGCTCCCGTCTCCCCCCATCTCCTTTCTTCCCCCCCATGTCCCGTCTCCTCCCTTCCCCCCGTCCTGTCTCCCCCCATCTCCCCCCTTGCCCCCCAGTCCAGTCTCCTCCCTTCCCCCCCCCGGTCCCGTCTCCCCCCATTTCCCCCCCCCCGGGCTGGGGGGGCTCCGAGCTCGCTCCCTGCAGGCTCCGGCCCAGGGGCTGCCCCTCCCCCCCGGGCAGGGCGGGGTTAATGCCCGGCCCCCCCCAGCGCAGACCCCGCGGCGGGGCGGGGCGGGGCGGGGCCGGGAAGGGGGCGGGGCTGTGGAGAACCCCGCCCCCAACGGAGCGGGGGGCAGCGCCGCCGCACAGCCCCGCCCTGCAACCGCCCTAACGGCCAGAAGCGTCACGTGGCCGCGCTTCCGGGGCCCGCGCGGGGCAGAGCCGGTAAGAGCCGGGCGGGGTGGGGGCGGGGCGCCCGGCCCAGGTCCGAGCCGCTCCTCGGGGGGGGGAACTGGGCCGGACCCCCCCGGGCCGGGGCCGGGCCGGAGCCAGGCCGGAAGCGGGGGCGGGGCCTGCGCTGGTTGGTCCCGGTTCGGCCTCCGTAGTGGCCGGGGGGGGGGGGGTTTGACGTGTCTCTGGGCGGCCACCCCCGGGGAGAAGCGCGTGCGCGTGTGACTGTGCGTGTCTGAGTGTGAGCGCGCGTGTGAGTGTGTCTGTCTGTCTGTCAGTGTCTCTGTGCGTCTCTCTGAGTGTGAGTGTGTCTGAGTGTGAGAGCGCGTGTGACTGTGAGTGTGTCTGAGTGTGAGAGCCCGTGTGACTGTGTGTGAGTGTCTGTCTCTGTGCGTCTCTCTGTGTGTGAGTGTGTCTGAGTGTGAGAGCGCGTGTGACTGAGTGTGTGAGTGTGTGTGTGTCTGAGTGTGAGTGTCTGTCTCTGTGCGTCTCTCTGAGTGTGAGTGTGTCTGAGTGTGAGAGCGCGTGTGACTGAGTGTGTCTGTGTGAGTGTGTCTGAGTGTGAGAGCCCGTGTGACTGTGAGTGTGTCTGTGTGTGAGTGTCTGTCTCTGTGCGTCTCTCTGTGTGTGTGTGTGTCTGAGTGTGAGAGCGCGTGTGACTGTGTGTCTGTGAGTGTGTCTGAGTGTGAGAGCGCGTGTGACTGTGAGTGTGTCTGTGTGTGAGTGTCTGTCTCTGTGCGTCTCTCTGTGTGTGTGTGTGTCTGAGTGTGAGAGCGCGTGTGACTGTGTGTCTGTGAGTGTGTCTGAGTGTGAGAGCGCGTGTGACTGAGTGTGCCTGTGTGTGAGTGTCTCTCTGTGCGTCTCTGTGTGTGTGTGTGTGTGTGTCTGAGTGTGAGAGCGCGTGTGACTGTGTGTCTGTGTGTGAGTGTGTCTGAGTGTGAGAGCGCGTGTGACTGAGTGTGCCTGTGTGTGAGTGTCTGTCTCTGTGCGTCTCTCTGTGTGTGAGTGTGTGTGAGTGTGAGAGCGCGTGTGACTGAGTGTGTCTCTGTGTGAGTGTGTCTGAGTGTGAGAGCCCGTGTGACTGTGTGTGAGTGTCTGTCTGTCTCAGTGTCTCTGTGCATCTCTTTGAGTGTCTGTGTCTGAGTGTGAGTGTCTGTCTCTGTGCGTCTCTCTGAATGTGAGTGTGTCTGAGTGTGAGAGCACGTGTGACTGAGTGTGTCTGTGTGTGAGTGTGTCTGAGTGTGGGAGCGCGTGTGACTGAGTGTGTCTCTGTGTGAGTGTGTGTGAGTGTCTGTGTCTCTGTGCGTCTCTCTGAGTGTGTCTGTGTGGGAGTGTGTTTCTGTGCATGTCTCTGAGTGTGTGCACGAGTGTGTCTCCGACGGTCTCTGTGCGCGAGTGTGTCTGCCTCTGAGTGTGAGTGTCTCTGAGTCTCTGAGTGTTGTTATTACAGTAAACGTGACATCTTATTAACGTTATGCAGACAAAACTGCACAGGATCGTTTCAGGGGACGGGGTGTGTGTGTGTGTGTGTGTGTGTGTGTGTGTGTGTGTGTGTTGCACCTGCCCATCCCCCGCTGCTGCCTCTTCCCTGGTCCAGGGACCTTCCCCCTCCCCGGCCCCCTTCAAACTGCCCCTGCAGCCTCTGTGAAGGGGGGGACCTGTCACTTTCTCTATAGGTGTTGAACAGTCCCATAAAATTGCTTCAAACTGACACCCTTTTCCCCTCCCCTCCTTCCGTAGCCTCATAGAAGATCAGGGTTGGAAGGGACCTCAGGAGGTCATCTAGTCCAACCCCCTGCTCAAAGCGGGACCAACCCCCGACTAAATCATCCCAGCCAGGGCTTTGTCAAGCCTGACCTTAAAAACCTCAAAGGAAGGAGATTCTACCACCTCCCTAGGTAACGCATTCCAGTGTTTCACCACCCTCTTAGTGAAAAAGTTTTTCCTAATATCCAACCTAGACCTCCCCCACTGCAACTTGAGACCATTACTCCTTGTCCTGTCCTCTTCTACCATTGAGAACAGTCTAGATCCATCCTCTTTGGAACCCCCTCTCAGGTAGTTGAAAGCAGCTATCAAATCCCCCCTCATTCTTCTCTTCTGCAGACTAAACAATCCCAGTTCCCTCATCCTGTCCTCATAACTCATGTGTTCCAGTCCCCTCATCATTTTTGTTGCCCTCCGCTGGACTCTTTCCAATTTTTCCACATCCTTCTTGTCGTGTGGGACCCAAAACTGGACACAGTACTCCAGATGAGGCCTCACCAATGTCGAATAGAGGGGAACGATCATGTCCCTCGATCTGCTCGCTATGCCTCTACTTATACATCCCCAAATGCCATTGGCCTTCTTGGCAACAAGGGCACACTGCTGACTCAGATCCAGCTTCTCGTCCACTGTCACCCCTAGGTCCTTTTCCGCAGAACTGCTGCCTAGCCAGTCGGTCCCTGGTCTGTAGCGGATTGGCTACATTAGCATTGGATTCTTCCGTCCTAAGTGCGGGACCCTGCACTTATCCTTATTGAACCTCATCAGATTTCTTTTGGCCCAATCCTCCAATTTGTCTAGGTCCCTCTGTATCCTATCCCTACCCTCCAGCGTATTTACCTCTCCTCCCAGTTTAGTGTCCTCTGCAAACTTGCTGAGAGTGCAATCCACACCATCCTCCAGATCATTTATGAAGATACTGAACAAAACCGGCCCCAGGACCAACCCTTGGGGCACTCCACTTGATACCAGCTGCCAACTAGACATGGAGCCATTGATCACTACCCATTGAGCCCGACAATCTAGCCAGCTTTCTATCCACCTTCTAGTCCATTCATCCAGCCCGTACTTCAAATTCCTGGCAAGAATACTGTGGGAGACCGTGTCAAAAGCTTTGCTAAAGTCAGGGAACAACACGTCCACTGCTTTCCCCTCATCCACAGAGCCAGTTATCCTGTCATAGAAGGCAAATAGATTAGTCAGCATGACTTGCCCTTGGTGAATCCATGCTGACTGTTCCTGATCACTTTCCTCTCCTCTAAGTGCTTCAGAATTGATTCCTTGAGGACCTGCTCCATGATTTTTCCAGGGACTGAGGTGAGGCTGACTGGCCTGTAGTTCCCAGGATCTGCTCTGGGGGGTTTTCTCTCCTGTTGTCAAATGCGGAGTTTGTGACCCGTTTCCCCCACAACTCTCAAAGATGGATAGAAAATATCCTAAAATTCCCCCACCCATCCCCACCCACTTTCTCTCTCGTTGTCTATTTCTACTGGGCTGGGCCCTGAGTGTTGGGCCCTGTCTCTTCAATGATTAAATACGAACCACGTCTCAGATTTAGCCCTTTTTGCCGATTTTTCAGTGTGACTATACATTTTTTTCAAATGTTGCCTCTTTTCTCTCGGTTCGTTGA
The DNA here is from genome assembly GCF_965140235.1 of Caretta caretta. NCBI lineage: Eukaryota > Metazoa > Chordata > Testudines > Cheloniidae > Caretta > Caretta caretta. The sequence continues at coordinate 15,538,628 of NC_134233.1, forward strand.
TCAAACAGTGATGGGAAATACACTCAGATTTTACCGCTAATCAACAACTGACGTGGAATGTAGTTTTTCTTTCTTTTTTTTTTTTTTGGTGGGGGGGTTTTCCCTAAATTGCCTGACATTATGTTGCGGTGGGGATTTTTCTGTATGTTGTGTTTTTATATGTATATATTGCATAGCACCATAGAAATGTAGGGCTGGAGAGGATCTCAAGGTGTCATCAAGTCCAGCTCTCTCTACCGAGGCAGGATCAAGTGCAGGTAGATTATCTCTGACAGAGTTTTGTCCTCCCTGTTCTTAAAAACTTCCAGAGAGAGAGACTCCACAGCCGCCCTTGTAAGACTCTTCCAGAGCTGAGCTACCTTGGCCCTGGGGACCTCCACACAGACTTTAGGGGTGAGCAGCTCTGGAGAGAGAGAGAGGAGACCCCAGTGAGTGGGCAGCTGGGTAAATAGACTAAAGTTGGGAGGAGAAACATTGACGTGTCCAAGGTCACCCAGGCTGTCCGTGACAGAGCTAGAAATAGAATTTATACTAGTGCAGTCTGATTGGCACGGGTGCACCATGTCCCAGTTTGAAGGCTTGCGGCGGGAGGATGAAAACAGTGACCTCATGGAGACCTGGGGCCGGCTGAACAGTGCAGCTGGTAATGGAGGGGCATGAGCCAGGAGCACAGCCCCACAGGACTGGACACTGACTTCTCCTGACTCATGACACACACCCCCAGCTGTGTGCAGGGACTGCAGCTGAGCTGCCCTGCCAAGACAGCCTATGCATCCCTGGACAAACCACCTCTTCCTGCAGCCTAATACAGTGGGGTCTCAAAAAGAAAAGGAGTACTTGTGGCACCTTAGAGACTAACCAATTTATTTGAGTATAAGCTTTCGTGAGCTACAGCTCACTTCATCGGATGCAAATAAATTGGTTAGTCTCTAAGGTGCCACAAGTACTCCTTTTCTTTTTGCGAATACAGACTAACACGGCTGTTACTCTGAAACAGTGGGGTCTGGGGACTTTCCAAGCTGAGAGTGTTGGGGCTCTGGAGTTACTGAGGTCTGTTCCTGGCTCTGTCACTGACCCGCTTGGTGACCTTGGGGAAGTCCCAGCCCCTCTCTGTTTTTCTCCTACCCATTGTCTACTTGGATTGTGATCTCTTTGGGACAAGGACTGTCCCTCTCTGTCTGTGCAGTGCCCAGCACAATGGGGGTGCTGATCTCAGTCAGGTTCTCTACCATGTGCAGCATGATGGGGCCCTGATCTCCATCAGTGTGTGCGCAACACAAGGCACAGTTTATGGACTCACAGGCTTTAAGGCCAGAAGGGACCATCATGGTCCTCTAGTCTGACCTCCTGCACATCGCAGGCCGCAGAACCTCACTCATCCACTCCTGTAATAGACTCATAACCTCTTGCTGAGTCTTCTCTTCTCCAGACTAAAAAACACAATTATTTCAGTCTTCCCTCATAGGTCATGTTTTCTTGACCTTTAATAATTTTTATTGCTATTCTCTGGACTTTCTCCAATTCTTCCACATCTTTTCTGAAATGTGGCACCCAGAACTGGACACACTACTCCAGTTGAGGCCTAATCAGCACAGAGTAGAGCAGAAGAATTACTTCTCGTGTCTTGTTTACAATACTCCTGCTAATACAACCCAGAATGATACTTGCTTTTTTTGGAACAGTGTAACACTGTTGACTCATATTTAGCTTGTGATTCACTATGACCCTCAGATCCCTTTCCGCAGTACTCTTTCTTAGGCAGTCATACAAAATGGGAAATGTGTGCAACTGATTGTTCCTTCCTAAATGGAGTACTTTGCATTTGTCCTTATTGAATTTCATCCTATTTACTTCAGACCATTTCTCCAGTTTGTCCAGAAAGTTTTGAATTTTAATTCTATCCTCCAAAGCACTTGCAACTCCTCCCACCTTGGTATGCTTCACAAACTTGATAAGTGTAACAGAGAGACTCTGCTACTGGGAGGGTTTCACCGTGTCTCAGAGGGTTACACCCTGGTGGGAGGGGGCTAGGCCTGTACTGGAATAAGGTCACTCTGTGCTTCACAGTGTGGCAGAACCTAGAATGTCCATTAGCAGGGCATAATCCTGGGGGGAATCAGCATGCAGAATGGACAAAAACCCCATCTGATTTCTCTCACGTTGCTCTTCTCGCCCTGGCAGGCTTCAGAATAATGTCCACATTTCGTTCCAGATCATCCCCTCCTCCCAGGGGGAAGGAAATGGCTGCAATGGAGCTGGCTCAGGTAAGGGATTATCAGGGAGCTGGTGGTGGGTTCTGCTTGGAGGGAGAGAAGCAGTAAATACAAAGGAGGGTGGGAGCTGCTAGAGGTCATGGGAGGCAGGAACTATCTAAGATGGAGAAAGGGAGGGGACAGGATGTGACAAACCTGCTGAGACTTGTGTAATCTAGGGTGTGATAGGTTGTCACCCCAAGGTGTAGTCTGGGGGGCTTCTGGGAACCACTGTGCCCTCTAACCCTCAAGCTGGGCTGGTCCTTCTCACACTGCTTTGCTGGAGATTCAGGCAGACTCTCCAAGCCCTGTTATCACCCAACATGACAGCAGGTGGCGCCATGCATCCAACTAAGTTACCTGAGTGCTTTACCTAAGTCACTGAAGGACAGATAGAAAACAATGGCCAATTTCCCAGCGATAAGTGTTAGCAAACAGATCAAAGTAGATTACTTAGCAAATAACCAAAAAGTCAAACTAAGCCTAACATGCTAGATGGATAGAATTTGAATTAGCAATTTCTCACCCTGACTGATGATAGAAGTAGTCCACCAAGTTTCCATACACAAGCCTGAAATCCCTTTATTCTGGGACCAACACTTCCCCCAGTTCAGTCTTTGTTCCTCAGGTGCTTCCAGGAGTTCTCTTGTGTGGGGAATGAGGCCAAGAGATGATGTCACACCCCAGCTTAGGTAGCTTTTCCATATGGTGGGAACCCTTTGTTCCAAACTCACGTCCCAGTTCAGTTCGTGGAAAAATACAGGTACCAAAATGGAGTTCAGTTTCATGTGGTCTGGTCACATGCCCTAGCATGCCCTGATGAGTCATAGTAGCCATGACTCATAGGCCGGCTGAAACATTCACAGGAAGGCTAAGCTCTTCCTTGGTCCATTGTTTTTGTTGATGAGCCATCAGCACTGTCTGGCTTCTTCATTGTTGTACCTGAAAGGCTAGTTGTGGGTGTTACCCAGAGTAACCACATTTGAAATACAGATACATAGTCAATATCCATAACTTCAGATACAAACATGATCCATGCACACAGGTAGGATAATCATATTCAGCAAATCATAACTTTTCCAATGACACCGCACGTGATGCATCTTGCATGAAATGCCTCATAATTATGTCCTAATCATATTATAATCATACCACTATGCTGAATGTGGGGTGTAGTTTCAGATAGGGCCTTATTTCAGGGCACAGGAGTTGGGAATGGAAAAGGAAATAACGCTCCAGCCAGGGCTGGGAAAACTTCCCAGACTCTCAGTGCTGGAGCCTGAATTTACTGACACTTCATTAGTTACCACCACCCTCAATCTTTGTGGCATTTCTATCTAGTAATTTACCACTACCATTGTTAGGATTAATTTTGTACTGAATATATTTTTTAAAACTTCGTTCTCATTTTCATTGATTGATCATTGATTTCTGATAGCTTCCCTTACCAATTTTCTACAATTCTGACCTTCTAACTTACATTCTTTAGTATTGACTTTCCCTTTCTTCCATGTATTTTATTTGGAGAGTGTTGGGATTCCTACCAGGGAGCCACCAGCAGGGTCCAGAGACAGCACCATCTCATTTTTCAAGCTCTGGGTAGTAGGTATGTGATAAAAGTGAAGACCCAGCCTCCATCTGTCAACTGGGAGACACAAAGGTTCTCTCTTTCTGATGCCTCCTGGCTGCTCTAAGCAAGGTGCGGTGGAACTCGGTTAATATGTGCCTCCTGGAGCTTCCATTTACCTGGTGCTGCTATTCCCTGAATAGTGGGGCTGTGAGTGGGGCAGCAGGTCCTGAGTGTTGGACTCTTGCTCTTTCAGGGGCTGATGACTTTCGAGGAAGTGGCTGTGTATTTCACCAGGGAAGAGGGGGCTCTGCTGGACCCCACTCAGAGAGCCCTCTACAGGGATGTCATGCAGGAGAACTATGAGACGGTGGTCTTTCTGGGTAAGGAGTCCTGTCCCCTTCCTCATTAGAAGCTGTGGGGTCTCTAAAGAACCTGAGTAGTAATAACTTTATACCTTTATTCGTCATACAAGTTTTGACAAGTTTCCTTGCCCCCCTTTTTTTGCCTTCTCTACCACCCACTAGTATAATTTTTGGACATGTGCCATCCTTATTGGCTACATTAATAACTGTAGCTTTCTTGCCTTTTCCTCATTTTAAGAGGAAAATACGCTGCCTGTAGAATTCTAAATTGAGTAAATAGGTGTATGACTAATGCATGGCTTGTGTGACAGTCAGATGAGCTCCTCTTTTGATAGGAGAGCGTATAATGTTGCCGTTCAGGACCCCACAGGTGAAGGGAGAACAGAGCCATGGGAGGGGAGGAGATGGGGGGAGTAAATAATTCTGGGGTGCCAGGACATGGGGAAGGTGTGTGCAGGGTTAGGGCTAAGAAGCAGCAGGGAGGGATGAGATAGAGATGAGGAGGGAACACAAGAAGTTCCCAAGGTGCCGGGAGGTGGTGCCGGCTGAGAGTAATGGGACGAAGGGGAGGGGAGTGTGGAGGAAGGACACCCAGGCAGTGGGCTGGGTGGGAGGAGAGGTTTGGGGATCTAGAGCTGTGGGGGATCCAGACCTTTAACCCCGAATCACTACCCAAGTCTTGTTGCTTTAGAGCCTACACTCCAGTTTTATTTCTGTTCAGTTTCACTTCATTCTACATTTTTTTTCCCCAAATACTATTATTTTAACTCTTGACCTCCCTCCCCATATAACCTCCCCGTCTCTATACACAGCCTCCCTGGCCACCGATCCTCAGTCCTTGCTGCATTCCTCCCTCCCATAGCAGGGCCGCTACCCAGGCACAAATGGGCACTTTGTTGATGATGTCACAGGATGGTAGTGTAGCCTGAACCATTTTTACAACTATAAGGTTACGTATTGGGGTACAACTTGCCCTTGTCCATGGCTACTCAAAATTAATGGAGGAGATGACATAGGGTGAAACACACAGAAACTTGATTTAATACAGACAGTTAGAATTGATATCATAGGCAAAAATCAATACATATAATGATTAGACTAAGATAAGAATAGTAAAGAGGGTCTTCCACTGTGCATACTTACCAGTTATGGACACCACTGGAAACCAAAATCGAGGGCAAGGGAGACCATCAGAAGGGAGGCCCTGCTTCAATTTACACTGTCTCGGGGACCTGACAAAATGAAAAAATGGTTACTAGGAGAGGTATTTTATCTGCTTTCTTATGGTAATAGGATGGCTATATACCATATCTGCTCCTTTACTCTGATTACAATAATGTCAATAGCTGCCCCAACCCATATGTGGCCTTTGGGAAATCCATAATTAAGCATCAGGCATTAATACTTATGATTTACATCACTTATTTCTTAATAATTCCAATATATGAATGATGTCCAACTGCTGAGATACTGCATAGCAACCTAATTGCTAAAGCCGCCCCAAACTTCCTTCTTTCAGAATCCTGTGGCGTATTGGACCTGTTTGTGGTTACTCGTTTGTTTCTCAAAATGAGGGTGCAAAATATCTGACCTGGGGTTCTCTCCTTAGACCTGTTCAGGTAAATCCCAGACTTCAGCATAACTACTCCCACAAAGCCTCAACCTAATATAAGGCCCTTACCTGTAGCAATCTTAGGTTATGTCTACACTACTGCGGTAAGTTGACCTACGCTGTGCAGCTCCAGCTACGTGAATAATGTAGCTGGAGTCGACGTACCTTAGGTCGAGTTACTGCAGGGTCTACTTACCTTACTCTTCTCGTCAGGGGTAGAGTACAGGGGTCGACGGGAGAGAGATCTGCAGTCATTTTGGCGGGGCTTTACTAGACCCGCTACATCGACCACCGGTGGATCGATCTCAGAGCTTTGATCCTGGCTGTAGTGTAGTCCCTGCCCTTAATAGCCCATTTATTTATGTTCACCACCTTCCCCCTCCGCACATGTTCCAAGCTAATAAGCAATACTCTGATCATGACATTTTACCTGTAGTGAGTATAAAATTGCCCACAAGACATGGTGGTCATAGATCATAAAATTAGGTCGGGGTCAATAGGAGTGAGAGTTTGGAGAGAGTCTTGTCCCCCCCTCTCCCCATCTGCAGCAGCCACAAGCTGTCTTCCCTCCAGGCTCCTTGGATCTTTGAGCCTGTCCCTCCTGAGTTTGCGTGTCCCAGTTCTTGTTTTTACATTCTCCTTTTCTGGAAGAATTAGTGGCTGTTGCTCCCAAAATTTAGTGTTTAATTCCCCAGCCTACTCCACACACTGGGGGAGTTTAACTCTCCCTCCCATTATACCTGAGTCAGTAGGTTTCCTAATTCCCAAAAATGTGCTTTTGTGATGTCACGGTTCTGGGGTAGCTAAGCTTTTGACCTGGCTCCATGGGCGGCTCAAGGAATGCCCTCTCAGGTATCAGGCTTCTAGCCAGCCCCTCTCTATGGATAGGGACCCACATGCCTCTCCTTTTTGACCAGAGTTTGAGGATTGCAGCTTGTTTTTCACTGTGTTCGCTGGACTAACCTCCAGTTCCTGTGCTTTGCTTTCTCTCCAAGGGCAGTGAGCAGTGTGTGTGTGTGTGTGTGTGAGATAGAGGTGGGAATTTTGGTGATACATGTATGATGCCAATAGACAACTCAGTTTCCCTCTGTGATTGGTATTGCTATGATTATAAAGAGCAGGAGACATGAGGTGTTTTGTCACGTAGCTGAGATGCGGTGATATGAATGGGTCATTAAGGACTGGCTGGGACCAACCCACATCAATGGAATACCCGACAGAGACAAGGGAATAATTGTCACCTGTCCATGGGAGGATATTTGCTTGGCTAAGTGAAGCATACATGGACTCGTTATGTTTTTGGGAGCAGGAAGAACTGGGCTCACAGACGCAGGGAGCTCTACCGGAGTGAAGACTAATGGACAGGCACAGTGAAAGGAAACCAAACTGTTTTCTGCAGCAGCATGGCTCAAGGGCATTGGCCAGCATGGACTATATTGTTTTCTTCACTTCTCTGTCCTAATCTAAGGACTTTCCAATGCTGTGTTTTGGTTGACTAGTAAACCCCGCTGTGTTTTAAAAGTCTGCCCAGTGTCACAGGAAAAACTTGCTCTGTGCATTGACTGAGGAACAGTCTCTGAAGAGGAGTGTCGTTCAGCTGGACCTGCTGGGCAGAGCTCACAGGTTGGAATAGGAGTGTTGAAGCCAGAGGCTCAGTCTCTGGTGTTGAAGCTCCATGGCCCATCCTTGTGGAAGAGTGGGACCCCTTGGGAGTTTTGTGCACTCAAGAGGCACCTTCCAAGGACTGTTTAAAAGCCTGGGCATTGCACAGATCCTATGGATCCATGACAGTGTGCCCGTGTGCCTGATGGGGAAAAGATATAAAAGAATAAAAGGATCTAAAAGTGTATTTACCATCGCCCCCTCATCAGTCCTCATGGGAATCCCTGATCTGTTCCAAAGTGTATTAAAACCTTCCTTAAAGGCTTACCTCTTGGTTATCAGGTCATGTCAGTTTTGTTAGAGGGCTTTCCCTTCACCCTCCCACTTCCCTGGTTCTTGTCATGCAGACAGAAAGCAGCAAAAGACCAGAAGTCCGAAGCACAGATAATACAATGTTTATTGGGGTTAGTTTCCAAGCAAGCATATTCCGAAGCCCTTCACACCAGTCAGGCTTATGTCTATACGCCGATAGAGACTGTTCCCCAGTGTTCCATTCCTCTCTCTGACGCCACCAAGCATTTTCCCTGTGTCCCCCTTCCCAGCTCTGATGCCGCAGAGCCTGCCTGTGTCCCCGTTCCCTGTTCCCATTTCCCCCCGCCCCTTATCAAACATGATTCCAATTTCCCCTCCCCGTCCTGTTTGACTCAGTTTATATAGTAATATTCTCAGCTATACCTTAACCAATCATTGTACTGAAATTTAACTAACCAATCCTAACATATTGTAACATAATTCTCTAACCAATTATATCCCACTACCCTAATTAACTTACACCTCGCAAAATTAATTATACAGCAGACGGAAACAATTAGAGAACCAGACTGATTAACAACAGAAAAGTGGGGGCCATAAAAATAAAACATAAAGAAATGAGGGTTTCACAAGCATTGATAAGTGATTTCTTGCCAGACAGGATGCGATCAAACTAAGTTTTCTTTAACCATCTTAAGATCTGTTTCTTCATCTGATAGTGATGGGCACTATCCAGACAGGATTGTCTTCTCCATACCAGCTTATTTCAATGTGACTGGTTTGGTATGTGAGGATGTGACCCTACGCTTCCCAGTTTATGGCTGCCCCTGCTGCTGAGCCAGAGGCCTTAGCCTAAGAACAAGGCCTCAGACTATCCTAGTGAGAGAAGGCCCATACGCAGGGTGACTTTGATTTTGATTCTTTGTTTTTATACCCCTGTAAGTAGCTAAGTGATAAAAATACACCTACATTCTTAAAGTGTAGGCTTTACAGGCAGGCCTGAATATCTATATTCTAACTGTGGGTTCTACCCCTTCCCCCATTCTGTGTCTGTCTTGTCTATTTAGATTGTAAATTCTTCCAGGAATAGGCCATCTACTATTCTCTGTTTGTACTTTTCCTAGTATAATGGGGACCCACTGTTAGTTGGTCCTTAGGCACTAAGGTAATGAAAATGATTTATAATAATAATTACTTTCCTGCCACTTTGAGCCAAGGAAGGTGGCCTTGGGATGTTACTGCTTAAAAATGATCTGGGGTTAAAACCATGGAATATTCTTTGTGACAAGTATCTGACAAATTCCACTGACCTCCCTTGTTTTCTTTGTCTGGAGTAGGGTTTCCAGTTTCCAAACCTGATGTGATCTCGCAGCTAGAACGAGGGGAAGAGCCATGGGTCTCAGACCTCTGGGGCTCTGAGAAAGAAGTGCTCCCGAGAGCTGCCTGCGCAGGTGAGGAATTGTGATCAATGGCTCCATGTCTAGTTGGCAGCCGGTATCAAGTGGAGTGCCCCAGGGGTCGGTCCTGGAGCCGGTTTTGTTCAATATTTTCATAAATGATCTGGAGGATGGTGTGGATTGCACCCTCAGCAAGTTTGCAGAGGACACTAAATTGGGAGGAGTGGTAGATACGCTGGAGGGTAGGGATAGGATACAGAGGGACCTAGACAAATTGGAGGATTGGGCCAAAAGAAATCTGATGAGGTTCAACAAGGACAAGTGCAGAGACCTGCACTTAGGACGGAAGAATCCCATGCACCGCTACAGACTAGGGACCGAATGGCTCGGCAGCAGTTCTGCAGAAAAGGACCAAGGGGTTACAGTGGACAAGAAGTTGGATATGAGTCAGCAGTGTGCCCTTGTTGCCAAGAAGGCCAATGGCATTTTGGGATGTATAAGTAGGGGCATTGCCAGCAGATCGAGGGACGTGATCGTTCCCCTCTATTCGACATTGGTGAGGCCTCATCTGGAGTACTGTGTCCAGTTTTGGGAACCCACACTACAAGGAGGATGTGGAAAAATTGGAAAGAGTCCAGTGGAGGGCAACAAAAATGATTAGGGGACTGGAACACATGACTTACGAGGAGAGGCTGAGGGAACTGGGGATGTTTAGTCTTCAGAAGAGAAGAATGAGGGGGGATTTGATAGCTGCTTTCAACTACCTGAAAGGGGGTTCCAAAGAGGATGGATCTAGACTGTTCTCAGTGGTAGCAGATGACAGGACAAGGAGCAATGGTCTCAAGTTGCAGTGGGGGAGGTCTAGGTTGGATATTAGGAAAAACTTTTTCACTATGAGGGTGGTAAAACACTGGAATGTGTTACCTAGGAAGGTGGTGGAATCTCCTTCCCTAGAAGTTTTTAAGGTCAGGCTTGACAAAGCCCTGGCTGGGATGATTTAGTCAGGGATCGGTCCTGCTTTGAGCCGTGGGTTGGACTAGATGACCTCCTGAGGTCCCTTCCAACCCTGATATTCTATGATTCTATGAATTGGTTAAACCAACTCAAAAACTGTTTGGGAATGCAGGAAACATTTGGGATGCCATAGAAAGACTTTGTGAGCTCTCCAAGTTCAGGATTGTTCCCTGCAGAATGGAATCATTATGGCAGATGTCACTCATGGCTTCCCACCTATTCTTACTGACAATCCCTCCCCAGACTCGCTTTCTCCTGAGTGTTCTGGTGAGATGCAGATCAAAACTGATCCCTTCCTTTCTCCTCTGAGGAAGGGTTTGGGGAAAATCAGCTCGTGATAGATTTGATCTCTCCAACTCACATTTTGGTTTGTTCATCCCTTTTTCCATTCCTCTGTCTGAGATTTCCTTTCTTTCCGGTGCAGGGAGTGACTTAGGTCTGGATTCTCTCTGTCCCCCATCAGGTGATGGGAGGGTGACTGAGAATGAGGAGGAGACACCCCAGCAGGAAGGTGCTGAGCAAGTAGAACCCCATGGGATGTTATCAGGAAGATCGAACGGGAATGTTTCTGGGAGTTGTGTGCTCTCAGAAAAAGCAAAAGCCTGTGAGACTGAGCAGATGCCAGAGGAAAACTTCAGTAGCCACTCAGCCCTTATTACATGTGAGAGAATCAACTTGGAAGAGACACGCTACACATGCCTTGAGTGTGGGAAAAGCTTCAGTCGGAGCTCACACCTTATCACACACTGGAGAACCCACACGGGAGAGAAACCCTACACGTGCTCTGAGTGTGGGAAAAGTTTCACTGACAGTTCATCCCTCATCTCACATCAGCGAATCCACACAGGAGAGACGCCCTACACGTGCTCCGAGTGTGGGAAAAGCTTCAATCACAGCTCTACCCTGTTCAAACATCAGAGAATCCACACAGGAGAGAGACGCTACACGTGCTCGGAATGCGGGAAAAGCTTCATTCAGAGCTCAAACCTTATCACGCATCGGAGAATCCACACGGGTGAGAAACCTTATGGATGCTCTGCGTGTGGGGAACGCTTTAATCAACACTCGCAACTTATCAGACATTGTAGACTCCACACAGGAGAGATGCCGTACACGTGCTCTGCGTGTGGGGAACGCTTTAGTCAGTACTCACAACTTATCAGACATCGTAGAATGCACACAGGGGAGAAAATCTACACATGCTCTGAGTGCGGGAAACGCTTCAGTCGGAGCTCAGACCTTATCAGACATCAGAGAATCCACACCGGAGAGATGCCCTTCACGTGCTCTGAGTGCGGGAAAAGCTTCAGTTGGAGCTCAAACCTTATCACACATCAGCGAATCCACACAGGGGAGACGCCCTACACGTGCGCTGAGTGCGGGAAAAGCTTCAATCGGAGCTCTACGCTTATTACACATTGGAGAACCCACACTGGAGAGAAACCTTATGGATGCTCTGAGTGCGGGAAACACTTCATTGACAGTTCATCCCTCCTCTCACATCAGCGAATCCACACAGGGGAGACACCCTACATGTGCTCTGAGTGTGGGAAAAGCTTTAATCACAGTTCTACCCTGAGCACACATCGGAGAATCCACACGGGTGAGAAACGTTATGGCTGCTCTGAGTGTGGGGAACGCTTCATTCGTCGTTCAGCTCTCATCTCACATCAGAGAATCCACACAGGAGAGACGCCTTACACCTGCTCTGAGTGTGGGAAACGCTTCAAACAGAGCTCACAGCTTATTAGACATCAGAAAATCCATGAGAGAAAACTGTAAGAAATGCCTTGATTAGGGCTGGGCAAAGATTTTTATTTTTTTTTTAATATCACATTTGCTAATTCTCACATAGTGATCTGCGCACCATCTTCACCGTGGTCTCTCAGCTCCCCCAGATCAGTTGTCTACTTCTGCCTTTTGCAGCTCACCCTTCTTTGGGGTCAGTCTTGTGATCTTTTCTATCAACTGCTTTCCTTTTGAGTCGTAGGAGTGTGTGTCCCTCCAGCCCGGAATATTCATCAGCTCCCAGAAGGAGAGAGAGGTTTCATTCACAACCATGTACACTGAGATAATGTACACTGTGCCTTACATCCACTAGGGCTGTACATGGCGTTGGCTGCTCAAGTGAGTGATCTTGGTGTGAAAAGACAATTCTAGTGGTAGAGCAGATGCAGTCCAGGTGCAGTGGTTGGCATTAGCTTTCCCCTTGACCTGACCTAAACTCCATCACTTTTCCTAGTCTAAACAAACCCTGAGCATCACGGTTATACTGTTCCCCCATTTCAAAGCAATTGTTAGACATCAAGTTTCCCCTTCGGGAACAAATGGTTTCATTCCCAGTTGCTCTGATGTTGCTTCAGTTAGTGTTGGAGAGCAGACATTTTTACTACCATTTTGCTCACCTAAAATATATTGAACTATAACAAAGAGCAGGAACAGGGCAGGGATAGGAAAAAATGTCATGTTACAGAGGGGAAAACAGAAGAAGACAGAGTAGGTCAGAGGGATTCCCTTACTCCCCATCCCCATCCCAATCCCCTGTTGTTCAATTGGTTAGGTCAATATTTTTTCTAAAGGGTTGGGAAGAGGATTCCTTAGTAAATGTCTTCTAAATAAGCAAAATACCCATCCATTTGGCTCCTAAAGCAGTTGTGGCTCAGGCCCTGCAGGAGGTCGCTCCTGAAGATATCTCCTTCCTTATCAGGTGCATGTTGCCTATTTGGGAAATGCAATCCCTATCAAGGTAGGGATGGAAAAAACGGAAGTGACATTTCTCTTCAGCTCACCCCTGGGAAATGCTGCAAATGTGTAGAAAATGAAATCCATGTTGAATGTGATATACCTGCAGAAAGACACCTATTGTTAATAGATACCTGACATTTGGTGTCTTACAGGGATTCTAAGCAGCACCTGTATTTAGTCCCTAATTTAAATCTGTGCCACCAGATTAAAGGAATAAAAGGGCATATTTGGGGGAGTTATACCTCACTATCGCTACTGATATGTTGTGTGCTAGGTGAAGAATTCTGCACCAGAGAAGTGTAAAATTACTGCAAGTAAGCTCAACGATTTGACAAGAACTCAGGTAGAAATTGCAGGTACTCGTGGTTGATTTTCACCCCAGATATGGACGCTATGGTGACCTGTGGCCCAGGTAAACTATTTTTAGAACCCTGTTCCCTTCTTAAGTGGCACTGATCACACTCCTACAGGATGCCATGATTAAACTGGGCACAACTGTCTGCCATTTGGATCCCAAGTTCCATGAAGCACAGAGAGAAACAGCTGATTCCTTCAGAGGCATTCCATGGCTATGCGTCCCAATCTGGCTGCTTTGTTGAACAAGAAGTACTTCCATGCTGGGCAAATGATGGTAGCCAATGAGGGAATGTGTCAGATTCCAAGTTCAGACTGAAGGATACATGACTGCTGAGTCCAGAGACTGTGGTTTGGTCTCTTCGTTTTGCTCTAGAGTCTAATGCATTTGTATCACTTCTCCACCTCCTGCTACTTCGAAAGATTAGAAAGTGTGGAAATAGAGCAAAGTTGTTTTTTTCTCATGATGCAACCTTGCCAAGTGGTGTGAGACCCCTTTCACCCACACTTATGGGAGAAGACCCGGGGAGAAGTGAACTCACAGAAATGGAAGGCTCCTAGGTTATTGTAGAATGTGACTTCACACAAAGCTGACTGGGTGGAAATGGGAATTAAGAGAACACTGCCCTATCTGTTTATATTTTGTAATTGGTGAATAAGTTGTTACCAGCGACAATAAAATTAAACATGAAGTTAGTCAGTGTAATATAAGAGGCTGATTATGTGATAACTTTCAGTGTTACAATAGAATTCAGGTTTTCTTCTAGTTCTCTCCCTGCCCCTCCTACTAAATTGGAAATAGTGGCTAATTCTGAAATTAAAACCTCACTCCAAAGGAATTAGAGTGGGGGAATATGTGAGAGAAAAAGCATGTATGGGAATAGAGAACCAGTATAGACTGTAATTATTTCTATTTAAAATGGAATTTATTTTGATAAGCTTTAAAATAAAGCTTCTGTTAGGAGGAAAATTACTTGAGACAAGATGTGTAACCTTTTACCCAGTTAGAGGGTAACAGCCACCGAGTTCCCCAGGGCTCTCGTTTGCAAAGCAAAGATGTCACATCAGGCAGGAGATGTTGAAATCTAAAATGGTGATGGGTATGTGATGGGAGCTTTTTTTTTGTTTTGGGTTTAGTGTTTTTTTTTAATTTAATTTTTGTTTTGTTTTTGCAACCAGTTATTTTATAGGTGCTGAGGCCCCTTCTCCTTTTGAGCACAACTTTTAACCCTCCTTTTAACCCTCAGGCCTGGCTCTGGAAACCTCCTCAGAACTGACCTTGTGTTTCTTTCATGTTTGATATCTTTGGGGTTCACACATCCACACTAAATGCGGTTCACAGCAACAGATACTTTGAGAAACCTGCTGGGTTAAGCGGGCCTATTCCAAACTGACTTTGGCCGAAAGTCTGCCTCAATTCAGCTGGATTGGGACAGGTCTGTATCAAAGGAGTGGTGCACACCTGATTTGCCCAGAGACCTTGGGGAAGGTGTGGTAAGATAGGGTAAGTAGGAATCGACACCAGAAAAGTTAAATGTAAGGGTGAAAGACCTTCACCTTTTAGGTCAACAAGCCTGTGTTCTGTTCATTCCCTCTGATGCATCTGGCATTGGTCTCTCTCAGGGAGCACGCTGGGCTCGATGGACCATTTGTCTCACCACTAGGACCAGTCTTGCGTTCTTACGTAAGCCATCTAGGGCCTTGTCTACACTGGCAAGTTTCTGCGCAGTAAAGCAGCTTTCTGCGGTGTAACTCCCGAATTCTACACACTGCCAAGCCACTTACTGTGCAGTTGCAGCACCGATGAGAGGCGTAGAGCTTTCTTCGCCGGGGCTACAGCGCCATGGTGCCAGTGTAGATCCCCGGTCGATTACAGAATTGCGACTGGCCTCCGGGAGTGGCCCACAATGCCTGTTCTCGCCTCTCTGGTCATTGGTTTGAACTCTACTGCCCTGCCCTCAGGTGACCATGAACCCCGCACCTTAAATTCCTTGGGAAATTTGAAAGTCCCCTTCCTGTTTACTCGGTGATGCATGCAGTGGTCTCAGCGTATCTTTCCAGCTGACCATGCCTACTCCACGCACTAGACGATCCCCGGCTTGGAGCAATGCCGAGCTGCTGGAACTGATCAGCATTTGGGGAGAGGAGACTGTCCACTCCCAGCTGTGCTCCAGCCATAGGAATTATGATACGTATGGACAGATTTCATGATGCATGAGAGAAAGGGGCTATGACCGGGACACACTGCAATGCAGGGTCAAAGTGAAGGAGCTGTGGAACGCCTACTCCATGGCGCAGGAGGCAAACCGCTGCTCCGGTGCTGCATCCACGCGCTCCTGGTTCTACAAAGAGCTGGATGCGATAATTGGTGGTGACCCCACCTCCAAAGCGAAGGCCACTGTGGATACTTCGGTGGCTGACATGCCAGTCGAGAGTGGACCGACCAGGAGGAGGAAATCTTGGACGAGGATGTGGAGGCGGAGGGGGACCCAGAGGCAGAGGATGAGTTGGAGCTCAGAGCTGCATGCAGCCAGGAGCTCTTCTCTACCCTGGAGGACGTTAGCCAGTCACATCTGTCGGAGCTTGGCGAAGTGCAAACAGGAGAGGAGGCCCCTGGTAAGTTGGTTTGATTTTGGGAATCACTGAAGTGAGTTCTTGAGGGCAGGAGGGTTGCAGAAAGCAGGCTTGTGTCTGCATGATATGTGTACCACCACATGTCCAGTCTGAGTGGTGGAAAAGGGTGATGATTGACTCCCTTGCTTCATAGGAATCTGCCCCAGAGATCTCCTTGAAACTCTCAAGGAGATACAGGGCAATCCACTGCTGCAGGTTCTTTGGTAGAGCAGCTTTGTTTCTTGCCCCATTAAGGGTAACTCTCCTGCACTACTCTGCCATCATGGGAGGGGTGGGGGGGGAACCATTGCTCCACATAGGTGAGCCACACATAGGTGGGCAGACGCTGCAGTCTTTGAGAAGACCCTCCCTTGATTCCCTGCTCACCCTCAGCAGCGAGATATCTGCCATAATGAACACAGTCTGAGGAAAATGTGGGTACAGATATGATTATAAGGCCCCCCCCCCACTGCTGTCTCTCTCCAAGAGCCACGTGCCCAGTGGTCAGTACAGTTCTGGAACAGTGATTTCCTCTGTCCCTGCTGTTACCATTTTGGGGGTCTTGTGGCTCATGTGTGCTTGCCTGGGGTCAGCCAGTTAGTGACAGGTATGTGAATAGTGGCTGTGTTTTAAATCTCTGCCTCAGTGATCTCTGTGTTGCAAACAATACCGCTTCTGTAAAATGTTGCATTTTGGCTTCACAGATATGCCCTTGGGAGCCCAGCCTCCCTCTTTGTTATCGCCGGCTGAATGGCTGCTCAGAATTAGAAAGCGGCCATGAAGAACTCAAGAGAACTTTCTGCATGAGGTCATGATGCACTCTGTGGCCGAAAAACAAGAATTAAAGGAGTGGCCGGACAGCGAGAAGAGGGACTGAAAGGAGAATGGGGTGCGCCAGAACAAAGCCATGGAGCGGCTCTTAAACATTATGGAGCGCCAAGTAGACATGCTCCTGGTGCTACTAGCACTGCAAACCGAGCAGCTCTGCGCCCGCCCACTCCTGCAGCCTCTGTCGGAAAACTCTTTCCCATGCACCCCCCAGACACCGCCAACACACTCTTAGCAACCTCCTGGCTCTAGTCCATACCCGCTGCCTTCCACTCCTGCCCCGTCACAGTCCAGCCCTGCGGACGCCCAGTACCCAGTGCACTCAACACCCGTCCCTCTGCAGTTTTGCCCTGCTGAAGTACCATACCCGCTGCACTGTACTCCAAAGGATAAGGTTGCATATGATACCTGGACATACACAAATCTTTAAGCGTCCCTGGACCCCACCTCCTCATGGGACCCTCCCTTCCCCCACAGTGCTGATGTGGTGTTTTTTTCTCTCTGCTCCGGTGGTTGCTTTTTAATAAAAGAATAGTGTTGCTTTGAAAGCAATCTTTATTCCATTAATAGAAAGCAAATAGAGCCTTGCAAAGAAACACGCCATTTTCTTAAATCTTTGTGATTGGTGCAAACGATGCACTATAATCACCTCTTAGAATGACAAGCACTGCACTCCTATGCATAGCAACAAATGTTAGTGGCTTTCAGTTTCAAATTGCTGCCTCGAGGCACCTTCATCCTTATGGCCCCACGCTGTGCCCCTCTAATAGCCCTGGTCTCTGGCTGTTCAAATTCAGCCTCCAGGCACTGAGCCTCAGTGGTCCAGCCCTGAGTGAAATTTTCACCCTTTCCTTCGCAAATATTATGGAGCATACAGCACGCAGCTATAAGCATATAGGCAGCGCCAGCGGGCCTTTAAATGGCCAAAAGCACACTCAACAGTCATTCTGCACTTGCTCAGCCTGTTGTTGAACCACTCCTTGCTGCTGTCAAGATGCCCCGTGTACGGCTTCATAAGCCACGGCATTCAGGGGTAAGCAGGGTCTCCCAGGATCACAATGGGTATTTCGACTTCCCCTACAGTGAACTTTTGGTCCGGGAAGAAAGTCCCTGCTTTCAGCTTCCTGAATAGGCCAGTGTTCTGAAAGATAACGTGTGTCTTGCCCCTTTCCAGATCAGTCTGCGTTAATGTCCATGAAACACCCACGGTCATCCACAAGCCTGGAGAACCATACAAAAATACCCCTTGTGATTAATGTACTTGGTGGCTAGGTAGTCAGGTGCCAGAATTGGAATGTGTGAGCCATCTATCCCCCTCCACAGTTAGGGAAAGCCATCCACAATGTCACACACATTGACCAGAGTCTCAGTCTTTCAGAGCAGGATGCAATTAATGGCCCTGCACACTTGTCAACATGCCTCCAATGGTCGACTTTGCCACTCCGAACTGGCTAGCGACCAATTGGTAGCAGTCTGAAGTAGCCAGCTTCCAGAGTGCAATTGCCACGTGCTTCTCCAATGACAGGGCAGCTCTCATTCTCTTAAAAAGAACAGGAGGACTTGTGGCACCTTCGAGACTAACAAATTTATCTGAGCATAAGCTTTCGTGGGCTACAGCCCACTTCATCGGATGCATAGAATGGAACATGTAGTAAGAAGATTATATATATATATATATATATATATACAGAGAATGAGGAAGTTGCCATACAAACTGTAAGAGGCTAATTAAGATGAGCTATTATCAGCAGAAGAAAAAAAACTTTTGTAGTGATAATCAAGATGGCCCATTTAGACTGTTGACAAGAAGGTGTGAGGATACTTAACATAGGGAAATAGATTCAATATGTGTAATGACCCAGCCACTCCCAGTCTCTATTCAAACCCAAGTTAATAGTATCTAGTTTACATATTAATTCAAGCTCAGCAGTTTCTCTTTGGAGTATGTTTTTGAAGCTTTTCTGTTGCAAAATTGCCACCCTTAAAACTTTTACTGAGTGGTCAGAGAGGTTGAAGTGTTCTCCTATCGGTTTTTGAATGTTATGATTCCTGATGTCAGATTTGTGTCCATTTATTCTTTTGCATAGAGACTGTCCGGTTTGGTATCTACCAATGTGATATATGACCTCATGTGCCAGCAATGCCCCTCTGCTATGTACGTTGGCCAAACCAGACAGTCTTCAAGTTCATTGTTGGCTTAAGTGGTTCTTCATTGGGCACTTAATTTGCACACTCCTTTCTCAAGAAGCCTTTACAAAGGCTACTTAAAAATCCAGCAAGTACATAGCCAATATTCATAATTTCAAATACAAAAATGATACATGCATACAAATAGGATGAATAGATTCAGCAGAGCATAACCTTCACAGAGATTTGTTACATGGCATATGTAGCATGAAACATATTCCAGTTCTGTCATATACATACATTCATAAGCATATTTCCATAAAGCCTTGGGGGAGCGCACCGTCACAATATGAAGCAGTGTCTATGGGACAAAAGCGTGAACACTCTGGATGAGGTGGTGTCTCTAGCTGATGCCTTCAAGCAGAACCAGGCATCTATTGAGTGTAAACCACAGAAAGGGAAGTTTAAACCTGGAGGGGAGCAGGGTTCCCGTTTTACCCCTGGGAAAAAGGAGGGTGGCTGGGAAGCTGGGCACTCATCCCCCAAACCATTCCTCTAATCCCCATCCCAAACCTGTGAAAACAGAAGAGCCAAAAAGGTGCTATCACTGTAATGCACCTGAGGAATAAATGCCCTGTTCTGAGAGGAAGCAGACAACAACTAGCCCGTGTTAATTCTGCTGTCCTCAACACCGGCACTGGACACTTATCGTCTTGGTTTTGTGAGATTACCCTCTGCAGAAACCATAATAAACTTGGTCTGCTGAGAGAAAGGGGAAACTGAGGCACACAGCCTCATCGTATTGATGGCTAAATGCCAAGATACCTACACTCTAGAAAACCTGAATATCTGTATTGAGCTAGTACCAGTTGAAAAAGCAGAAGGATTAACAATGCTGCACAGATACAAAGAGAGACTTTCTAGCAACCCAGAGATGGCATACTGGCTAATTTTGAGATCATCAGACTAATCCAGAAAGTGTTAAAAGATACACAGAACTTTGCAAGAGCACATGTGGGAAACGCTACCAGGTTTAGCAACGCTTGGGAGTTCTATGGTCAAAACCTAAGAAGGACCTTGGGCACACTGCCTCCGCATCAGACAGTGACTAACACTCCTGTAGTAAACTAAGGGGGAGGTGTGGCACTCTGGATCCAAAAGCAACACAAGGGCACCCCCATAGTTACCGTGGTGATACGATTGCGATATGCTTTGTACAAAGTATGCCTTGGGAGGTATCATTTTGAAAGCCCTAATCTGTTCAACATTAATGTCTTGTTGGGTTGTTTGAAGCATTGCTACATGCGTTACTGAGAACATTACACTGTTGGGAACACCCACAACAAGCCTTTCAGTTACGACAAAGTAGCCGCCATCTACAGCCAGAGGGCACCAATGGCTCATCAACCCACCATCCACTAGCACAGAGAACACTTGGAGAAGGCATGTATGCCATGGGGGTGGATTAACACAGGTCACAAGAAGGATCTTTCTAGCAAGCTGGAAGAAGGTATAAAGAGAGAGAGTGACATCGTCACTTGGGCTCTCGCCTCCCTCCCATCTCAACATCTGGAGGGACGTCTGGAAGACAAAGACTGAACTGGGGAGTTTGGTTCCAGGGTGGAAAAGGGCCAGTTTGTGTATTGAGGAACTGTTACCTGCTCGCACCAGCTGTCAGGGTGAGAAAAGCTGTTTGAGCCAACTCTTAGAATAAAAGTTTAGATTTACAATGGGTGTTTCTATTTTTATTTCTTAGGATAACTAACTTTGACCTGTATGCTTACCACTTATAATCACTTAAAAATCTATCTTTCTATAGTTAACAAACTTATTTTAATGTTTTATCCTTACCAGGAGTTTGTCTAAAGCAGAGGTGGGCAAACTATGGCCCGCAGGCTACATCCGGCCCACAGGACTGTCCTGCTTGGCCCCTGAGCTCCCGGCTGGGGAGGCTTGCGCCCAGCCCCTCCCACGCTTCTCCCCCTCCCCTGCAGCTACGCCGCCGCTCTGTGGGGAGTGCTCTGGCCCGCCGCTCCTGCCAGCACCATGGCTTGCATCTGCCCACCTCCCAGGCTTTCTAATAAGCCTGTCCTGCCACTCTGAGTGGCATGGTAAGGGGGCGGGGAGCAGGGGAGTTGAGATAAGGGGCAGAGGGTCCTGGGGGGCAGTCAGGGGATAGGGAGCAGGGGGCAGTTGAATGGGTGGAGGTTCTGGGGGGGGCGGTTAGGGGATGCGAAAGGGGGGTTGGATAGGTGTGGGAGCCTTGGGGGGCCTGTCAGGGGGCAGGGGTGTGGATAGGGGTCGGGGCACTCAGGGGACAGGGAATGGGGGGGCGGAGTTAGATATGGGGCAAAGTCCCAGGGGGGCGGTCGGTCCCGGGAGGGGGCAGTCAGGGGACAAGGAGCAGGGGCGTTGGATGGGTTGGGGGCTCTGAGGGGGGCAGTCAGGGGGCAGTAAGTGTGTGTGGGGTGTCATAACCATAGAGGTAGCCTAAATTTCTCCTTACCTGTAAGGGGTTAAGAAGCTCAAGTAACCTGTTTGGCACCTGACCAAAGGAACCAATGGGGACAAAAGATACTTTCAAATCTGGTGGTGGGGGAGAGGTTTTGTTTTGGGTTCTTTGTTTCTGTGGCTGTTCGCTCTTGGGACTAATTGGGACCGGACATCAATCCATGTTCTCCAAATCTTTGTGAACAAGTCTCTCATATTTCAAACTTGTAAGTAACAGCCAGAGAAGGCGTATTAGTCTACCATTGTTTTCTCAACTTGTGAATTTTTCCCTTTGCTAGAGGGAGGTTTATCCCTGTTTTGTTGTAACTTTGAAACTAAGGCTAGAGGGGGTTACTCTGTGCTCTTCCAATTTTCTGCTACTCTGTAATACCAGCCTAAGTTTACAGAGGTGGTTCTTTTACCTTTTTCTTTTTAAATAAAATCCTTCTTTTTAAGAACCTGACTGATTTTTCCATTGTTCTAAGACCCAGGGGTTTGGGTCTGTAGTCCCTTTGTAACCAATTGGTGAGGATATATGCTCAAGCCTTCCCCAGGAAAGGGGGTGTAGACTTGGGGGAATATTTTTGGGGAACAGGACTCCTACAAGTGGTCCTTTCCCTGAAAGTCTGTTAAGCCACTTGGTGGTGGCAGCGATCCCAAGGCAAGAAAGGAATCTGTGCCTTGGGAAAGTTTTAACCTAAACTGGTAAGAATAAGCTTAGGGGGTCTTTCATGTGGGTCCCCACATCTGTACCCCAGAGTTCAGAGTGGGGAAGGAACCCTGGGGGTGGGGTGAGGGCCAGGTTTTTTGAGGAGGCACAGCCTTCCCTACCGGGCCTTCCATACCATTTCACAACCCCGATGTGGCCCTCAGGCCAAAAAGTTTGCCCACCCCTGGTCTAAAGTGCTTGAGAAATCTGCTCAGGTTACAAAGGCTGGGTCATGTCCACTTTCCTTTGTCAAAGTGGCAAACTAGGTAATGAACTTACAGTAGCCAGGCTTCTGACCAGTGTAAAATGGGACAGTTCTGGGGTGCAAGGCTGGGGAGCTGGGGGGAATTGGCTGGAACCTATTGATGGTTCATGAGTGGCTGGGAGATCATTCGTGTAACACAATTGGGTGTGTCCCTGTCTGTGGATGGCTGTGTACGTCTGTGACGAAGTGGGACTGTTCTTAATGTTTCCTCTGAATAGTGTGGGGGTGCCTCAGTTTCCCCTAGGCAGTTCTTAAGTATCTAGGGGGTGGAGTAAGGGTGTATGATCATTGCAGAGCCCTAGAGGGCAGGTGTGTGCAGGGGTCTGGACACAGAGAATGGCCGACACCCTGTTTCCTGGCAACTGATGGCCTGGGCCCTTCCCCCCCTGCAAGGTGAGAGCTGAAGGGTTGGAGAACAAAGGAATCAGGTGACCACCTGGCCCGGGAAAGGAACAAAGCCCAGAGGAGGAGGGGCTGGAGGGAGTTTCAGTTTGGGGCTGGCTGGGACATGGAGTGAAGTGCAGACGTGGTTGTCTGGCTCACTGCCCCCCAAAATGGACCCAGCTGAGGGGTCCCGTTCTCTGCACCTGCAAGCTCTGTGTTAGACCATGTTCCTGTCGTCTAATAAACCTTCTGTTTTACTGGCTGGCTGAGAGTCACGTCTGACTGCGAAGTTGGGGTGCAGGACCCTCTGGCTTCCCCAGGAGCCCCGCCTGAGCGGACTCGCTGTGGGAAGCGCACGGAGGGGCAGAGGATGCTGAATGCTCCGAGGTCAGACCCAGGAAGGTGGAAGCTGTGTGAGCTGTGTGTCCTGCAGACAGGCTGCTCACAGAAAGGCGACTGCCCCAGAGTCCTGACTGACTTCATGGGGAGCAGTTCCAGAGCATCGCCCAGGGACTCCGTGACAACTGGTGGCAGCGGTGGGATGTACTGCACCCTGTGGATGGTGCTTCCTGCAGTAAGTGACTGGGGAGCAGTAACACGAAGGGGGATTGCCGAGGACCAGGCCTGCTGAAGGCTCAGAGAGGAGCGGTTTCGGGGGGCGGTTAACCCCTGGGAGTGTGTGACCAGCGAGAAGGACTGTGCAGTAACAGGGTTCCCCTGGGGATTGCAGTGAGCAGTCCAAGGGGCGGAGGAGTCTGCAGCTCGACCCTGGCAAAGAGGTGGTGACCTCGAGAAGGGCTGGCACACTAGGGGTTCTCCCTGGAAACCGTGGGGAGCTGAGAACACACGGGCCTGTGAGTCCACAACAACTTGGGAGGAGCGGAGTGATGGCCTGTCACCGTCTCCTTAAGAAGGACATTGTAACCCTGTGCAGAAAGAGAGGGTTGAGCGTTGGAAAGTTCACCAAAGCAGAGTTAATCGTGCAGCTGGACGAGGATGACTGCTCTAAGGAACAGATTCCTGACCCCAACTGGGGCTATAGCAGGATCTGGGAGCAGCTGAAGCGGGAGCCAGGCATCGCCAAGACTCCTGTCCCCGACCAGACGGGGGTCTTCACGATCGGGTTCCCCATCGGGGGATCGAGACGGACGGGATTGGAGCTGAGTCTGAGAGAGCAAGAGGACCATGGGAGACAGTGAGAGCCCGAGAAAGAGCTGCAGAAGCAGCAGCAGCATGAACTGGCGGTGGGGGAGCGGAGAGGCCTAGGGGACCTCCCCGGGGTGAGTGGGGATAGATCCCGGGGGGCCAGTTCCGCAGGGAACCTCGAGACTAAATTGCTGCCCCTGGTTAAGGGGGGGGTGTGTGGATGCCCACCTCACTGCCTTTGAGCAGGCTGGAGATTTGAACCAAGGGGACCCTGCGGAAAAGCCCCGGTGTCTAGCTCCCTTGCTGGGTCCCAAGGCCATAGACTCCGTCAGCCAGATGGTTGGGGATGTGGACGGGCTCCCACTCCTGACCCCAACCTGTATGTCTGTGTGGAGTTTCCTGGGGCCAGGCCCCCCGGACCTCCAGTGGGAGCAGAAGGTGATGGTCAATGGGGAGACATTCTTGGGGTGGCCAAAGGGCAGGGGCTGCATAAACCTTCCCACATGCGGCCTGCGAGTGCTATTGACCACCCCTGACCTAAGGGAGGGCGTGAAACTGGAAGGGCCTGGTGTAACTCCTACCAAGGAATGGGAGAGATGCTGGGGCATCCATGGGAACGTTGGTGGCTTCGAACTTCCCCAGGTCACCGGCTAAAGTGACCCCGCTCAGTTCGATCTCGAAGGGGGGAGAGATGTGACGAAGTGGGACTGTTCTTAATGTTTCCTCTGAATAGTGTGGGGGTGCCTCAGTTTCCCCTAGGCAGTTCTTAAGTATCTAGGGGGTGGAGTAAGGGTGTATGATCATTGCAGAGCCCTAGAGGGCAGGTGTGTGCAGGGGTCTGGACACAGAGAATGGCCGACACCCTCTTTCCTGGCAACTGATGGCCTGGGCCCTTCCCCCCCCTGCAAGGTGAGAGCTGAAGGGTTGGAGAACAAAGGAATCAGGTGACCACCTGGCCCGGGAAAGGAACAAAGCCCAGAGGAGGAGGGGCTGGAGGGAGTTTCAGTTTGGGGCTGGCTGGGACATGGAGTGAAGTGCAGACGTGGTTGTCTGGCTCACTGCCCCCCAAAATGGACCCAGCTGAGGGGTCCCGTTCTCTGCACCTGCAAGCTCTGTGTTAGACCATGTTCCTGTCGTCTAATAAACCTTCTGTTTTACTGGCTGGCTGAGAGTCACGTCTGACTGCGAAGTTGGGGTGCAGGACCCTCTGGCTTCCCCAGGAGCCCCGCCTGAGCGGACTGGCTGTGGGAAGCGCACGGAGGGGCAGAGGATGCTGAATGCTCCGAGGTCAGACCCAGGAAGGTGGAAGCTGTGTGAGCTGTGTGTCCTGCAGACAGGCTGCTCACAGAAAGGCGACTGCCCCAGAGTCCTGACTGACTTCATGGGGAGCAGTTCCAGAGCATCGCCCAGGGACTCCGTGACAACGTCCAGTGCCTGTCAAAGGCTTGGAGCTTCACATCAGCATCACAGTGTGAGGCAGCCCAGTGGGGTAGGTTTGGAGGGCTCAGAAGTCCCCGCAGTTCAGGTTTCACCCTGGGGACCCCATCACCCACAGGCAGTGCAATCCACACTAAGGCAGTTGGATATTTCAACACTGAAACCAAAACATTTTTTCATGTTTAAGCTACAACCCCAAAGCCAATTAAATCTTCCTCTTTAGATTTCATGATTAGCTAAATCCTTCTCCTTCCCCCTCTGACCCAGATCGAGACCTCACTGGGGCTTTAATAAGCAGAAATTTAACAGCTTGTCACTGAATAGTTTACAGTTAACAGTTTAGTTTCTTCAGACTTCCCAGAATGGGGAGGACACATTCAAGCAGAGTTTAAGGGACATTTAGATTTGGAGACGTTTTCTATCTGGTGCGTTCCCTGTGTGCATTCCACAGGTGAACAACACTGGTGCGCACACACTGAGCCACAGTCACACCCTACTATGATAGGAAAGCCAGGACATCTACCAGTCCATAAAAGGAAAGATAGACAATGGGACAAGGAACGCTGAAATGACGAGGGGTTGGAGGTCTCCAGCTCTCGGAGTGTTCGTACT
Organism: Caretta caretta; assembly: GCF_965140235.1. Lineage (NCBI taxonomy): Eukaryota > Metazoa > Chordata > Testudines > Cheloniidae > Caretta > Caretta caretta. Next base: position 15,564,459 of record NC_134233.1, read on the forward strand.
CACGTACAGTAGGAGCAGCAGCTGTAGTCAAGAAACCAAGTGATTTGGCAGCTGGGCCAGCACTCCCCACTGCTGGGTTTTCTTAAGTACAGGGAGATGGAAAAGGCTGCCAGAGCCTGTCACTGATGACATGACTTCCTTCCCCAGAGGGGATCAATCTTTCTTAGAGAACTTGTTGACTGGAAAGGTGAAAGAGTTCAGCCTGTATCGTGGTCTTTATGGTTGACAATTCCAGCTTACTCCACTTTATGGTGCGTCCCCTGAGATCTCTGGGCAAATCAGGGTGAAGTATGCCTGGGATACCGACAACATGAGCCAATCTTTGAATTAACATCATTTTGGAAAATTCTTCCCTAATCCAGCAGTTTTCTTAAAGTATCTGTTCATGAAAACCACATTCAGTGTAGATGTGTGAACCCCAAAGATAAAAATGAAAGAAAACTAAGGCCAGCTTTGAGGACGTCTCCACAGCCTGGCCTAACGGTTCAACGGCTGTGCTTTAATATCTGGCCTTTTCAAAAGGAAAGCGGTCTGACTACCCATAAAAATAACTGGTTGCAGATGTTTTTAACAAAAAGAACAAAACAAAAAACCTAGCAATGGCCTCATGCGTCCATCATCTTTCTTATAAATATATATATGGACATCTCATCACAGAAGTCATGTCTTTCCTTTGCTAAGAAGAACTAGGGGAACTCGGAAACCCCTACACTCTACCTGGGTAAAAGGTCACACAACTCTCTCCTTGAGGAGTTGTCCTCTTAACAGAAATAGACTTTAAAACTTCTCAGAATAAACTCCATTTGAAATGGAAATAATTAAAGTCTATACTGATACGTATTCTCATACACATGATTACTCTCCCATATTCCATCACTGCAACCTTTGGAGTACGGTTTTATTTCAGAATTCCTTAGTAATAAGGGGTAAAATACCTCAAATAAGATTTTAAGGATTAGCTACTGTTTCCTAAAGTACTAATGAAAAGAGAAATATAATCAGAAATATACTGGAAAGATGGAAGTTATCACATAATTAGTCTCTTGTTCATTAACAAATAATGAACTTTATGTTATTGTTATCAGGGACAATGAAATTAAATATGATCAAAGATTACACAATCTTATAAAATATGTTACCTTCCTTTTGTTCCATTTAATACCAATTTCCACCAAGTGAACCCTTCTGTAAGCGTGTGGTTTACACCCATACAGGTGCCTTTCTTTTCTGGAAGTTAATTTATCTCTGGCTTTTCTGCCATAAGTGTTGGTGGAAGGGGTCTTACACTATGTGGGAAGGCTTGCAACATGAGAAAAACCAATTCTACTCTATTTTCATACTTTTAATCTTTCCAAGTAGCTGGAGCTGGAGATGTGACGCAAAGACATAAAACACAAGACCAAAACTAAGAGACTAAAGCATAAAATCAGGACTCAGCATTCATATATCCTGCAGTCTGACCTTGGAGCTTGACAGACTCATTCCCTAATGGGTTACCATCACTTACACAGAAGGAAAGTCCTTATTGTCCAACAACACAGTCGCATTGGGATCCATGAGGAAGGAATGTCCTGAGAAAAAGAAAGGGTGCCTTCACTTTGCTTTGTGAAACATTGGATTCAAACGGTAAAGGACAATTGCTCTCAGTCTAACCATGGCATCTTTGGGACTCTAATCAATGCCACTGAACTAGGGAGTTGTGTTCTAAACACAATTTTACTTGGACCATAGCTCACCACAGCTTTCACCTCTGCAGTGAAAACCCACTACTGGATGCCTGCTGTTTTTACGTGCGTTCTTGCCAAATCCTTGGTCATGATGGGGGCAAATTGACATTTCTCTGGAGAAGAATCCTTTACCAAACCATCCAAAATCTCAGAAGTGCCGGCAAGGAATGGCCTCCCCAAACATGCCCAGTTTATTTCTTTAATCTGATGGAACAGGTCTAAATTAGAAACTAAATATACGTCTGGATGAGAATCACTATACGGTACAAGATGTGGGGGGTTTATTCAAAAAGCATAAACTTTCTGCAGCTGTCCCACATTAAACACTCATTTCATTTTATACACATTGGAAGCATTACAAAGGGTGTGTTTAACAACAATGACAACAACAAAAACACTTCTATTTCCTCCACATCTGCATTGCTAGAGACAGTACTTCTCTCTGTTAGGATTAGCTAGGAGATATCTTCAGGAGTAACGACCTCTAGGGCCTGGGTAACAACTAGGGTTGTCAACTCTGCCATAGTGGCTGGAAGTCTCCCAGAATTGGCCTCAATCTCCTCTGTCTCCTAGGTGCAGGGATGGCCAGGGGGTCTTGGCGCACTGCTCCTACCCAGAGCGCCCACTCCGCAGCTCCCATTGGCCAGGAACTGTGGCCGCCTGTCACTGGGTCTCAGTCACAACTGAGGATACCAAATTCAGGACAAACTGCTCAGAAATAGGGCAGACACACCCCAAAACTGGTGGTTATTCTCCCATAAGATATACCAGACCAGCAAGAAATGTAAACTTCTGTTTTGCCACACTGGCTAACAAGAAGTCAGAAAAGCAGTTTCCATAGGTATTCCAGTCTTTGTAGCACCAAAAACCAAAAACACTAAACTTAATGATGAGTGGTTATTTAAAACCAATTTCATCAAGCAAAGGGTTTTTTGGATTCCAAAGGACAAGCCACACCCCCAGGTCAATATATAACTCAGATCTAACCCAATAATCACACTGTTGCCAGTGCTTTAGTATCCCAAATCTAAAGGTTTATTTGTAAAAAAAAAAGAAAGAGATGAAAGTTAAACCTGGTTAAAAAAATCAAATACATAAATAATTGCAACATTCTTGGATTAGGCTTGTAACTGTGATGGAATAAACTGATGCCTTAAGTCAAGTCTCTGGTTGCTTCCAAATCATTGGAAGGTCCTCAGGCCCTTGGTGAGACTACTCCCATTAGTATAAGTTCATCGTCCAGAGGTTTGAGCAGGAAAGAGGCGAAATAGAGATGTTTCCAGGGTCTTCTATAGCTTCTGCCAAATGAAAGGAAACCCATTGTTCTAGTTTGCAGAAAATTACAAGTAACAAGATGGGGTTTGGAGTCCTGTGGGCAAGTCTCATGTCTACGCATTGTTTGCTTACGCCTTGCCTACACTCCCAAGTTTTGTCGCCAAAACTGCTCTACGTCGACCCAACCAGTGAGTGCATACACACTGCAAGGCGACTTTTGTCAGGGAAAATGCCCGGTTTTGGCAACAAAATACATCCACCTTCAAGAGAGATTTATGTCTTTTTCCTCTACGTTTTTGTCGACAAACTGCAAGTGTAGACACCACGCTTCATTTCATCGCTTTAATTGACCTTCAGGAGGTGTCCCACAATGCCCATCCTGACCGTTCTGGTCAGCGGTTTGAACTCCACTGCCCTGCAGCCAGGTAAAGAACCATCTGCCCCTCCCTCTTAGAAGCCCCGGGAATTTTTGAACTTCCGTTTCCTGTTTGCTCGGTGTGGAGAGGTCTCATCACTTCTTCCCAGGTGACCATGGCAGATTATTGCAGCGAACGCTGTCCCGCCTGGACCACCGCGGAGCTGTTGGATCTGCTCAGTGTATGGGGAGAGGAGCTGTGCAGTCCCAGCTGCTCTTGAGCCGTAGGGATTGGGATACCTACTGGCAGATTTCTGGAGGCTTGTGTGAAAAGGGTTATGATCAGGGCACACGGCAGTGCAGAGCGAAGATAAAGGAGCTGAGGCAGGCGTACCATAAGATGCAGCCCATGAAGTGAGCTGTAGCTCAGGGACGCTCATGCTCAAAGAAATGGGCTGGTCTCTAAGGGGCCAGGAGTCCTCCTGTCCTTTCTGCGAGGACAGACGAACAGGGCCGCTGAGTGTCCTCCTCCCACCACGTTCACTCAGACCTGCCTTTAGCCACCTCCCCATTTAAAACCAGGCGGGGGCGGGGCCGGGAAGACGGTTGGACCCGGGGGCGGGGCCGCGAGGACGGTTGGACACGGGGGCGGGGCCGAGGGGGCGGTTGGACACGGGGGTGGGGCCGGGGGGGCGGTTGGACCCAGGGGCGGGGCGAGGAGGACGGTTGGAGCCGGGGGCAGGGCTAGGAGGACGGTTGGAGCCGGGGGCGGGGCTGGGGGGGCGGTTGGACGCGGGGGCGGGGCCGGGGGGGCGGTTGGACCCGGGGGCGGGGCTGGGGGGCGGGGCTGGGAGGACGGTTGGACCCGTGGGCGGGGCCGGGGGGGCGGTTGGACGCGGGGGTGAGTCCGCGAGGACGGTTGGACGCGGGGTCGGGGCTGGGGGGGCTGTTGGACCCGGGGGCGGGGCTAGGAGGACGGTTGGACGCGGGGGCGGGGCCGGGGGGCCGGTTGGACGCGGGGGCGGGGCTAGGAGGACGGTTGGACGCGGGGGCGGGGCCGGGGGGCCGGTTGGACGCGGGGGCGGGGCTGGGGGGCGGTTGGAGCCGGGGGCGGGGCTAGGAGGACGGTTGGACGCGGGGGCGGGGCTAGGAGGACGGTTGGAGCCGGGGGCGGGGCTAGGAGGATGGTTGGAGCCGGGGGCGGGGCTAGGAGGACAGTTGGACCCCTGGGCGGGGCTAGGAGGACGGTTGGACCCGGGGGCGGGGCCGCGAGGACGGTTGGACACGGGGGCGGGGCCGGGGGAGCGGTTGGATGCGGGGGCGGGGCCGGGGGGCCGGTTGGACCCGGGGGCGGGGCCGCGAGGACAGTTGGACCCGGGGGCGGGGCCGCGAGGACGGTTGGACACGGGGGCGGGGCCGGGGGAACGGTTGGACGCGGGGGCGGGGCCGGGGGAGCGGTTGGACCCAGGGGCGGGGCCGGGGGGCCGGTTGGACGCGGGGGCGGGGCTAGGAGGACGGGTGGAGCCGGGGGCGGGGCTAGGAGGACGGTTGGACGCGGGGGCGGGGCTAGGAGGACGGTTGGAGCTGGGGGCGGGGCCGGGGGGGCGGTTGGACGCGGGGGAGGGGCCGCGAGGACGGTTGGAAGCGGGGGCGGGGCTAGGAGGACGGTTGGAGCCGGGGGCGGGGCTAGGAGGACGGTTGGACGCGGGGGCGGGGCTAGGAGGACGGTTGGACCCGGGGGCGGGGCCGCGAGGACGGTTGGACACGGGGGCGGGGCCGGGGGAGCGGTTGGACGCGGGGGCGGGGCCGGGGGGCCGGTTGGACCCAGGGGCGGGGCCGCGAGGACGGTTGGACTCGGGGGCGGGGCCGGGGGGGCGGTTGGACACGGGGGCGGGGCCGCGAGGATGGTTGGACACGGGGGCGTGGCCGGGGGGGCGGTTGGACACGGGGGCGGGGCCGGGGGGCCGGTTGGACCCGGGGGCGGGGCCGGGGGGCCGGTTGGACGTGGGGGCGGGGCCGGGGGGCGGTTGGACGCGGGGGCGGGGCTACGAGGACGGTTGGAGCCGGGGGCGGGGCTAGGAGGACGGTTGGACCCGGGGGCGGGGCCGGGGGGCGGTTGGTTCGAGCTCCAGCGGGCGGGACGCGCGGGCACCAGAGTCCGCCTGAGGCGCGGGAAGGCGCCGGCGGGGGCGGGTCAGGCTGACCCCGGGGCCCGCCCTGCCCTGGGCCGGAGGAGGCGGAAGCGGCGCCCGGGGCAGGCTGGGAGATGTAGTGCCTGACTCCCCCGGGAGCGGAAGTGACGTCAGAGGGGGGAAGGCGGAGCCGGGCTGGGCTCGCGCGGGGCCGGGGAGCGGTTGGGGCCGTTGGAGCTCTGGGCATGCGCAGATCGCGGCGGGGGGGGGGGCGGCGCGAGACCTTCGTTAACCCCCCCGTGCCCGGCCCGGGCCCCGCTCCCGCCGGAGCCGCCCTGGGGCCGCCCCGGGCTCCGCCCGCCCCGCTGCGGCGCTGCAGCCTCCAGGTACCGGAGCGAGCCCCGGGGGGGGGGTGACCGGGGGGGGGCGGGGGGAGACCGGGCGGGGGGGGCGGGGGGAGACCGGGGGGGCAGGAGAAGGGGCGGGGGGAGACCGGGCGGGGAGGGCAGGAGAAGGGGGGCGGGGGGAGACCGGGGGGGCAGGAGAAGGGGCGGGGGGAGACCGGGGGGGCAGGAGAAGGGGGGCGGGGGGAGACCGGGGGGCAGGGGCGGCAGGAGAAGGGGGGCGGGGGGAGACCGGGCGGGGGGGGGCAGGAGAAGGGGGGCGGGGGGAGACCGGGGGGGCAGGAGAAGGGGGGCGGGGGGAGACCGGGGGAAATCTCGGCGCAGCCCGGACGTGGCCGGGGGGGGGAGGAGCCGGGGCCCCCCCGGGGAGCAGGGAGAGGCGGGGGGGGCTGAGATCCCCTCGGATTTACCGCTGCCCCCTCCCCTGGGACCCCCCCGCTCCCGCCCTGCCCCCTTTCTGTCTCCACAGCAGCGAGGGGGAGCCCGGGTGCCCCCCCCAGGTGCTGCAGGGCCCCCCACAAAATCCGGGGTCCGGGAGCGGCGGAGCCCCCGGCTGAGGTCGGGCCCCTGTCGCGCCGGGCTCTGCACAGACCCGGACCAAGGTCGGGGCCCCCTTGGGACAGGGGCTGCGCAGACCCCCCGGGTACCCCCACCTGCCATTCGACGCCCGCCGCTGGCCCATGCCGCCGGCTCGGGCGCCCAGGGCTCGGGCGAAGGGGCTGGTTCAGGGCAGGGCAGGGGTCTGGGCTCGGGCTGGAGGACCCTGCGAGGTGGGAGGGGGCCGGGCCTTGGGCTGCAGCCCAAGCCGGACCATCGACGCCCCCATTCAACAGCCCCGCAGCCTGAGCCCTGTGAGCCCCTGTCCGCGGGCACGGGCCGGCCGCCGGTGCCCACCTGCAGGGTAGACGTGCCCACAGCGACCGCGGGTCCTTGCCACAAAAACCCCAAAGGCTAAATCGGGAAATGGTGGGCGGCTGCTCTCCGTTTTACAGATGGGGAAACTGAAGCTCAGAGAGCTGAAGTAAGTTGCCCAATTTTTCTTAGAGCATTTGGGGCAAAACTGGGATCTGAACCCAGATTGTTTGAATTCTTGCCTTTCCCCTTGACCCCAAGCCCAGCGTGTGTGTGCACAGCGTTGTTGTGGTCTGTGTTTGTCTTGCACTGGCTTCCAAGGGAGGCTGTGACATTTCCTTCATGGGAGGGTTTGAAGACCAGGTCACCCAGGCTGTCCGTGACAGAGCTAGAAAGAGATCCCAGTTCGAGTGCCAGCATACTGCTGTTCTGGGTACTGAAGGTCTCTGCCACGCTGGTGTTTTAGGCACTGGTGCAAACCCTTAGTACAGACACAATTTACACTAGTGCAGTCTGATTGGCACGGGTGCACCATGTCCCAGTCGGACGGTTTGGGATGCGGGGGGGGACAGTGACCTCACTGAGGCCTGGGGCTGGCTGAACAGTGCAGCTGGTAACGGAGGGGCAGCAGTGAGTGCTGGAGGTACGAGCCAGGAGCACAGCCCCACAGGACTGGACACTGACTTCTCCTGACCCAGGGGACACCCCCCCAGCTGTGTGCAGAGACTACAGATGAGCTGCCCTGCCAGGACAGCCTGTGCCTCCATGGACAAACCACCTCTTCCCGCAGCCTAATACAGTGGGGTCTGGGGACCTTTCCAAGCTGAGAGTGTTGGGGCTCTGGAGTTTGCAGGGTCTGTTCCTGGCTCTGTCACTGACCTGCTTGGTGACCTTGGGGAAGTTCCAGCCCCTCTCTGTTTTCCTCCTACCCATTGTCTACTTGGATTGTGATCTCTTTGGGGGAAGGACTGTCCCTTTCTATCTGTGCAGTGCCCAGCACAATGGGGGTGCTGATCTCTGCCATGTGCAGCACAATGGGGCCCTGATCGCCGTCAGTGTCTGTGCAACGCAAGGCAGTTTATAGACTCATGAACTTTAAGGCCAGAAGGGACCATCCTGATCATCTAGTCTGAGCTCCTGCACATCGCAGGCCACAGAACCTCCCTGTAGTAGACCCCTAACCTCTGGCTGAGTTAATGAAGTCCTCAAATCATGATTTACAGACTTCAAATTACAGAAAAACCCACCATTTACACAAGTTTAAACCTCCAAATGACCCATGCCATGCCCCAACTACCTGAAAGGGGGTTCCAGAGATGATGGCTCTAGACTGTTCTCAGTGGTAGCAGACAACAGAACAAGGAGTAATGGTCTCAAGTTGCAGGGGGGGAGGTTTAGATTGGATATTAGGAAAAACTTTTTCCCTAGGAGGGTGGTGAAGCACTGGAATGATTTACCTAGGGAGGTGGTGGAATCTCCTTCCTTAGAAGTTTTTAAGGTCAGGCTTGACAAAACCCTGGCTGGGATGATTTAATTGGGGATCGGTCCTGCTTTGAGCAGGGGGTGGACCAGATGAACTTCTGCGGTCCCTTCCAACCCTGATATTCTATGATTCTCATCCCCGTGAGGAAAAACAAAGTTCAGGCTGCCTGGGAAGGTCCCTTCAAGGTTGTCAAGCAGCTAAATGAGGTAAACTGTGTGGTGGAGCTGTCAAACCGGGCACATCAGCGCTGGGTGTTTCATGTGAATATGATGAAGCCATAGTATGACAGGGGAGATGTGGTGTTGGCTGTGTGCGGACATTGGGAGGAGCAGGGAGATGACCCTTTAGTAGATCTGTTCCCTGCGACCAGAGCTGGTTCCCCCCTGGAAACAATTCCCCTCTCGGATCAGCTAACTCCTGCCCAGCAAGCTGAGATCAGAGGGGTCCTGCATCTGTACCGACAGCTGTTTTCCAACCAGCCTGGACACACTAATCTGACTGTCCACCGGGTGCAGACAGGATCACATTCCCCTGTAAGATGCTCCCCCTTCTGCGTCACAGGGAAAACTGCTCAGGGCTTGGAAAGAGAGGTCAGGGACATGTTGGCTTTGGGGGTGCTCCGGCCATCTGCCAGCCCTTGGGCCCCGCCGGTGGTGCTGGTCCCCAAGAAGGACGGGTCGGTCCGGTTCTGTGTGGACTATCGGACGCTCAATGCCATCACTATATCTGATGCCTACCCCATGTCCAGGTCTGACGAGCTCCTAGACAAACTGGGAGGAGCCCGGTACCTTACCACCATGGACCTTACAAAGGGCTACTGGCAAGTGCCGCTGGAGGCAGATGCCAGGCTGAAATCGGCCTTTATCACCCCTCTGGGGCTCTGAGTTCCTGACCCTGCCTTTCAGCCTCAAGGGAGCGCCGGCCACCTTCCAGCGTCTGGTGGATCAGCTACTGAGGGGGATGGAGAGTTTTGCCGGGGCGTATATTGACAATATCTGTGTCTTTAGTCAGACCTGAGAGGACCACGTGTCCCAGGTTAGACAAGTACTGGACTGACTCCAGAAGGCAGGGCTAACTGTAAAAGCTGAGAAGTGCAAGGTGGGGATGGCAGAAGTATCTTACCTGGGCCATTGGGTGGGGAGCGGCTGCCTAAAGCTGGAACCAGCCAAAGTGGAGGTGATCAGAGACTGGCCCACTCCCCAAACCAAAAAGAAGGCCCAAGCCTTTATTGGGATGGCGGGGTACTAGTGAAGATTTGTGCCCCACCTTAGCACCACAGCCGCCCCCATCACTGGGCTATGCAGGAAGGGGAAGCCAGACAAGGAGGTCTGGACCGAGCAGTGCCAGAGGGCTCTCTGTGCACTAAAGGAGGCTCTGGTCAGTGGCCCAGTTCTGGCAAACCCCGACTTTGACAAGCCCTTTTTGGTGTTCACCGACACCTCAGACACGGGGCTGGGTTCGGTGTTAATGCGGGAGGATGAAAGGAGGGAGAGACTCCCCATTGTGTACTTGAGCAAGAAGTTGCTATGCCAGGAGCAAAACTACATGGCCATTGAGAAGGAGTGTCTGGCCATGTGGGCTCTCAAGAAACTAGAGCCATATCTATTTGGGCAACACTTCACCGTGTACACCAACCACCCTCCCCTGACCTGGCTGCACCAGATGAAAGGAGCCAACGCCAAGCTCCTGAGGTGGAGCCTGCTCCTGCAGGATGATGATATGGACATGGTCCATGTGAAGGGAAGCGCTAACATGATAGCGGATGCATTGTCCTGGAGAGGGGACCCTGAACTTCCCCAGGTCAATGGTCAGAGTGACCCCACTCAGTTCTGTCTCAAAGTGGGGAGAGATGGGATGCAGCAGGGAGTTGGGATGCAGGAGGGAGTTGGGTGGATGGACTGGGGAATGTCGTCTAGTTCTGCTGGGACTGTGTGCATGGGGGATGGGAGAGCAGGGGATGACTCCCCTTGAGTGAGGATATCTGAGCCTGTAACCTGAGCTGGGAGGGGGTTGGACCCAGGTGACACCTTTCTCTGGGAAACTGGACAAAGCCTGGAGGAGGAGCTGGGGGAAGGAGGTTTCAGTTTTGGGGCTGGCTGGTAAGATGCAGGGAACCCCAAGTCTGGGGTCAAAACTCCTTTGCCACGCCCCCCCCCACCCCCAAGGGACCTGGCTGAGGAGTCCTGGTTGTACTTACAAGACCTGACAGGAACACAGTTCCAAGCATCTAATAAACCTTCTGTGGCCAGGCCCAGGGAATGGCCCCCTATCAACCCCATCCCTGATGTGGTGGGGAGACCCACTGGCAGCATTGCCTTTGAGGGTGCTGCTCCCTCCTGCTCCCACTCCCTCCCCTCCCCCTTTACTGCCACCACAGTGCCTGTCACCTTCACGTCCTGAGCGGTGACCCCCAGAATGTGTTTTGTTATCCCTTTCCCATAATAGTCTGGTGTTGATGGACCTTTCCTGCCAGGCAGGGTGTAACGCATTCTGTTGGCAATCAGCACTTCACCTAGGTAAAGTCTCTCTCCTGTCTGGTGATTTACAGAGCCACAGAGGCTCACAGTGCAGCTAGTCAGATATTAACCCAGGCAGCAACTCACAAGCATTCAATAAAGTCTAAACACATGGTTATAATTCTCATCCCTGTTTTAACAGTAGTAACACAGGTGAGCCAGATTGATTCCAGCTCTGCGTTTGTCCATGTTAAATTAAGACTTAGATCTTTCAAAAGCCCCCAACACCTCATTTGCTGGTGTCCCAGGCAGGATGGGCAGGGATGGTGTCTCTAGCCTCTGGTTGCCAGAAGCTGGGAATGGGTGACGGGGGATGGATCACTTGATGATTCCCTGTTCTGTTCATTCCCTCTGAAGCACCTGGCATTGGGCACTGAGCTAGATGGACCATTGGTCTGACTCAGTGGGCTGTTCTTATGCTCACAGTCAGGAGGATCTACTCCTTTGGACTCACTGGAGAGCCACAGAAAGAAACAAGGTGTGCTGAGGCAAGGAGGCCAAGTCTCAGAGTCCCCGGGGTCATGCTTGCCAAAAACTAAAACTAGGCCCATCCCATGAAAGGGGGCACTCCCAGGAGAGACTGTGTAAAGGCTGGAGCATCAAACAACTTTGTAAACCCGAGAGAGCTGCCTTGGGGACAATGACAGGGAGAATCTCCCAAAGTGACTCCTTTGAGTCTGCTCTTCTCTGGCCTTTGGTTCCTAGAATCATAGAACTGGAAGGGACCTTGAGAGGTCATCTAGTCCAGTGCCCTGCACTCAAGGCAGGACTAAGTATTATCTAGACGATCCCTGATGGGTGTTTGTCCAGACTGCTCTTAAAAATCCCCAATGAGGGAGATTTAACAACCTCCCTCGGCCATTTATTTCGGTGCTTAACTACTCTGACATGAAGTTTTTCCTAATGTCCAACCTAAACCGCCCTTTCTGCAATTTAAGCCCATTGCTTCTTGTCTTATCCACAGAAGTTAAGAACGATTTTTCTCCTTCCTCCTTTTAACAAGCTTTTATATACTTCAAAGCTGTGATCATGCCCCTTCTCAGTCTTGTCTGCAGGCTAAAAAAAACCAATTTTTTCAATATGCCCTCATAAGTCATGTTTTCTAGACCTTTAATTATTTTTCTTGCTCTTCTCTGCACTTTCTCCAATTTCTCTGCAACTTTCCTGAAATGTGGCACCCAGAACTGGACAGAGTACTCCAGTTGAGGCATAATCAGTGCAGAGTAGAGAGGAAGGATTACTTCACGTGTCTTGCTTACAATACTCCTGCTAATACTTTCCAGAATGTTCTTTGCTTTTTTTTTTGGAACAGTGTTACACTGTTGACTCATATTTAGCTTGTGATCCACTATGATCCCCAGATTCCTTTCCACAGTACTCCTTCCTAGGCAGTCATTTCCTATTTTGAATGTGTGCAACTGATTGTTCCTTCCTAAGTGGAATACTTTGCATTTGTCCTTATTGAATTTCATCCAATTGACTTCAGACCATATCTCCAGTTTCTCCAGATCAATTTGAATTTTAATCCTATCCTCCAAAACACTTGCAACCCCTCCCACCTTGGTAATGCTCACAAACTTGATAAGTGTAAGAGAGACTCTGTAACTGGGGGGATTTCACCATGTCTCAGAGGGTTACACCCTTGTGGGAGGGGGCTAGTCTTGTACTGGAATAAGGTCACTCTGTGCTTCACAGTGTGGCAGAACCTAGAATGTCCATTAGCAGGGACAAATCCTGGGGGGAATTGTCTTGTGGAATGGACAAAACCCCTGTCTGAATTCTCTCACGTTGCCCTTCTCACCCTGGCAGGCTACAGAATAACATCCAGGTTTCACTCCAGATCATCCTGTCCTCCCAGGGGGAAGGAAATGGCTGCAATGGAGCTGGCTCAGATAAGGGATTATCAGGGAGCTGGTGGTGGGTTCTGCTTGGAGGGAGAGGAGCAGTAAATGCATAGGAGGGTGGGAGCTGCTAGAGGTGGTGGGAGGCAGGAAATATCTAGGGTGGAGAAAGGGAGGGCACAGGATGTGACAAACTTGCTGAGACTTGTGTAATCTAGGGTGTGATGGGTCGTCACCTCCAGGGTGCAGTCTTGGCGGTTTCTGGGAACCGCTGTGCCCTTTAACACTCAAGCTGGGCTGGCCCTTCTCACAGATAGAAGACATCAGCCAATTTCCCAGCTCCCCAGCCTTGCACACCTGCTGTAGTATAAATCCAGAATTATACCATCTTATTGTGCACAGGGATCTGTATAATGTAAGCTCATTAATATAGTTCGCCTTGGCCTCGATATGGGAAAGGTATGCACAACAAGCTTGTGCTAACCCAGCCTAAGATAGTAGATGGATAGAATTTGAATTAGCAATTTCTCACCCTGACTGGTGATACAAGCAGTCCATCAAGTTTCCATACAGAAACTAGAAATCCCTTGACCCTGGGACCAGCACTTCTCCCAGTTCAGTCTTTGTTCCTCAGGTGTTTCCCAGAGTTCTCTTGTGTGGGGAATGAGGCCAAGAGGTGATGTCACACCCCACCTTATGTAGCTTTTCCATATGATGGGAACCCTTTTTTCCCAAACTCTGTTCCTAGTCCAGCGTGTGGACTACGGGGACCAAAATGCAGTTCAATGTCATGTGGTCTGTAAAGTCAGACACAAACATGATCCATGCACCCAAATAGGATAATCGCATTCAGCAAATTATAACTTTTCCAAAGACACCGCACGTGACCCATCTTGCACAAAATGCATCATCATGAGGTCCTAATCATTTTATAATTGCACCACTGTGCTGAATGTGGGTGTAGTGTCAGGCAGTGCCTAATTTCAAGGCAGAGGAGTTGGGAATGGAACATCCCTTCTTTATGGAACAGGAAATAATCCCCCAGCCAGGGCTGGGAAAACTTCCCAGACTCCCAGTCCTGGAGCCTGAATCTACTGAGACTTCATTAGTTACCACCACCCTCAATCTTTGTGGCAGCTGCAAACTTTATCAGTGACAATTTTATCTTCTCTTCCAGGTCATGAATAAGAATGTTAAATAGCACAGAGCCAAGAACCAATCCTTGTGGGAACCCCCTAGAAAGAAATCCACTTGACCATGGTTCCCCATTTACAATCACAGTTTTTAATGGATGCTGTGTTTATTTTGTATCTTTCTAGTTTTCTAGTCAACAGATTGTGCTGAACCAAGTCATATGCCTTACACAAGGGAGTATGTTACATCAATACTATTAGTTGCAACCAAACTTTTGATTTCATCCAATAAGGAAATCCAGTTAGTTTGATAGGATCTATTGTGTCTAAACCGTTGTTCATGGGTACTAATTTTATTAAGCTCCTTTAATTCTTTATTAATGAAATCCAGTATCGGTTGCTCCATTCTCTTGCCCAGTATCGATGTCAGACTCTTGGATACAAGTTATCTGGACTCGCTGATTTAAACATGTCTAACTTTAATAGCTGCTGTTTAACGGCCTTGTGAGTTACTGATGGAATGGAAAGAGTGGCGTCGTCAAGATCTTATGATATGAGGGGGAGGGATAGCTCAATGGTTTGAGCACTGGTCTGCTAAACCCAGGGTGGTTGTGAGTTCAATCCTGGAGGGGGCCATTTAGGGATCTGGGGCAAAAATTGGGGGTTGGTCCTGCTTTGAGCAGGGGGTTGGAATAGATGACCTCCTGAGGTTCCTGCCAACCCTGATATTCTATGATCTGTTTTTCTCCAAATCCAGGAGAGAAATATTTATTGAACACTTTTACCTCTTCTGCATTATTTTTGATAATTCTGCCTTTTCCCTCTAGTAATTTACCACTACCACAGTTGGGATTAATTTTGTACTTAATATACATGTAAAACTTCCTTCTTATTTTCATTGCTTGGTCATTGATTTCGGATAGCTTTCCTTACCAATTTTCTACAATTCTGATCTTCTAACTTCCATATATTTTATTTGGAGAGTGTTGGGATTCCTACTAGGGAGCCACCAGCAGGGCCCAGAGATAGCCCCATCTCCTCTATCAAGCTCTGGCTAGTAGGTATGTGATAAATGTGAAGACCCTGCCTCTGTCTGTCAGTTGGAAGACACAAATGTCTCTCTTTCTACCCTCTGATGCCTCCTGGCTGCTCTAAGCAAGGTCGGGGTGGGGCTCTGTTAACATGTGCCTCCCGTAACTTCTATTTACCTGGTGCTGCTGTTCTGTGAATAGTGAGGTTGTGACTGGGGCAGTAGGTACTGTTGGACTCTTGCTCTTTCATGGGCCGGTGACCTTCAAGGAGGTGGCTGTGTATTTCACCAGGGAATAGGGGACTCTGCTGGACCGAACTCAGAGATCCCTCGACAGGGATGTGATGCAGGAGAACTATGAGATGGTGGTCTTGCTGGGTAAGGAGTCCTGTCCTCTCAGTTAATAGAAGCCATGGGGTCTCTAAAGAGCCTGAGTAGTAATAACGTCATACTATTCATCACACAAGTTTTGACAAGTTTTCTTGCCCCTCTTTTTTGCCTTACTCCTACCCATGAGTATAACTTTTGGACATGTGCTTTTTTGGTGCCATCAGTTGTTTAAAATTTGCATTTAATGTATCCTTATTGGCTACATTAATAACTGTAGCTTTCCTCATTTTAAGAGGAAAATATGCCGCCTGTAGAATTCTAAATTCAGTAAATAGGTGTATGACTCATGCATGGTTTGTGTAACAGTCCGATGAGCTCAACTTTTGATAGGAGATCGTGTAATGTTGCCATTCAGGACCCCATGTGTGAAGGAGTACAGAGCCATGGGAGTGAAGGAAATGGGTGGGGGAGTAGATAATTCTGGAGTACCAGAACAGGGTGTGTGCATGGTTAGAGCTAAGAAGCAGCAGGGAGGGATGAGGTAGTGAGACATGAGGAGAGAACACAAGAAGCTCCCAAGGTGCTGGGAGGTGGGGATGGCTGAGAATAATGGGAAGAAGAGGATTGGAGTGTGGATGAAGGACACCTAGGAAGTGGAAGGGAGGACAGGTTTGGGGATGTAGAGCTGTGGGGGATCCAGACCTTTAATCCCGAATCCCTACCCAGGCCATGTTGCTTTAGAGCCTCCACTCCAGTTTTATTTCTGTTCAGTTTCACTTCATTATACATTTTTCTCCCCAAATATTATTATTTTATCTTTTGACCTTCCTCTCCCACTCATTACCCCCTCCCCATCTCTATGCACAGGGACCCAGGCTCAAACGGGCACTTTGTTGATGATGTCACAGTGGTAGTTTAGGCTGGGAAATTTTTACAGATATAAGATTACATAGTGGGGTACAACTTGCCCTTCTACATGGCTACTCAAAGTTAATTGAGAAGATGAAATTTGGTGAAACACACAAACTTGATTTAATACAGTTAGAATTGATATCATAGGCAAGGATCAATACACATAACGATTCGAGTAAGATAAGTATAGTAAAGAGGGTCTAGCACTGTGCACACTTACAAGTTATGGACACCATTGGAAACAAAGATGGAGGGGCAAGGGAGGCGGTCAAAAGGGAGGCCCTGCTTCAGTTTACATTGTCTCGGGGATCTGACAAAATGGAAAAATGGTAACTGGGAGAGGTAATTTATTCACTTTTTTAAGGTAATAGTATACCATATGTGCTCCTTTACTCTGATTGCAATAATGTCAATCGCTGCCCCAACTGATATGCGGCCTTTGGGAAGTCCATAATTAAGTATCAAGCATCAGGGCTGTCCCTGGCCATTTTGGTGCCCTACATAGCCCCCTTGCAGGTGGGGGCAGGGAGGGTGCTGGACCAGGCCTCCATAGGGGGGCAGAAGCAGCCTTGGAGGGGGGGCGGGAACCGCCCCCCAGAAGGAGCTGGCAGTGTGGAGTGGGTTGGGGCCGGGTTGCTCCACTTCCTGCCACCCGGTGAGTACAGGGCAGTCCGAGCCCACAGTCATGGGGCGGTGGGAAGTGGAATAACCTGTCCGCAGCCCGCAGCTCTCTGCTCTTCTGGCTCCCAGCCAAAGGGTAGGGGGAAACTGCCCCCAGTCACCGGTGTCACGGAGCGGGCTAGGGTCGGGTTACTCCACTTACTGCCGCCTGGTGAGTGCAGGGCACCAGACCACTGCTGCAGTACTCCGGGGAAGGGGTGGAGTGGGGGTGGGGGTGGGGGTGGGGGCGGGGCGGGGAAGGAATGGAGTCGGGGTCAATAGGAGTGAGAGTTTGGAGAGTCTTGTCCCCCCTCTCCCCATCTGCAGCAGCCACAAGTGGTCTTACCTCCAGGCTCCTTGGATCTTTGAGCCTGGCCCTCCTGAGGTTGCACGGCCCAGTTCTTGTTTCTTACATTCTCCTTTTCTGGAAGAATTAGAGGGTGTTGCTCCCAAAATTTTGTGTTTAATTTCCCAGCCTACTCCACATAGTGGGGGGCGTTTAACTCTCCCTCCTATTACACCTGAGTCAGTAGATTTCCTAATTCCCCAAAATGTGCTTTTGCGATGTCACAGTTCTGGGGTAGCTAAGCTTTTGACCTGCCTCCATGGTCTGCTCAAGGAATGCCCTCTCAGGTATCAGGCCTCTACCCAGCCCCTCTCTATGGGTCGGGACCCATATGCCTCTCCTTTTTGACCAGGGTTGAGGATTGTAGCTTGTCTTCCACAGTGTTCACTGGACTAAAGTCCAGTTCCTGTGCTTTGCTTTCTCTCCAAGGGCAGTGAGCTCTGTGTGTGTGTGTGTGTGTGTTAGAGGTGGGTATTTTGGTGATACATGTATGATGCCAATAGACAACTCAGTTTCCCTCTGTGATTGGTACTGCTATGATTATAAAGAGCAGGAAACATGAGGTGTTTTGTCACGTAGCTATCATGGGGTGATATGAATGGATCATTAAGGACTAGCTGGGACCAGCCTACATCAATGGAATACCCGACGGAGACAAGGGAATAATTGTCACCTGTCCATGGGAGGATCTCTGCTTGGCTGAGTGAAGCATACATGGACTCGTTATGTTTTTGGGAGCAGGAAGAACTGGGCTCGCAGATGTAGGGAGCTCTGCCGGAGCGAAGACTAATGGACAGGCACAGTGAAAGGAAACCAAACTGTTTTCTACAGCAGCATGGCTCAAGGGCATTGGCCAGTATGGATTGTATTGTCTTCTTCGCTTCTCTGTCCTAATCTAAGGACTTTCCAATGCTGTGTTTAACTTGACTAATAAACCCTGCTGTGTTTTAAAAGTCTGCCCAGTGTCACAGGAAAAACTTGCTCTGTGCATTGACTGAGGAACAGTCTCTGAAGAGGAGTGTCGTTCAGCTGGACCTGCTGGGCAGAGCTCACAGGTTGGAATAGGAGCGTTGAAGCCAGAGGCTCAGTCTCTGGTGTTGAAGCTCCACGGCGCATCCTTGTGGAAGAGTGGGACCACTTGGGAGTTTTGTGCACTCGAGGCACCTCCCAAGGACTGTTCATAAGCCTGGGCATTGCACAGATCCTATGGATCCATGACAGTGTGCCTGTGTGCCTGATGGGGGAAAGGATATAAAACAAGAAAAGCATCTAAATGTGTATTTACCATTGTCCCCTCCTCAGTCCTCTTGGGAATCCCTGATCCGTTCCAAAGTGTATTAAAACCTTTCTTAAAGGCTTACCTCTTGGTTATCAGGTCATGTCAGTTTTGTCAGAGGGCTTTCCATTCACCCTCCCACTTCCCTGGTTCTTGTCAGGTAGACAGCAAGTGGCAAAAGACCAGAAGTCTGAAGCGCAGACAATGCAATGTTTATTGGGATTAGTTTCCAAGCAAGCACATTCTGAAGCCGTTCACACCAGTCAGACCCATAGAGTCTGTTACCCAGTGTTCCCCTGCCCAGCTTTAATGCCACAGAGTGTTTACCCGCATCCCTCTTCAAAATTCTGAGACCACAGAGCCTTGCCTTGCCTGTGTCTCTGTTCCCCATTCCCTGTTCCCACCCCTTAGCAAGCATCGTTCCAAATTCCCTTCCCCTTCCTGTTTGACCCCAATTTCTATAGTAATATTCTCAACTATAGCTTAGCTGGTCATTTCACTGAAATTTAACTTAACCAATCCTAACATAATGTAATATAATTCTCTAACCAATTATATCCCACTAATTAACTTCCACCTAGCAAAATTAATTATACAGCAGACGGAAACAATTAGTGAACCATCCTAACAGCCGAATACCACCTTATTTCAATGTGACTGGTTTGGGATGTGAAAATGTGACCATACACTTCCAGACTTACGGCTGCCCCTACTGCTTAGCCAAAGGCCTTAGCCTAAGAACAAGGCCTCGGACTATCCTAGTGAGAGAAGGCCCATAAACAGGCGGACTGTGATTTTGATTCTTTGTTTTTATAACCCTGTAAGTAGGTGAGCCCTGGTCTACACTAGGAATTTAGGTCGAATTTAGCAGCGTTAAATCGATGTAAACCTGCACCCGTCCACACGATGAAGCCCTTTTTTTCGACTTAAAGGGCTCTTAAAATCGATTTCCTTACTCCACCTCTGACAAGTGGATTAGCGCTTAAATCGGCCTTGCCAGATCAAATTTGGGGTACTGTGGACGCAATTAGACGGTATTGGCCTCCGGGAGCTATCCCAGAGTGCTTTATTGTGACTACTATGGACAGCACTCTCAACTCAGATGCACTGGCCAGGTAGACAGGAAAAGGCCTGCAAACTTTTGAATTTCAATTTCCTGTTTGCATGGTCACCTGCAGCTTGCCACGCTGGCCAGAGCTCATTAGCAGAGGTGACCATGATGGAGTCCCAGAATCGCAAAAGAGCTCCAGCATGGACCGAACGGGAGGTACGGGATCTGATCGCTGTATGGGGAGAGGAATCGGTGCTATCAGAACTCTGTTCCAGTTTTCGAAATGCCAAAACAATTGTACAAATCTCCCTGGGCATGAAGGACAGAGGCCATAACAGGGACCCGAAGCAATGCCGCGTGAAACTTAAGGAGCTGAGGCAAGCCTACCAGAAAACCAGAGAGGTAAACGGCCGCTGCGGGTCAGAGCCCCAAACATGCCGCTTCTATGATGAGCTGCATGCCATTTTAGAGGGTTCAGCCACCACTACCCCAGCCGTGTTGTTTGACTCCTTCAATGGAGATGGAGGCAACACAGAAGCAGGTTTTGGGGACGAGGAAGATAGCTCGCAACAAGCAAGCGGAGAAACCGGTTTTCCTGACAGCCAGGAACTGTTTCTCACCCTGGACCTGGAGGCAGTCCCCCCCCAAACCCACCCAAGGCTGCCTCCCGGACCCGCCAGGCGGAGAAGGGACCTCTGGTGAGTGTACCTTTTAAAATACTATACATGGTTTAAAAGCAAGCATGTTTAATGATTAATTTGCCCTGGCATTTGCAGCTCTCCTGGATGTACTTCCAAAGCCTTTGCAAAAGGTTTCTGGGGAGGGCAGCCTTATTGCGTCCTTCATGGTAGGACACTTTACCACACTAGGCCAGTAGCACATACTCGGCAATCATTGTAGAACAAAGCATTGCAGTGTATGTTTGCTGGCATTCAAACAACATCCGTTCTTTATCTCTCTATGTTATCCTCAGGAGAGTGATATCATTCATGGTCACCTGGTTGAAATAGGGTGCTTTTCTTAAGGGGACATTCAGAGGTAACCGTTCCTGCTGGGCTGTTTGCCTGTGGCTGAACAGAAATGTTCCCTGCTGTTAGCCATGGGGTGGGGGAGTGAGGGGCTAGACACGTGGTGGGGGGAGGCAAAATGCGACCTTGGAACGAAAGCACATGTGCTGTGTATGTATTGTTAACAGCAAGGTTTACCGTGAAAGAGTGTAGTCATTGTTCTAGAAAATGTGTCTTCTTAAATACCACTGCCTCTTTTTTTTTTTTTTCTCCACCAGCTGCATGTATTTCAAAGATCACGGGATCTTCTCCTTCGCAGAGGCTAGTGAAGATTAGAAGGTGAAAAAACCGCACTCGTGATGAAATGTTCTCTGAGATCATGCTGTCCTCCCACACTGACATAGCACAGACGACTGCGTGGAGGCAGACAATGTCAGAGTGCAGGAAAGCACAGTATGAGCAGGAGGAGAGGTGGCGGGCTGAAGAGAGTAAGTGGCGGGCTGAAGAGAGGGCTGAAGCTGAAAGCTGGTGGCAGCGTGATGAGAGGAGGCAGGATTCAATGCTGAGGCTGCTGGAGGATCAAACCAATATACTCCAGCGTATGGTTGAGCTGCAGGAAAGGCAGAAGGAGCACAGACCGCCGCTACAGCCCCTGTGTAACCAACCGCCCTCCTCCCCAAGTTTCATAGCCTCTTCACCCAGACGCCCAAGAACGCGGTGGGGGGGCCTCCAGCCACTCCACCCCAGAGGATTGCCCAAGCAACAGAAGGCTGGCATTCAATAAGTTTTAAAGTTTTAAACTTTTAAAGTGCTGTGTGGCCTTGTCCTTCCCTCCTCCACCACCCCTCCTGGTGCTTCTCTCCTCCACTACCCCTCCTGGGCTACCTTGGCAGTTATCCCCCTATTTGTGTGATGAATGAATAAAGAATGCATGAATGTGAAGCAACAATGACTTTATTGCCTCCGCAAGCGGTGATCGAAGGGAGGAGGGGAGGGTGGTTAGCTTACAGGGAAGTAGAGTGAACCAAGGGGCGGGGGGTTTCATCAAGGAGAAACAAACAGAACTTTCACACCGTAGCCTGGCCAGTCATGAAACTGGTTTTCAAAGCTTCTCTGATGTGCACCGCGCCCTCCTGTGCTCTTCTAACCGCCCTGGTGTCTGGCTGTGTGAAATCAGCAGCCAGGCAATTTGTCTCAACCTCCCACCCCGCCATAAATGTCTCCCCCTTACTCTCACAGATATTGTGGAATGCAGAGCAAGCAGTAATAACAGTGGGAATATTGGTTTCTCGGAGGTCTAACCGAGTCACTCAACTGCACCAGCGCACTTTTAAACGTCCAAATGCACATTCTACCACCATTCTGCATTTGCTCAGCCTGTAGTTGAACAGCTCCTGACTACTGTCCAGGCTGCCTGTGTATGGCTTCATGAGCCATGGCATTAAGGGGTAGGCTGGGTCCCCCAGGATAACTACAGGCATTTCAACATCCCCAACAGTTATTTTCTGGTCTGGGAATAAAGTCCCTTCTTGCAGCTTTTGAAACAGACCAGAGTTCCTGAAGATGCGAGCGTCATGTACCTTTCCCGGCCATCCCACGTTGATGTCAGTGAAACGTCCCTTGTGATCCACCAGTGCTTGCAGCACTATTGAAAAGTACCCCTTGCAGTTTATGTACTCGGCGGCTTGGTGCTCCAGTGCCAAGATAGGGATATGGGTTCGGTCTATGGCTCCACCACAGTTAGGGAATCCCATTGCAGCAAAGCCATTCACTATGACCTGCAGATTTCCCAGAGTCACCACCCTTCATATCAGCAGATCTTTGATTAGTTGGCTGCTTGCATCACAGCAGCCCCCACAGTAGATTTGCCCACTCCGAATTGATTCCGACTGACCGGTAGCTGTCTGGTCTTGCAAGCTTCCACAGGGCTATTGCCACTCGCTTCTCAACTGTGAGGGCTGCTCTCATCTTGGTATTCTTGCACCTCAGGGCAGGGGAAATCAAGTCACAAAGTTTCTTATGCATGCGAAAGTTTTGCAACCACTGGGAATCATCCCAGACCTGCAACGCTATGCGGTCCCACCAGTCTGTGCTTGTTTCCCGAGCCCAGAATCAGCGTTCCACCGCATGAACCTGCCCAATTAGCACCATGATGCCCACATTGCCAGGGCCCGTGCTTTGAGAGAAGTCTGTGTCCATGTCCTCATCACTCACGTCACCACGCTGACGTCACATACTCGCCCGGTATCGCTTTGCCAGGTTCTGGTGCCGCATATATTGCTGGATAATACATGTGGTGTTTAATGTGCTCCTAATTGCCAAAGTGATCTGAGCGGGCTGCATGCTTGCCGTGGTATGGTGTCTGCCCAGAAAAAAGGCGCGGAACAATTGTCTGCCGCTGCCCTGACAGAGGGAGGGGCGACTGATGACATGGCTTACAGGGTTGGCTTACAGGGAATTAAAATCAACAAAGGGGGTGGCTTTGCGAGAAACTGAATGGCCCCCTCAAGGATAGAACTCAAAACCTGAAGGATAGAACTCAAGACTGGGTTTAGCAGGCCGTTGATTTCACAGAGGGAAGGAGGGAGGGAGGAGAAAATGAATACAAAACAAATCTGGTCTATTTCTTGTTTTGAGCCACTTCATCTATCTTTATACATCTTGCTGGCAGCAGACTGTGCAGTACGACCGCTAGCCATCATCATCTCCTGGGTGCTCGGCAGAAGACGGTGCAGTATGACGACTAGCCATCATCTGCTGGCTGGAGGTTAAAAGAAAGCGCACTGCCGGTAGGACTGAATCGCCACGAGACGAAACAAGGGAAATGACCTGGCTGAGTCACTCCCATGTTTGCCCAGGCGCCCGATTAAAAGAGCACCCAGGACTACGTAAATGACGGCTACCAGTCATACTGCACTGTCTACTGCTAAAAGGCAATTAACTGCTGCTGTGTAGCAATGCAGTACCGCGTCTGCCAGCACCCAGGAGACATACGGTGACGGTTAGCTGAGCGGGCTCCATGCTTGCCATGGTATGGCGTCTGCACAGGTAACTCAAGAAAAAAGGCGCAAAACGATTGTCTGCCCTTGCTTTCGTGGAGGGAGGGAGGGAGCGGGGGCTTGACGATATGTACCCAGAACCACCCACGACAATGTTTTAGCCCCATCAGGCACTGGGATTTCTACCCAGAATACAAATGGGTGGTGGAGACTGCGGGAACTGTGGGATAGCCACCCACAGTGCAACGCTCTGGAAGTCGACGATTGCCTCAGTACTGTGGACACACTCCACCGACTACATGCACTTAGAGCACTTGTGTGGGGACACATACAATCAACTGTATAAAACTGCTTTCTACAAAACCGACTTCTATAAATTCGACCTAATTTCGTAGTGTAGACATACCCTGAGTGATAAAAATACACCTAAGTTCTTAAAGTGTAGGCTTTACAGGCAGGCCTCAATATCTATATTCTAACATGGGTTCTACCCCCTCCCCCATTCTGTGCCTGTCTTGTCTATTTAGATTGTAAATTCTTCAGGGCATGGGCCACCTACTGTTCTGGGTTTGTACTTTGCCTAGCACAATGGAGACCCACTGTTAGTTGGCCCTTAGGCACTAAGGTAATGAATATGATTTATAATAACTCTCCTGCCACTTTGAGCCAAGGAAGCTGTCCTTGGGATGTTACTGCTTAAAAAACTAGCTTGGGTTAAAACCATGGTAAATTCTTTGTGACAAGTATCACACAAATTCCATTGACCTCCTTTGTTTTCTTTGCCTTGAGTAGGGTTTCCAGTTTCCAAACCTGATGTGATCTCGCAGCTGGAAGGAGGGGAAGAGCCGTGGGTCCCAGACCTCCAGGGCTCTGAGAAAGAAGTGCTCCCGAGAGCTGCCTGCACAGGTGAGGAATTGGTTAAACCAACGCAAAAACTATGCTTGAATACAAGAAATATTTGGGATGCCCTACAAAGACCTTGTGAGCTTTCCTAGTTCAGGATTGTTCCCTGCAGATGTGGAATCATTACGGCAGATGTCACTCATGGCTTCTCGCCTATCCTGACTGACAACTGGCAGCTGGTCCCTCCCCAATCTCGCTTTCCCCTAAGAGTTCTGGGGAGATGAGGACCCAGAACTGATCCCATCTTTTCTCTCCTCTGACAAAAGGTTTGGGGAAAATCAGCTCCTGATAGGTTTGATCTCTCCCACACACATTTTGGGTTGTTCATCCCTTTTTCCATTCCTCTCTCTGAGATTTCCTTTCTTTGTGGTGCAGGGAGTGACCTGTGTCTGGATTCTCTCTGTCTTCCATCAGGTGACAAGATGGTGAGTGAGAATGAGGAGGAGACACCCCAGAAGGAAGATGCTGAGGAAGTAGAACCACATGGGATGTTATCAGGAAGATCCAAAGGGAATGGTTCCAGGAGTTGTGCACTCCCAGAAAAAGCAAAAGCCTGTGAGACTCGGCAGAGGCCAGAGGAAAACTTCAGTAGCCACACAGACCTTATTACATGCGAGAGAATCAACTTGGAAGAGACACGCTACGCATGCCATGAGTGTGGGAAAAGCTTCAGTGGGACCTCTGACCTTCTCACACATCAGAAACTCCACAGTGGAGAGAGACCATTCATGTGCTCTGAGTGTGGGAAAAGCTTCAATAGGAGCTCCAGCCTCATCAGCCATCAGCAAATCCACACAGGAGAGATGCCCTACACATGCTCTGAGTGTGGGAAAAGCTTCAATCAGAGATCTTCCCTGATCACACATCAGAGAATCCACACAGGAGATATGCCCTACTCCTGCTCTGAGTGCGGGAAAAGCTTCTATCGGAGCTCGACCTTTACCCGACATCAGCGAATCCACACGGGTGAGAAACCCTACACATGCTCTGAGTGTGGGAAACGCTTCAATGATAGCTCATCCCTTAGCACACATCAGAGAATCCACACGGGTGAGAAACCTTATGCATGCTCTGAATGCGGGAAAAGCTTCAATCATAGCTCACACCTTATCATACATCG
This sequence comes from Caretta caretta, assembly GCF_965140235.1. NCBI lineage: Eukaryota > Metazoa > Chordata > Testudines > Cheloniidae > Caretta > Caretta caretta. The sequence continues at coordinate 15,589,811 of NC_134233.1, forward strand.
TAGAATCCACACAGGAGAGAAACCCTACACCTGCTCTGAGTGCGGGAAACGCTTCAGTGATAGCTCATCCCTTAGCACCCATCAGAGAATCCACACGGGTGAGAAACCTTATGCATGCTCTGAATGCGGGAAAAGCTTCAATCATAGCTCACACCTTATCATACATCGTAGAATCCACACAGGAGAGAAACCCTACACCTGCTCTGAGTGCGGGAAACGCTTCAGTGATAGCTCATCCCTTACCACACATCAGAGAATCCACACGGGTGAGAAACCTTATGGATGCTCTGAGTGCGGGAAAAGCTTCAATCAGAGATCTGCCCTGACCACACATCAGAGAATCCACACAGGAGAGACGCCCTACACCTGCTCTGAGTGTGGGAAAAGCTTCAATGGGACCTCTGACCTTCTCACACATCAGAAACTCCACAGTGGACAGAGACCATTCATGTGCTCTGAGTGCGGGAAGAGCTTCAATAGGAGCTCTTCCCTTGTCACTCATTGGAGAATCCACACGGGTGAGAAACCTTATGGATGCTCTGAGTGTGGGAAACGCTTCAATGCGAGCTCACATGTAATCAGACATCGGAGAATCCACACAAGGGAGAAACCTTACGGATGCTCTGAGTGTGGGAAATGCTTCAGTCGGAGCTCCAGCCTCATCACACATCAGCGAATCCACACAGGGGAGATGCCCTACACATGCTCTGAGTGCGGGAAAAGCTTCAATCACAGATCTTCCCTGATCACACATCAGAGAATCCACACAGGAGATTTGCCGTACACATGCTCTGAGTGCGGGAAAAGCTTCAATCAGAGCTCGCACCTTATCATACATCGTAGAATCCACACAGGAGAGAAACCCTACACCTGCTCTGAGTGTGGGAAACGCTTCAATCAGAGCTCAACCCTTATTAAGCATCAGAAAATCCACATGAGAGAGAACTGTAATAAATGCCTTGACTAGTGCTAGCTAGATTTTTTTAATCACATTTGCTAGTTACCACATAAAGAAAAGGAGTACTAGTGGCACCTTAGAGATTAACCAGTTTATTTGAGCATAAGCTTTCGTGAGCTATGCTGAAATAAATTGGTTAATCTCTAAGGTGCCACTAGTACTCCTTTTCTTTTTGCGAATACAGACTAACACAGCTGCTGCTCTGAAACCTGTAGTTACCACATAGTGATCTTTGCACCATCTTCACCATGGTTTCTCAGCTCCACCAGATGAGTTTCCTGCTTCTCCCTTGTCAGCTCACCCTTCTTTGGGGTCAGTCCTGTGATCTTTTCTGTCAACTCCTTTCCTTTTGAATCATAGGAGTGTGTGTCCCTCCCGCCAGGAATGTTCATCATCTCCAGGTGGGAGAGGGAGGTTTCATCCCCACAAGCTACACTGAGGCAACAAAGTACCTGTGCCTTACATCCACTAGGGCTGTACATGGCATTGGCTGCTCAAGTGAGTGATCTTGGTGTGAAAAGACAATTATAGTGGTAGAGCAGATGCAGCCCAGGTGCAGTGTTTGGCATTAGCTTTCCCCTTGACCTGACCTAAACTCCATCACTTTTCCTAGTCTAAACAAACCCTGAGCATCACGGTTATACTGTTCCCCCATTTCAAAGCAATTGTTAGACATCAAGTTCCCCCTTGGGGAACAAACTTTCATTCCCAGTTGCTCTGATATTACTTCAGGTTGTGCTGGAGACCAGATATCTTTACTACCATTTTCCTCACTTAAAATATATTGAACTATAACAAAGAGCAGGGATAAGGAAAAATGTTATTTCATGCTCTGTAACAACAGAAGAACATGGGTTAAGGTGGAGGGATTCCCTTATTCCCCATCACCATCCCAATCCTCCTGCTGTTGAATTGGTTAGGTCAATATTTTGTCTAAAGGGCTGGGAAGAGGATTCCCTAGTAAATGACTTGTAACTAAGCAAAATACCCATGCATTTGGCTCCCAAAGCAGTTGTAACCTAGGCCCTGCAGGAGATGGCTCCTGAAGATATCTCCTTCCTAATCAGGTGCATGTTGCCTATTATTTGGGAAATAGAATACCTATCTAGGTAGGGATGGGAAAAATGGAAGTGACATTTCTGTTCAGCTCACCCCTGGGAGATCCTGGAAACGTGTAGAAAATGAAATCCATGTTGAATGTGATAGAGCTGCAGAAAGACACCTATTTTTAATAGATACCTGACGTTTGGTGTCCTACAGGGATTCTAAGCAGCACCTGAATTTAGTCCCTAATTTAAATCTGTGCCACCAGATGAAAGAAATAAAAGGGCATATTTGGGGGAGTTATACCTCACTATCGCTACTGATATGTTGTACACTAGGTGAAGAATTCTACTCCAAAGAAGTGTAAAATTACTCCAAGGAAGGTCAAAGATATGACAAGAACTCAGGTAGAAATTGCACGTACTAGTGATTGATTTTCACCCCAGAGATGGAAGCTATGGTGACCTGTGGTCCAGGTAAACTATTTTTAGAACGCTGCTACCTAGTTAAGTGGCACTGATCACACTCCTAAAGGATGCCATGATTACATTGGGGACAACTGTCTTTTGCCATTTGGATCCAAAGTTTCATGAAGCATAGAGAGAATCTTAGAATCATAGAAGATTTGGGTTGGAAGAGACCTCAAGAGGTCATCTAGTCCAACCCCCTGCTTAAAGCAGGACCAACACTAACTAAATCATCCCAGCCAGGGCTTTGTCAAGCTGGGCCTTAAAAACCTCTAAGGATGGAGATTCCACCACCTCCCTAGGTAACGCATTCCAGTGCTTCACCACCCTCCTAGTGAAATAGTGTTTCCTAATATCCAACCTAAACCTCCCCCTCTGCAACTTGAGACCATTGGTCCTCAGTGGTGGCACATGACAGAACAAGAACAGCCAAGCACCATCCTCTCTGGAACACCCCTTCCGGTAGTTGAAGGCTGCTATCAAATCCCCCCTCACTCTTCTGCAGACTATATAAACCCAGTTCCCTCAGCCACTCCTCATGAATCAGGTGCCCCAGCCCCCTGATCATTTTTGTTCCCCTCTGCTGGACTCTCTCCAATTTGTTCACATCCATTCTTTAGTGGGGGACCCAAAACTGGATGCAGTACTCCAGATGTGGCTTCACCAGTGCCGAATAGAGGGGAATAATCAATTCCCTCGGTCTGCTGGCAATGCTCCTACTAATGCAGCCCAATATGCCATTAGTCTTCTTGGAAACAAGGGCACAATGCTGATTCATATCCAGCTTCTCATCCACTGTAACCCCAAGGTCCTTTTCTGCAGAACTGCTGCCGAGCCATTCAGTCCCTAGTCTGTAGCGGTGCATGGGATTCTTCTGTCCTTAGTGCAAGACTCTGCACTTGTCCATCTAGAATTTAATCAGATTTCTTCTGGCTCAATTCTCCAATTTGTCTAGGTCATTCTGGACCCTATCCCTACCCTCCAGCATATCTCCCTCTCCCCCCACCTTAGTGTCATCTGCAAATTTGCTGATGGTGCAATCTATCCCATCATCCAGATCATTAATAAAGATGTTGAACAAAACCAGCCCCAGGACCGACTCCTGGGGCACTCCGGTCTGCCAACTAGACATGGAGCCATTGATCACTACCCATTGAGCCTGACAATATAGCCAGTTTTCTATCCACCTTATTAATCCAATCCATACTTTTTTAACTTGCTGGCAAGAATACTGTGGGGGATGGTATCAAAAGCTTTGCTAAAGTCAAGATATCTCACATCCACTTCTTTCCCCATATCTACAGAGCCAGTTATCTCCTCATAGAAGGCAATCAGATTGGTCAGGCATGACTTGCCATTGGTGAATCCATGTTGACTGTTCCTGATTAAAATTTTGATAAATTTTAAAATAAATCTTCTGTTAAGAGGAAAATTACTTGAGAGAAGATGCGAAACTTAGAGGGCAACAGCCACAGAGTTCCCCAGCTCTCTTGTTTTCAAAGCAAAGATGTCACATCAGGCACGGGATGTAAAAATCTAAAATGGTGATGGTCATAAATATAAAGGGAAGGGTATCCACCTTTCTCTATACAGTGCTATAAAATCCCTCCTGGTCAGAGGCAAAACCCTTTCACCTGTAAAGGGTTAAGAAGCAAAGATAACCTCGCTGGCACCTGACCAAAATGACCAATGAGGAGACAAGATACTTTCAAATCTGGAGGGGAGTGGGGAACAAAGGGTTTGTCTGTGTGTGTGATGCTTTTGCCGGGAACAGATCAGGAATGCAGCCTCATAACTCCTTAAATTAGTAAGTAATCTAGCTAGAAATATATTAGATTTCCTTTTGTTTCATGGCTGGTAAAATAAGCTGTGGTGGATGGAATGTATATTCCTGTTTTTGTGTCTTTTTGTAACTTAAGGTTTTACCTAGAGGGATTCTCTGTGTTTTGAATCTGATTACCCTGTAAGGTATTTACCATCCTGATTTTACAGAGGTGATTCTTTTACCTTTTCTTTAATTAAAATTCTTCTTTTAAGAACCTGATTGATTTTTCATTGTTCTTAAGATCCAAGGGTTTGGGTCTGTGTTCACCTGTAGAAATTGGTGAGGATTTTTATCAAGCCTTCTCCAGGAAAGGGGGTGTAGGGCTTGGGGGGATATTTTGGGGGAAGACGTCTCCAAGTGGGCTCTTTCCCTGTTTAACATGGTTGGTGGTGGCAGCATATGGTTCAAGGACAAGGCAAAGTTTGTACCTTGGAGAAGTTTTTAACCTAAGCTGGTAAGAATAAGCTTAGGGGGTCTTTCATGCAGGTCCCCACATGTGTACCCTAGAGTTCAGAGTGGGGAAGGAACCTTGACAGTGATGGATATGTGATGGTAGCTTTTCTGGATTGCTTTCTGGTTTGGTTTCATTTTTTTCATTTAAGTTTTGTTTTGTTTTTCCAACCAGTTCTTTTTATAGGTGTTGAGGCTCTTTTCCTTTTGTGCACAGCTGTTTAACCCTCAGGCCTGGCTTTGGAAACCTCCTCAGAACTGGCCTTGTGTTTCTTTCATTGTTGATATCTTTGGGGTTCACATCCACAGTACATACGGTTCAGAGCAACAGATACTTTGAGAAACCTGCTGAGTGAAGCAGGCCTTTTACAAACAGACATTGGCCCAAAGTCTGCCTCAATTCAGCTGGATTGGAACACGTCTGTATCAAAGCAGTGGTTCACACCTGATTTGCCCAGTAACCTCGGGGGAAGGGCTGGTAAGATAGGATAAGTAGGAATTGACCACAATAATGTTAAAGGTAAGGGTGACAGACCTTCACCTTGCAGGTCAACAAGCCTGTTCTTTTCATTCCCACTGAAGCATCTGGCACTATTCACTCTTAGGCTGCACACTTGTCTAGAAGGACCATTGGTCTGACCCAGTATGACCAGTCTTGCATTCTTATGTAAGCCATCTATGGCCTTGTATACACTGGCAAGTTTCTGCACAGGAAAGCAGCTTTCCCCTTAGAATTCTGGGGAGATGTGGACCCAGAACTGATCACATCTTTTCTCTCCTCTGAGGAATGGTTTGGGGAAAATCAGCTCCTGATAGGTTTGATCTCTTCCGCATGCATTTTGGCTTGTTCATCCCTTTTTCCATTCCTCTCTCTGAGATTTCCTTTCATTTCAGTGCAGGGAGTGACCTATCTCTGAATTCTCTCTGTCCCCCATCAGGTGACAAGATGGTGAGTGAGAATGAGGAGGAGACACCCCAGCAGGAAGATGCTGAGGAAGTAGAACCACATGGAATGTTATCAGGAGGATTCAAAGGGAATGTTTCCGGGAGTTGTGCACTCCCAGAAAAAGCAAAAGCCTGTGAGACTCAGCAGAGGCCAGAGGAAAACTTGAGTAGCCACTCAGACCTTATTACACATGAGAGAATCAACTTGGAAGAGACACGCTACGCATGCCATGAGTGTGGGAAAAGCTTCAATGGGACCTCTGACCTTCTCACACATCAGAAACTCCACAGTGGAGAGAGACCATTCATGTGCTCTGAGTGTGGGAAAAGCTTCAATAGGAGCTCCAGCCTCATCAGCCATCAGCAAATCCACACAGGAGAGATGCCCTACACATGCTCTGAGTGTGGGAAAAGCTTCAATCAGAGATCTTCCCTGATCACACATCAGAGAATCCACACAGGGGAGATGCCCTACTCCTGCTCTGAGTGCGGGAAAAGCTTCAATCTTAGCTCAACCCTTAGCACACATCAGAGAGTCCATATGGGGGCGGAACCTTCTGGATGCTCTGAGTGTGGGAAAAGCTTCAATCACAGCTCTACCCTGAGGACACATAGGAGAATCCACACAGGAGAGATGCCCTACACCTGCTCTCAGTGCGGGAAAAGCTGCAGTCAGAGCTCAAACCTTATCACACATCAGAAAATCCATATGAGAGAGAATTGTAATAAATGCCTTGACTAGGGCTGGCTAAAGATTTTTTTTTTTAATCACGTTTGCTAATTCCCACATAGTGATCTTTGCACCATCTTCACCATGATTTCTCAGTTTCACCAGATGAGTGGCCTGCTTCTGCCTTTTCAGCTCACCCTTCTTTGGGGTTGGTCCTGTCATCTTTTCTGTCAGCTCCTTTCCTTCTGAATCATAGTTGTGTGTGTTCCTCCAGCCAGGAATGTTCATCATCTCCAGGTGGGAGAGAGAGGTTTGATCCCCACAAGCTACACTGAGGCAACAAAGTACCCGTCCCTTACTTCCACTAGGGGTGTACATGGCATTGGCTGCTCAAGTGAGTGATCTTGGTGTGAAAAGACAATTATAGTGGTAGAGCAGATGCAGCCCAGGTGCAGTGTTTGGCATTAACTTTCCCCTTGACCTGACCTAAACTCCATCACTTTTCCTAGTCTAAACAAACCCTGAGCATCATGATTATACTGTTCCCCATTTCAAAGCAATTGTTAGACATCAAGTTCCCCCTTGGGGAACAAATTGTTTCATTCCCAGTTGCTCTGATATTACTTCAGGTTGTGCTGGAGACCAGATATCTTTACTACCATTTTCCTCACTTAAAATATATTGGACTATAACAAAGGGCAGGGAAAAGGAAAAATGTCATTTTGTGCTCTGTAACAACAGAAGAACATGGGTTAAGGTGGAGGGATTCCCTTATTCCCCATCACCATCCCAATCCTCCTGCTGTTGAATTGGTTAGGTCAATATTTTGTCTAAAGGGCTGGGAAGTGGATTCCTTAGTAAATGACTTGTAACTAGGCAAAATACCCATGCATTTGGCTCCCAAAGCAGTTCTGTCCAGGCTCTGAAGGAGGTCGCTCCTGAAGATATCTCCTTCCTAATCAGGTGCATGTTGCCTATTATTTGGGAAATGCAATCCCTATGTAGGTAGAGATGGGGAAAAATGGAAGTGACATTTCTGTTCAGCTTACCCCTGGGAGATCCTGCAAACGTGTAGAAAATGAAATCCATGTTGAATGTGATAGAGCTGCAGAAAGACACCTATTGTTAATAGATACCTGACATTTGGTGTCTTACAGATCTAAGCAGCACCTGAATTTAGTCCCTAATTTAAATCTGTGCCACCAGATTAAAGGAATAAAAGGGCATATTTGGGGGAGTTATACCTCACTATCACGACTGATATGTTGTATGCTAGGTGAAGAATTCTACTCCAGGGAAGTGTAAAATTACTCCAAGGAGGGTCAAAGATATGACAAGAACTCAGGTAGAAATTGCACGTACTAGTGATTGATTTTCACCCCAGAGATGGAAGCTATGGTGACCTGTGGTCCAGGTAAACTATTTTTAGAACGCTGCTACCTAGTTAAGTGGCACTGATCACACTCCTAAAGGATGCCATGATTAAACTGGGCACAACTGTCTTTTACCATTTGGATCCAAAGTTTCAGGAAGCTTAGAGAGTCTCTTAGAATCCTAGAAGATTAGGGTTGGAAGAGACCTCAAGAGGTCATCTAGTCCAACCCCCTGCTTAAAGCAGGCCCAACACCAACTAAATCATCCCAGCCAGGGCTTTGTCAAGCTGGGCCTTAAAAACCTCTCAGGATGGAGATTTCACCACCTCCCTAGGGAACCCATTCTAGTGCTTCACCACCCTCCTAGTGAAATAGTGTTTGCTAATATCCAACCTGAACCTCCCCCACTGCAACTTGAGACCATTGGTCCTCAGTGGTGGCATATGACAGAACAAGAACATCCAAGCACCGTCCTCTCTGGAACACCCTTTCAGGTAGTTGAAGGCTGCTATCAGATCCCCCCTCACTCTTCTGCAGACTAAATAAACCCAGTTCCCTCAGCCACTCCTCGTAAGTCAGGTGCCCCAGCCCCCTGATCATTTTTGTTGCCCTCTGCTGGATTCTCTCCAATTTGTCCACATCCTTTCTGTAGTGGGGGACCCAAAACTGGACGCAGTACTCTCGATGTGGCTTCACCAGTGCCGAATAGATGGGAACAATCAATTCCCTTGGTCTGCTGGCAGTGCTCCTACTAATGCAGCCCAATATGCCATTAGTCTTCTTGGAAACAAGGGCACACTGCTGACTCTATACAGTGCTATAAAATCCCTTCTGGCCAGAGGCAAAACCCTTTCACTTGTAAAGGGTTAAGAAGCTAAGATAACCTCGCTGGCACCTGACCACAACGACCAGTGAGGAGACAAGATACTTTCAAATCTGGAGGGGAGTGGGGAACAAAGGGTTTGTCTGTCTGTGTGATGCTTTTGCTGGGCACATATCAGGAATGCAGCCTCATAACTCCTTAAATTAGTAAATAATCTAGATAGAAATGTGTTAGATTTCCTTTTGTTTAATGGCTGGTAAAATAAGCTGTGGTGGATGGAATGTATATTCCTGTTTTTAAAGTAACAGCTGTGTTAGTCTGTATTCGCAAAAAGAAAAGGAGTACTTGTGGCACCTTAGAGACTAACCAATTTACTTGAGCATAAGCTTTCGTGAGCTACACCACAGTATGCATCCGATGAAGTGAGCTGTAGCTCACGAAAGCTTATGCTCAAATAAATTGGTTAGTCTCTGAGGTGCCACAAGTACTCCTTTTCTTATTCCTGTTTTTGTATCTTTTTGTAACTTAAGGTTTTACCTAGAGTGATTTTCTATTGTGACAAAGTTCCAGCTCTACCTTGGTGGGTCTTGTGCTTATTGACGGATTTGCTCGCCTTGGAGCTTCATGGCAGCCCTCAGCTTGGCCGTTTTTCTGAATTCACAGTCCAGGTCGACTCCTCCTGTGTCTGACCAGGAGTTGGGAGGATTTGGGGGGAACCCGGGCCCGCCCTCTACTCCGTGTTACAGCCCAGGGCCCTGTGGAATGCAGCTGTCTAGAGTGCCTCCTGGAACAGCTGTGCGACAGCTACAAATCCCTGGGCTACTTCCCCATGGCCTCCTCCCTACACCTTCTTTATCCTCACCATAGGACCTTCCTCCTGGTGTCTGATGATGCTTGTACACCTCAGTCCTCCAACAGTCCACATTCTCATTCTCAGCTCCTAGTGCCTCTTGCTCCCAGCTCCTCACACGCATACCACAAACTGAAGTGAGCGCCTTTTTAAAACCCAGGTGCCCTGAGTAGCTTGCCTTAATTGATTCTAGCAGCTTCTTGATTGGCGGCAGGTGTTCTAATCATCCTGTCTTAATTATCTCCAGAAGGTTCCTGATTGTTCTGGAACCTTCTCTGTTACCTTACCCAGGGAAAAGGGACCTACTTAGCCTGGGGCTAATATATCTGCCTTCTATTAGAGCTGGCCGAGCGAGCGCTGGTTGAGAAGCTGCCTGCCCGTGCGCCCCATCCCTTCCATCCGCGCTCGGAGCCGCCCAGCACACGGTAACCATGTGTGATCAAAAGGCTGTGATCAAGAATGCGGATATGTCTGAAGAGATGCAGCAAGATTCAGTGGAGTGTGCCACTTAGGCCCTGGAGAAATAGAACATCGAGAAGGATATTGCAGCTCATATAAAGAAGGAGTTTGACAAGAACTACAACCCCACTTGGCACTGCATTGTGGGAAGGAACTTTGGCAGCTATGTGACTCACGAGTCTAAGCACTTCATCTATTTTCAAGTTGCTATTCTCCTCTTCAAATCTGGTTAGAGCACAGTCTGTGCTATCCAAACTTGCATCGGGTTCCAGGACTGCACACTAATTCTAAATAGAGACTGAAATCTTAAGCCTTCCCCAGGGAACACACCTTGCTCTTCAAGCCTTTTGTTGTGGTGGTAATGGACTGTACCAGTTTGTTTACATTGTGGCTATAAAAAATAGCAAAAAAAAAAAATTACTCTCCTATAGGAATCTGGCCCGACCCTGTAACACTATGTTTTGAATCGGATTACCCTGTAAGGTTTTTACTATCCTGATTTTACAGAGGTGATTCTTTTACCTTTTCTTTAATTAAAATTCTTCTTTTAAGAACCTGATTGATTTTTCATTGTTCTTAAGATCCAAGGGTTTGGGTCTGTGTTTACCTGTACAAATTGGTGAGGACTTTTATCAAGCCTACCCCAGGAAAGGGGGTGCAGGGCTTGGGGGGATATTTTGGGGGAAGATGTCTCCAAGTGGGCTCTTTCCCTATTCTTTGCTTAACGCGCTTGGTGGTGGCAGCATAGGGTTCAAGGACAAGGCAAAGTTTGTACCTTGGAGAAGTTTTTAACCTAAGCTGGTAAGAATAAGCTTAGGGGGTCTTTCATGCAGGTCCCCACATGTGTACCCTAGAGTTCAGAGTGGGGAAGGAACCTTGACAGTGATGGATATGTGATGGTAGCTTTTCTGGATTGCTTTTTGGTTTGGTTTCATTTTTTTCATTTAAGTTTTGTTTTGTTTTTCCAACCAGTTCTTTTTATAGGTGTTGAGGCTCTTTTCCTTTTGAGCACAGCTGTTTAACCCTCAGGCCTGGCTTTGGAAACCTCCTCAGAACTGGCCTTGTGTTTCTTTCATTGTTGATATCTTTGGGGTTCACATCCACAGTACATACGGTTCAGAGCAACAGATACTTTGAGAAACCTGCTGGGTGAAGCAGGCCTTTTACAAATTGACATTGGCCCAAAGTCTGCCTCAATTCAGCTGGATTGGGACACGTCTGTATCAAAGCAGTGGTTCACACCTGATTTGCCCAGTAACCTGGGGGGAAGGGCTGGTAAGATAGGATAAGTAGGAATTGACCACAATAATGTTAAAGGTAAGGGTGGCAGACCTTCACCTTGTAGGTCAGCAAGCCTGTTCTGTTCGTTCCCTCTGACGCATCTGGCACTATTCACTCTTAGGCACACTCATCTAGATGGACCATTGGTCTGACCCGGTATGACCAGTCTTGCATTCTTATGTAAGCCATCTATGGCCTTGTATACGCTGGCTAGTTTCTGCACAGGAAAGGAGTTTTCTGTGGTGTAACTTTTGAGGTGTACACACCGCCAAGCCACTTAGTGCACAGAAACTACGCAGTTGCAGCACTGTAAAAAAGCCACCCCAATGAGAGGCGTAGAGCTTTCTGCACCGGGGCTACAGCGCTGCTATTGGCCTCTGGGAGGGGTCCCACAATCCCTGTTCTCGCCTCTCTGGTCATCTGTTTGAACTCTACTGCACTGCCCTCAGTGACCAACCGAGAACCCCACCCCTGAAATTCCTTGGGAAATTTGAAAGTCCCCTTCCGTTTGCTTGGTGATGCATGCAGTGGTCTCAGCGCATCTTACCAGGTGGCCACGCCTGCTCCACGCTCCAGGCTGTCCCCAGCTTGGAGCAATGGTGTTCTTGTCCCTCCTTCCCGTGGAAGGAAAAGGCCTGGGTAGGGACTGTCGAATCGTCGAAGTCAACGAATGGCTACGCAGGTGGTGTCGGAGAGAAGGCTTTGGATTCTTTGACCATGGGATGGTGTTCCATGAAGGAGGAGTGCTGGGCAGAGACGGGCTCCATCTTACGAATGAGAGGGAAGAGCATCTTTGCCAGCAGGCTGGCTAACCTAGTGAGGAGGGCTTTAAACTAGGTTCACCGGGGGAAGGAGACCAAAGCCCTGAGGTAAGTGGGAAAGCGGGATACCGGGAGGAAGCACAGGCTGGAATGTCTGAGGGGAGGGCTCCTGCCTCATACTGGGAATGAGGGGCGATCAACAGGTTATCTCAAGTGCTTATATACGAATGCACAAAGCCTTGGAAACAAGCAGGGAGAACTGGAGGTCCTGGTGATGTCAAGGAACTATGACGTGATTGGAATAACAGAGACTTGGTGGGATAACTCACATGACTGGAGTACTGTCGTGGATGGTTATAAACTGTTCAGGAAGGACAGGCAGGGCAGAAAAGGTGGGGGAGTAGCACTGTATGTAAGGGAGCAGTATGACTGCTCAGAGCTCCGGTACGAAACTGTAGAAAAACCTGAGTGTCTCTGGATTAAGTTTAGAAGTGTGTGCAACAAGAGTGATGTAGTGGTGGGAGTCTGATATAGACCACCGGACCAGGGGGATGAGGTAGATGAGGCTTTCTTCCGGCAGCTCACGGAAGCTACTAGATCGCATGCCCTGATTCTCATGGGTGACTTTAATTTTCCTGATATCCGCTGGGAGAGCAATACAGCAGTGCATAGACAATCCAGGAAGTTTTTGGAAAGCATAGGGGACAATTTCCTGGCGCAAGTGCTAGAGGAGCCAATTAGGGGGGGCGCTTTTCTTGACCTGCTGCTCACAAACCGGGTAGAATTAGTGGGGGAAGCAAAAGTGGATGGGAATCTGGGAGGCAGTGACCATGAGTTGGTTGAGTTCAGGATCCTGACGCAGGGAAGAAAGGTAAGCAGCAGGATACGGACCCTGGACTTCAGGAAAGCAGACTTCGACTCCCTCAGGGAACGGATGGCCAGGATCCCCTGGGGGACTAACATGAAGGGGAAAGGAGTCCAGGAGAGCTGGCTGTATTTCAAGGAATCCCTGTTGAGGTTACAGGGACAAACCATCCCGATGAGTCGAAAGAATAGTAAATATGGCAGGCGACCAGCTTGGCTTAATGGTGAAATCCTAGTGGATCTTAAACATAAAAAAGAAGCTTACAAGAAGTGGAAGGTTGGACATATGACCAGGGAAGAGTATAAAAATATTGCTCAGGCATGTAGGAATGATATCAGGAGGGCCAAATCGCACCTGGAGCTGCAGCTAGCAAGAGATGTCAAGAGTAACAAGAAGGGTTTCTTCAGGTATGTTGGCAACAAGAAGAAAGCCAAGGAAAGTGTGGGCCCCTTAATGAATGAGGGAGGCAACCTAGTGACAGAGGATGTGGAAAAAGCTAATGTACTCAATGCTTTTTTTGCCTCTGTCTTCACTAACAAGGTCAGCTCCCAGACTGCTGCGCTGGGCATCACAAAATGGGGAAGAGATGGACAGCCCTCTGTGGAGATAGAGGTGGTTAGGGACTATTTAGAAAAGCTGGACGTGCACAAGTCCATGGGGCCGGACGAGTTGCATCCGAGAGTGCTGAAGGAACTGGCGGCTGTGATTGCAGAGCCATTGGCCATTATCTTTGAAAACTTGTGGCGAACGGGGGAAGTCCCGGATGACTGGAAAAAGGCTAATGTAGTGCCCATCTTTAAAAAAGGGAAGAAGGAGGATCCTGGGAACTACAGGCCAGTCAGCCTCACCTCAGTCCCTGGAAAAATCATGGAGCAGGTCCTCAAAGAATCAATCCTGAAGCACTTGCATGAGAGGAAAGTGATCAGGAACAGCCAGCATGGATTCACCAAGGGAAGGTCATGCCTGACTAATCTAATCGCCTTTTATGATGAGATTACTGGTTCTGTGGATGAAGGGAAAGCAGTGGATGTATTGTTTCTTGACTTTAGCAAAGCTTTTGACACGGTCTCCCACAGTATTCTTGTCAGCAAGTTAAGGAAGTATGGGCTGGATGAATGCACTATAAGGTGGGTAGAAAGCTGGCTAGATTGTCGGGCTCAACGGATAGTGATCAATGGCTCCATGTCTAGTTGGCAGCCGGTGTCAAGTGGAGTGCCCCAGGGGTCGGTCCTGGGGCCGGTTTTGTTCAATATCTTCATAAATGATCTGGAGGATGGTGTAGATTGCACTCTCAGCAAATTTGCAGATGATACTAAACTGGGAGGAGTGGTAGATATGCTGGAGGGGAGGGATAGGATACAGAAGGACCTAGACAAATTGGAGGATTGGGCCAAAAGAAATCTGATGAGGTTCAATAAGGATAAGTGCAGGGTCCTGCACTTAGGACGGAAGAATCCAATGCACCGCTACAGACTAGGGGCCGAATGGCTAGGCAGCAGTTCTGCGGAAAAGGACCTAGGGGTGACAGTGGACGAGAAGCTGGATATGAGCCAGCAGTGTGCCCTTGTTGCCAAGAAGGCCAATGGCATTTTGGGATGTATAAGTAGGGGCATAGCGAGCAGATGGAGGGACGTGATCGTTCCCCTCTATTCGACATTGGTGAGGCCTCATCTGGAGTACTGTGTCCAGTTTTGGGCCCCACGCTACAAGAAGGATGTGGATAAATTGGAGAGAGTCCAGCGAAGGGCAACAAAAATGATTAGGGGTCTAGAACACATGACTTATGAGGAGAGGCTGAGGGAGCTGGGATTGTTTAGTCTGCAGAAGAGAAGAATGAGGGGGGATTTGATAGCTGCTTTCAACTACCTGAAAGGGGGTTCCAAAGAGGATGGATCTAGACTGTTCTCAGTGGTAGCAGATGACAGGACAAGGACTAATGGTCTCAAGCTGCAGTGGGGGAGGTTTAGATTGGATATTAGGAAAAACTTTTTCACTATGAGGGTGGTGAAACACTGGAATGCGTTACCTAGGGAGGTGGTAGAATCTCCTTCCTTAGAGGTTTTTAAGGCCCGGCTTGACAAAGCCCTGGCTGGGATGATTTAACTGGGAATTGGTCCTGCTTCGAGCAGGGGGTTGGACTAGATGACCTTCTGGGGTCCCTTCCAACCCTGATATTCTATGATTCAGTGACGAGCTGCTGAATCTCATCGGTATTTGGGGAGAGGAGGCTGTCCAGTCCCAGCTGCGCTCCAGCCATAGGAATTATGATACCTATGGACAGATTTCACAATGCATCAGAGAAAGAGACCATGTCCGGGGCACACTGCAGGCCAAAGTGAAGGAGCTGTGAAATGCCTACCACAAGAGCAGGAGGCAAACCACCACTCCAGTGATGCACCCATGAGCTGCTGGTATTACAAAGAGTTGGATGCGATACTCAGTTGTGACCTCATCTCCACTATGAAGCCTACTGTGAATACTTCTGTGACTTGTGTGCCAGTTGAGAGTGGACTGAGCCAAAAGGAGGAAATCTTGGATGAGGCTATGGAGGCCGAGCAGGATCCAGAGGCAGAGGAGGACTCAGAGGCCAGAGATGCATGCAGCCAGGAGTTCTTCTCTGCCCCAGAGGAGACAAGCCAGTCACAGCTGTCGGAGCTTGGCAAAGCGCAAACAGGAGAGGAGGCCCCTGGTAAATGGCTTTGATTTTGGGAATCACTGAAATGAGTTGGGGGCAGGAGGGTTGCACATAGCAGGCCTGTGTCTGTATGATGTGTGTACCACCACATGCCCAGTCTGAGCAGCAGAACAGGTGTTGATTGACTCCCTCACTTCTGCTTTGTTTCTTGCCCAATTAAGGGTAACTTTCCTGTGCCACTCTGCTGTCACAGGGAGGGTCATGGGAGACCATTGCTGCACACAGGCATGTGACATACAAGCCAGGGCAGAAGCCGCAGTCTTGGAGAAGACCCTCCCTTGATTTCCTGCTTGCCCTCTTCAATGAGATATTTTCTGTAATGAATACAGCCTGTGGAAAACGTGGGCACAGGAATGATTATGAGCCCCCCCGCCCATTGCTTTCTCTCCCCAAGAGCCACGTGCCCAGTGTACAGTACGGTCCTGGAACAGTGATTTCCACTTCCCCTGCTATTACCATTTTGGGGGTCTTGTGGCTCGTGTGTGCTTGCTTGGGGTCAGCCAGTTAGTGATAAGTATGTGAATAGTGGCTGTGTTTTTAAATCACTGAATCAGTCATCTGTGTGTTGTAAACAATACTGCTTCTGTAAAATGTTGCATTTTGGCTTCGCAGATAAGATGCTGGGAGCCCAGCCTCCTTCTTATCACCAGCTGAACAGCTACACCGATTTAGAAAGCAGCCCTGAAGAACTAAAGAGAACTTTCTGCATGACGTCATGATGCACTCCACAGCCGAAAAACAAGAGTTGAAGGAGTGGCTGAACAGCGAGAAAAGGGACCGAAAGGAGAACGGGGTGCGCCAGAATGAAGCCATGGAGCAGCTCTTAATCTTTATGGAGTGCCAAGCGGACACTCTCCAAGTGCTACTAGCACTGAAAACTGAGCAGCTCTGCTCCTGTCCTCCCCTGCAGCCACTGTGGCAAAACTCTTTCCCATGCGCGACCCCCCCTCTCCGCCCCGACAATGCCAACACACTCTTATCAACCTCCTGGCTACAATCTGTACCCGCTGCATTCCACTCCTTCCCCATGACAGTCCAGCCCTGCGGGTGCCCAGTACCCCATGCACTCAACACCCATCCCTCTGCAGTTTATTCCTGCTGAAGTACAGTGCCCACTGCACTGTACTTCAAAGGAGAAGTTTGCATATGATACCTGCCCATACACAAATCTTTAACGGTCCCAGGACCCCACTTCCTCATGGGACCCTCCCTTCCCCCACTCCTCACAGTCCTGATTTTTGTTGTTGGTTGTTTGTCTCTCTCCTCCGGTTGTTGTTTTTTAATAAAAGAATAGTTGTGCTTTGAAAGCAACCTTTATTCCATTAATTAAAAGGAAACAGAGCCCTGAAAAGCAACGCACAATTTTCTTAAGCCTTCATAGTGCATCGTCTGCACCAATCACAGTCACCTCCTAGCATTGCACTCCCGTGCATAGCAACAAATGTTAGTGGCTTTCAGCTTCAAATTGCTGCCTCAAGCGATCCCTGATTCTTTTGGGCCCATGTTGTGCCCCTCTAATAGCCCTGGTCTCTGGCTGTTCAAATTCAGCCTCCAGGCACTGAGCCTCAGCGGTCCAGCCCTGAGTGAAGCTTTCACCCTTCCCTTCACAAATATTATGGTGCGTACAGCATGCGGCTATAAGCATAGGAATATTGTCATCGGCCAGGTCCCGCCTCCCGTATAGGCGGTGCCAGAGGGCCTTTAAACAGCCGAAAGCACACTCACCAGTCATTCTGCACTTGCTCAGCCTGTTGAACAATTCCTTGCTGTTGTCAAGGTACCCCATGTATGGCTTCATAAGCCACGGCATTAAGGGGTAGGTGGGGTTTCCCAGGATCACAACGGCCATTTCGACTTCCCCTACAGTGATCTTCTGATACCGGAAGAAAGTCCCTTCTTGCAGCTTCCTGAACAGGCCAGTGTTCCAAAAGATGCATGCACCTTTCTTGACCAGCCTTACTTAATGTCTGGAGGATCCTTATTGATCTGGAGGATGGCGTGGACTGCACCCTCAGCAAGTTTGCAGATGACACTAAACTGGGAGCAGTGGTAGATACGCTGGAGGTTAGGGATAGGATACAGAGGGCCCTAGACAAATTAGAGGATTGGGCCAAAAGAAATCTGATGAGGTTCAACAAGGACAAGTGCAGAGTCCTGCACTTAGGACGGAAGAATCCAATCCACCGCTACAGACTAGGGACCGAATGGCTCGGCAGCAGTGCGGCAGAAAAGGACCTAGGGGTGACAGTGGACGAGAAGCTGGATATGAGTCAGCAGGGTGCCCTTGCTGCCAAGAAGGCCAATGGCATTTTGGGATGTATAAGTAGGGGCATTGCCAGCAGATCGAGGGACGTGATCATTCCTCTCTATTCAACATTGGTGAGGCCTCATCTGGAGTACTGTATCCAGTTTTGGGCCCCACACTACAAGGAGGATGTGGAAAAATTGGAAAGTATCCAGCGGAGTCGAAAAAAAATGATTAGGGGACTGGAACACATGACTTATGAGGAGAGGCTGAGGGAACTGGGATTGTTTAGCCTGCAGAAGAGAAGAATGAGGGGGGATTTGATAGCTGCTTTCAACTACCTGAAAGGGGGTTCCAAAGAGGATGGATCTAGACTGTTCTCAGTGGTAGCAGATGACAGGACAAGGAGTAATGGTCTCAAGTTGCCATGGGGGAGGTTTAGGTTGAATATTAGGAAAAACTTTTTCAATAGGAGGGTGATGAAACACTGAAATGCGTTACCTAGGGAGGTGGTGGAATCTCCTTCCTTAGAAGTTTTTAAGGCCCGGCTTGAGAAAGCCCTGGCTGGGATGATTTAGTTGGGGTTGGTCCTGCTTTGAGCAGGGGGTTGGACTAGATGACCTCCAGAGGTCCCTTCCAACCCTGAAAATCTATGATTCTATGAAATGCCCACGGTGATCCACAAGCACCTGGAGAACCATAGAGAAATACCCCTTCCTAACAGTGTACTCGGTGGCTAGGTGGTCTGGTGCCAGAATTGGAATATGCATGCAATCTATCGCCCCTCCGCAGTTAGGGAAGCCCATTTATGCAAAGCCATCCACAATGTCACTCATGTTGCCCAGGGTCAGTGTCTTTCGGAGCATGATGCAATTAGTGGCCCTGCACACTTCCAGTAACACGTGTCCAGTGGTCGACTTTCCCACGCCAAACTGGTTAGCAACTGCTAGCAGTCTGGAGTAGCCAGCTTCCAGAGTACAACTGCCATTGTCAAGGTTCCTCCCCCACTCTGAACTCTAGGGTACAGATGTGGGGACCTGCATGAAAAACCTCCTAAGCTTATCTTTACCAGCTTAGGTCAAAACTTCCCCAAGGTACAAAATATTCCACCCGTTGTCCTTGGACTGGCCGCTACCACCACCAAACTAATACTGGTTACTGGGGAAGAGCTGTTTGGACGCGTCTTTCCCCCCCAAATACTTCCCAAAACCTTGCACCCCACTTCCTGGACAAGGTTTGGTAAAAAGCCTCACCAATTTGCCTAGGTGACTACAGACCCAGACCCTTGGATCTTAAGAACAATGAACAATCCTCCCAACACTTGCACCCCCCCTTTCCTGGGAAATGTTGGATAAAAAGCCTCACCAATTTGCATAGGTGACCACAGACCCAAACCCTTGGATCTGAGAACAATGAAAAAGCATTCAGTTTTTACAAGAAGACTTTTAATAAAAAATAGAAGTAAATAGAAATAAAGAAATCCCCCCTGTAAAATCAGGATGGTAGATATCTTACAGGGTAATTAGATTCAAAAACATAGAGAACCCCTCTAGGCAAAACCTTAAGTTACAAAAAAGATGCACAGACAGAAATAGTTATTCTATTCAGCACAATGCTTTTCTCAGCCATTTAAAGAAATCATAATCTAACACATACCTAGCTAGATTACTTACTAAAAGTTCTAAGACTCCATTCCTGTTCTGTCCCTGGCAAGAAGCAGCATACAGACAGACACAGACCCTTTGTTTCTCTCCCTCCTCCCAGCTTTTGAAAGTATCTTGTCTCCTCATTGGTCATTTTGGTCAGGTGCCAGCGAGGTTACCTTTAGCTTCTTAACCCTTTACAGGTGAGAGGAGCTTTCCCCTGGCCAGGAGGGATTTCAAAGGGGTTTACCCTTCCCTTTATATTTATGACAGCCATGCTCTTCTCCAATGACAGGGCAGCTCTCGTTCTCTTGTACTTGTGCTCCAGAGCTGGGGTGAGCTCATCACACAGTCCCATGAAGGTGGCTTTCCTCATCCAAAAGCTCTGCAGCCACTGCTCATCATCCCTCGTGTGCATGACGATGTGATCCCACCACTAAGTGCTTGTTTACCGAGCCCAAAAGCGGCGTTCCACTGTGGTCAGCGCCTCTGTGAATGCCGCAAGCAATCTCATGTGTAGCTATTTGATTGGAGAGATCAATGTCGAACTCCTCTTTCCTTTGTAGTTTAAGGAATAACACCACTGCCACTCATGAGGTGTTAGTGAGAGTGAGCATCATCTTGGTCAACAGTGCGGGATCCATTCCTGCAGTCTGAAAGAGGCAGGGTGTGCAGTACACAAACCGTTGAAAGATGGTACCAAATGCAGATGGAAGCACAGGGATTACTGTGATGTGAAGCAATGCATCATGGGGCATTGGGACAGGACCCAGGATGCCCCACAACCCCCTCTGCCTTCCCACAACTCTTAGTGGCAGAAAAGGAAGCGATGCTCAGTGCAATAGCTGCCCAGAGTGCACCGCTCTGAACACCTCTGCAAGTGCCACAAGTGTGAACACGCTATTGCACAGGTAGCTGACAGTGTGAACACACAATAGCAGTTACACTTCAGCGCTCTCTGAGGCGAGAGGGCGAGTTGAAGTATTAGCTACACAATAGTGAAATCTAAGTAGAAAACTGTAATTAGCTTTGAGGTTGTAGGCAAAATATAAGCAATAATTTAGTTTTGGTATTGAAATATTCAGCTGGCTAAATCTGGGTTGCATTGCCTGGGTAAAAATCTCTGATTGGGGTTTTGGCATCACTAAATATACACTTGCCTTCTTGGGTTGCTCTTTTAGGATTTATAAGGGTTGATTTTCTGCTGTATTAATCTGATGGTTTGATTAAATTGATGGCTTGATTCCAATGCAATATCCTCGTTAACTCACTGATTTACTGATTTGACCTGAACTTTATCACTGTATTGTTTAACCCTTAGCTGCGTGGTGTCCATAGTCATTTAGCCTTAGTGATGGGAGCTCTTGGATTTATTTGTTCATGTTAATAAAGCATGTAAGCGGGATATTGAGTCATTTCTTTCAATAAGCAACAGGGGCTGTAACTCCAGAGCTCAGGAGCAATCTACTCAGGGGTGATGCAGCAGAAAAAAGCTGGGCACTGATTTCCCCACTTATTTCTCCTTATCCCCTTTTGGTCTCCCTCCCCCTGCCCTCTGGCAGGGAGACTTGGTCACTTCCCTGCTCCTAGGGGCGCTCACACTCCCGGAGCTGGATTGGCCCCTGTGAGTGCTAATAGGAGCGAGAGCCTGGTTGTGGGACAGTCCCTGCAGCGGCTCTGGGACACACAGAGGCAGGAGGAGGAGCAGAGATGGGGCTACTTCCCACGTCAGAAAGTCCCTGGCCTGGTGAGTGCGGCAGCTGCAGCCTGGGTTGGGCTTGAAGGAGGCAGGAAGGGGCCCGGGGAGTGGGGGGCTGGTAGGAAGGAGGGCAGGAAAAGAGTCGTGGGGCAGATCCCGGAGGCGGGGCTCTGTACGGTACGAGACACTACCGGTGCTGCTGGCTCCAGTGTGAGCTGGGAGCCCGGGCTGAGCTCCAGGCTGTTCCTGCGGCCCCAGTGGGGCTGGTCCAGGGACAGGTTTTCACTGAAGCACTTTCTGTGCCCATCTGGGGTGGGGACTTTCTCCAGCTGGACCCAGTCCCAGGCTCTGCTGCCCCCGGCCAGGAGCTGCAGGCACCAGGGGCCAGAGAGACCCCAGGGCCAGCACTGGGCGGGCAGGACAGAGACTCCGCACAAAGGCTCTGGGAGCAGCAGGTCTCGCAGCCCCTTTGGATCTGCTCCCGGGCGGGGAACGTGCCTGGGCGGGGCCTGGACAGTGATGGAGCCACTGCCCGCACGTGGCCTCAGGTGTCGTGTGAGAAACTGCCCCCTGTAGGAATTTGGTACTGAGGGTGCACTGAGCATCCTCACATGAACTGAGCATGCTCAGTAACATCTGCTGAAGCCACTTCCCTTCACCCTGCCCTGACTTGGAATCAGAGTCTGCGGACTGCTATATACAGGGGTTCAAAAGGGGCAAGGGGGGAAATCAGAGGAGGGGGGTGGCCAGGACCTGAGGAGGGGGTGAAAATTGACTCGTAAGGTGGGTCAAGCAACTGGGAGGGGCAAAATCCGGCATGGGGCGGGGAGGAGCTGCCAGACGGTGACAGAGGGCAAAACCCCAGCACAGAGAGGGGCAGAGGGGTAACAGTTACCTTGGTGGACTGAGACCCCAGTGTTTGCAAAAATGGGGGGGAGGGGGCAGAGGGGCTTCTTTATTTCCCCTCCCACAGGCAGCATCTCTCAGGGTGGGCTGGGTTCTTAAAGGCACAGGCATCCCCATGCCCATCACTGCAGCGCCTCTCTGCCCGACGTTACCTACTGCGATGCCGTAGGAGACTTGATTCCGCGGAATACTTTACAGAAACACAGAACCCCTTGTCAGCGTGTCCGACTGCGTAAAGTCTCGTAGCCGTTCACAAAATTTGTCTTCTCTGCTCCCGGGATTCCCTGAAATCCTCTTATCACTTCATCATTCAGCGTTGTTATTGCGCAGATGCATGTCATTCTGCTGTTTCCTTTAGAGTTTACCACGAAGTCCTCGCTGAAAGCACGCAGCAGTGAGGACTTGCTCTTTCCAGCAACGGCACCTGCGTTTCCAGCATTGCGCTTGCGATGGTTTTTACTGAGATTTCTAATTGGGCATTTTTAATTCCAACTTTTTCTTCTTCTGTCTAGAGCAGAAGTTTATTCCGCTGGATCCTCTGACTCCCAGCCTGGCTGACTTTCTCGGCCGCTCTCAAAACCTTTTTTTAATTCAGTCCGCCAAGGGTGGTTGCCTTTTGCCTCTCAGCCCAGCCCTTGGTGTTTTCCCGCTGGCCATGGCTTGTGTGTGGAGCCGGAGTCGCACGTACCCCACAAAGGCGGTTATATCTCTCGCCTCACAGCCGTCTCCATGGGGCTGGCGCGAGCACCAGAGTCCGCCTGAGGCGCGGGAAGGCGCCGGCGGGGGCGGGGCTAGGAGGACGGTTGGACCCGGGGGCGGGGCCGAGGGGCGGTTGGACGCGGGGGCGGGGCTAGGAGGACGGTTGGAGCCGGGGGCGGGGCCGGGGGGGCGGTTGGACGCGGGGGCGGGGCTAGGAGGACGGTTGGACCCGGGGGCGGGGCCCGGGGGGGCGGTTGGTTCGAGCCCCAGCGGGCGGGACGCGCGGGCACCAGAGTCCGCCTGAGGCGCGGGCAGGCGCCGGCGGGGGCGGGTCAGGCTGACCCCGGGGCCCGCCCTGCCCTGGGCCGGAGGAGGCGGAAGCGGCGCCCGGGGCAGGCTGGGAGATGTAGTGCCTGACTCCCCCCGGGAGCGGAAGTGACGTCGGAGGGGGGAGGCGGAGCCGGGCTGGGCTCGCGCGGGGCCGGGGAGCGGTTGGGGCCGTTGGAGCTCTGGGCATGCGCAGATCGCGGGGGCGGCGCGAGACCTTCGTTAACCCCCCCGTGCCCGGCCCGGGCCCCGCTCCCGCCGGAGCCGCCCTGGGGCCGCCCCGGGCTCCGCCCGCCCCGCTGCGGCGCTGCAGCCTCCAGGTACCGGAGCGACCCCGGGGGGGCCGGGCGGTGACTCTGCCCCGGGTCCGGGGGGGGGACCCGGCCTCTCGCAGCGCCGGGATCTGCCCCCGGGGGGGCCGGGCGGGGGGGGACCGGGGAAAAATGTCGGCGCGGCCCGGACGTGGCCGGGGGGCGGAGGAGCCGGGCCCCCCCGGGGAGCGGGGAGAGGCGGGGGGGGGGGGCTGAGATCCCCTCGGATTTACCGCTGCCCCCTCCCCTGGGACCCCCCCGCTCCCGCCCTGCCCCCTTTCTGTCCCCATAGCGAGCAGCAGCCGGGGTGACCCCCCCTTCCCCCACCTCCCTGAGACGGGCTCTGCCCCCCCCCGTACCCCGTTTCCTCCCCCCTCCGCCCGTGGCCAGTTCAGGTCTCTGGTCTGGGGGATCCCTGGCCCCCCATTTTCCCTGCAGGGACGTGTCCTTCGCCTGTGCCCCGTGTTCTCCTCCCTTGTGAAATACCGACAGCAAATCCTTGGCGATCTTCCCGCTTCCCCCCCCAGGTGTCGGACTGAGGTCAGGAGCCCCCCCCGTGTGCCGGGCGCGGCACAGACCCTGACCGAGTTTGGGGCCCTCGTTGCGCCAGGGACTGCCCGCGCCCCGACCGAGAGCAGGGACCTTGTCGGGCCGGGGGCCACAGGGGCCCTGGCTGAGCTCCGGGCCCCTGTTCTGCCAGGCCCGGCAGAGACCCCAACACGGGTCAGACCCCGCTGTTGTGACAGGCGCTGTGGAGACCCCAACGGAGATCTGCGCCTACCATGGATTTATATAAGGGCAATAAGATAGTCTCTGTCTTATTCTCTATCCCTTTTTTAATGATTCCTAACATCCCATTTGCTTTTTTGACTGCCGCTGCACACTGCGTGGACGTCTTCAGAGAACTATCCACGATGGCGCCAAGATCTTTCTCCTGATTAGTTGTAGCTAAATTTAGCCCCCTCATATTTGTATGCATAGTTGGGGTTATTTTTTCCAATGTGCATTACTTTACATTTATCCACATTAAATTTCATATGCCATTTTGTTGCCCAATCATTTAGTTTTGTAAGATCTTTCTGAAGTTCTTCATAGTCTGCTTTGCTCTTAACTATCTTGAGGAGTTTACTATCGTCTGCAAACTTGGCCACTTCACCGTTTACCCCTTTCTTCAGATCACTTATGAATAAGTTGAATAGGATTGGTCCTAGGACTGACCCTTGGGGACCACCACTAGTTACCCCTCTCCATTCTGAAATTTTATCATTTATTCCTACCCTTTGTTCCCTGTCTTTTAATCAATTCTCAATCCATGGAAAGATCTTTCCTCTTATGCCATGACAACTTAATTTACGTAGGAGCCTTTGGTGAGGGACCTTGTCAAAGGCTGTCTGGAAATCTAAGTACACTATGTCCACTGGATCCCCCTGGTCCACATGCTTGTTGAGCCCCTCAAAGAATGCTAATAGATTAGTAAGACATGATCTCCCTTTACAGAAACCATGTTGACTTTTGCCCAACCATTTATGTTCTTCTATGTCTCTGATAATTTTATTCTTTACTATTGTTTCAACTAATTTGCCCAATACTGACGTTAGACTTACCGGTCTGTAATTGCCGGGATCACCTCTAGAGCCCTTCTTAAATATTGGCGTTACATTAGCTATCTTCCAGTCATTTTATTGTAAAGCATTTAGGCTGCTTTTGTAGATAGGTGTTAATCATCTGTCCTCTTCCTAGAGTTCTGAGGAGGTTATATGAGTATTTTTAAAGAGTGCAGACTGCAGATTAGGTTGCAGTGAGGTCTTCATAAGCGCAGGATCAGGCTCTAAACTACTGTCAAGTCCACACAGTGAACAAACTGAAAAAACCACTTTGATCTTTCTGTTTTAGTGATCTTATGGGTAAATTACAACAATCCAAGGTTAAAAGAAATAGATCTGTGATTTTATTTTGATTGGTTTGGCTTTAAGAAGCTGCTTTCATGTTATTTACTCTCTCTTAGATACTGACCCTGTAAACAGTCATGCATGTGGAGGGCTCCCATGCAGAGGTGGTTTCAGGATTGGGGCTTTAGTGAATGAATACTGGAGCAAAACCAGGTGGATAGGTCTAGCTCATGACATTGGCCTGGTTACATTTCAAACAAAGTTTCCATAGGTGTTAATGGCTTAAAGTAAGAAACACAAGGATTCTATTAACAACATAATTCTTTTGGAGTATTGTAGGTATCTGAAAACTGTGATCTTAATGATTTTTTTAAAAAATATCCTGTGTTACTAATCAATAGGTGGTAAATAGTTAAAACTGGAAGAACTTTACCATGGATTCTGTTTATTTGTTTGGCCTTTCAATTGGAGTTGGATTCCAGACAAGTGATTTCCATTAAGTTTTAGAATTTGTTTGGGGAGAGGTATTGGAAACCATTAAAGCCAGATCTTTGCTATCTGGTATAGTTCCCTGTGACGAAGTGGGACTGTTCTTAATGTTTCCTCTGAATACTGTGTGAGTGCCTCAGTTTCCCCTATGCATTTCTTAAGTCTCTAGATGGTGGGATAAGGGGGTGTAATTGTTGAAGAGCAAAGGGCCAGGGTACATAAATGTCCGACACTCTGTCTCCTGGCAACTGATGGCCTGGGCCCTTCCCCGCTGCAAGATGAGAGCTAAAGGGTTGGAGAACAAAGGAATCAGGTGACCTCCTGGCCCAGGAAAGGGACAAAGCCCAGGGGAGGAGGGGCTGGAGAGGGAGTCATTTTGGAGCTGGCTGGGGATGTGGAGTGAAGTGCAGATGTGGTTGTCTGGCTCTCTGCGCTCCAAAATGGACCCAGCTGTGGGGTCCTGTTCTCTGTACCTACAAGCTCTGTTTCAGACTGTGTTCCTGTCATCTAATAAACCTCTGTTTTATTGGCTGGCTAAGAGTCACACCTGACTGCGGAGTTGGGGGGCAGGACCCTCTGGCTTCCCCAGGACCCCGCCTGGGCAGACTGGCTGGGGGAAGCGCACGGAGGGGCAGGGGAGGCTGAATGCTCCAAGGTCAGACCCAGGAAGGGGGAAGACATGTGAGCTTCTTGCCCTGAAGACAGTCTGCTCCCAGAGAGGACACGTCACCAGAGTCCTGACTGGCTTCATAGGGAGCAGTTCCAATCGCCCGGGGACTCCGTGACATTCCCGCTGTTCCAAGTACTCCCATTGACTCAGAAGTATCAAGCAGTAGGTGTGGGGCTAGGTTTTTTGTAGGATGAAGACCTTATTTGCAAGCTCTTTGAAGCAGGGCTCTGTCTGCAAACTCGAAAGCCATGTGTCAATGTGCTTTAGGGCTTCTACTCTGAGGGCTTCTACTCCACGGCTTCTACTCTGTGCTCCAGGGCCTCTACTCTGAGGTTTCTACTCTGAGTTGGTGAGACACACACACAATGTGACAACAGGAGAACTTTGCCTGTTTCTACAGGGCTCTGTTGCACTTGCACAGTGTGGGTCCTAAACACTCGTTTAAAATACCCATCACCAACCAGTTGATGTTTTACTTCCCTTCCTATTTTCAGTGTTCTCACTTGTTTGTCTGTGGTTTTGTTTGCTGTCTGTTGCTTTATTCCTTATTTTTCCTGATCTATGTGTGTGAAGTATTCATCAAATTAAGAATTGACATCCCATAGAAATGGTATAAGCCTTAGTGAATGCCTTTTACTCTCCTTTCCGGTATCAGAAAGTAGTATATTAATATTTGCTCTGAGAGCATGACTATTTCTAGTTGACTCCTAGATTTGTTTAGCATCTTAAAGCTGAGCTGTGTGCATGCAAGACGGATAGTTTTGTGAACTGCAGAAGTCCGTAGCATGCTAGTGTTTTGGCAGATGCTTCATTTTTTGAGAGCAGCTTTCCCTGAAGATTTAGTGATCTATGGTAGGAGGAGGTTATTAAATTGGGCCTCTGGTGCATATTTTTAATGCTTTTACTTAATGCCTATGACTTTGTTTTATTTCTGTAGCTGTTTTCACTATGCCACATTTTGGTGTGTTTACTAGCTTGTAGTGTTAGAAAGGATGATAAAATACATCTACTCCAAGGGCAGTGTCCATTTTCTTTTTATTTGATTTCATATTAAATGCACATCTTAAGCAGTGCACCTTATTAATTATCCCTTGTTTTAATATTCTTCCTTCTTCCATACCTATGAACTGTTTACAATATATATATTCTATCTAGGGTTTTTGTTTGTACTGGTAGCGCACATCCACGCATTACCTCAATAGTGGTGGAGCACATAACAAAATTCATTCCGCACATGGATGGAAATAATTAGAGGGAACATGGGTGACGACTCCCTCTTGGGTGGATGGGCCAATCCTGGGGCCCATTACTACTCGGTGATTGATTTTCCATTCCAAGTCCATAAAGTTGATTTTCAATATAAATGCTTTGTTCCTTACGTACGACGCATACGTTGATGTCTCAGTCATTCTGAGTCTTGACCAGTTATGAGCTTTTTTGTAGCTGCCTCTGTCACGGAGTCACTGGGTCAATGCTCTGGAACTACTCTGTAGGAAGCCAGTCAGGACTCTGGGGGAGTCTTCTCTCTCTGAACAGACTGTCTCCAGGGAAGAAGTTTACACAGCTTTAACGTTCCTGGGAGCATTCAGCATCCCCTTTCACACCGTGTGTTTCCTGTAGCGAGTCCACCCATACGGGGCTCTTGGGGAAGCCAGAGGGCCCTGCACCCCAACTCTGCAGTCGGACATTACTGTCAGCCAGACAGTAAAACAGAAGGTTTATTAGGCGACCGGAATACAGCATAGAACAGAGTCTCGCTTCCCAGGCTAGAGGTGTCTCCTGGTTGCACCCCTCTCCTGGGTCTCACCTGCCCCGAGGGCCTCAGCAGAAATCACACACCCAATTCCCACCACCGAAGTATTGTTGCAGTAGACTGGGAAACTGAGGTACACACAGTGTTCGTATAGGGGAGTAAGACGCATATGCAGCATAACAAGATGAATAAACTCCCACTTTGTCACAGCCTCACGTGATCTCCCCTATGGATAAATACCCTCCAAGAGATATGTTCGATGTGATGGGTTTGTCAGGTCTCAGATGAGAGCTGCTGGCAAAGACCAAGTGACCCTTTGCCACAGGATCTCTGTGTCACCGTCTAACCCCCGTAGGCCAGGGAGAGGACAACTTTCTGCCAATGGCCTTCAGGACGGGTGCTGAGTTCACTGCAGTGCCCCTCGTCCCCTCTCCATTTCCCTTCTCGGTGTGCTGTCTGGGACGCTGCTCTGCTTCCTTCTCCCCAAGCCACCCCGTATCTACTCCATGTGCCAGGCTTCTGGCAGCCCCCAGTGAGAGGCCAACCAGTCCATCAAACTGCTGGGCCTCAAGTTTTCTGGGGTGCACCTCTGTGAGTCCAATTGCCCCCATCCCAGGGGTGCTACAGGGGTATGTTCTTCTAGTGTGTCAGGGCTCCACCCTCTGGCTGAGGCCCCGGGACACTTTCTTCCTCTGTTGGTGTACCAGGTGAAACAACTGTCAGCAAACAACGGTAAATAAAGGAATGAAAGAAAAGAAAGTGGGGGGAGGGGATATGGGCCTCTCTTACTTGTAGGGGCTGTGGGAGCATCTCAGTCCCCTTCAGAGGTTACTGGGTTTCCAGCGCAAGTTTCAGCCTGCTCCCCCTTTGAGCTCCAGGGATTCCCACCCTCCCTCAGTGAAGGCCAGAGCCCCGAATGCTGCCAGCCCTCTCTTTGGGGGTGGAATTGTTCCACAGACTGTTCCCTTCCCAGGGTTGCCCCCTATGAGTAGAGTAGGTCTCTCCTGTTAACTCCTGCTCCAGTCCTGGCATGGTTTGTGGGTGTGGAGGAGCTGGTCCAGTCAAGACTAAAGTAGCAGTTTAACCCCTTCTGTGCCAGCGTGGGGTTTATATAGGCCTACCCAGGCCCAGGGAATGGCACCCTATCAGCCCCATGCCTGATGTGGTGGGGATACTCACTGGCAGCATTGCCTTTGATGGGGTACTGCTCCCAATCTCTCCCCTCCCCCTTTACTGCCACCACAATGCCTCTCACCTTCACTTCCTGAGGGGTGACCACCAGAAGGTGTGTTTCGTTATCCCTTTCCCCACCCCCCCAGGATCCGTTGTGCACCCTCCCTCACTCACCTCTGTCTCGGGAGACAAGGCGGGCCATGGGGTGCGGGTGATGCTCTGCTGGAGATCCATCATCACTGAACGAGTGGCAGCCTTGACCCTCCTCGAAGGTTGCCGGGATGCTGATGTGCACTGGAGGAGAACTGGGGCTTGACTGAGTCCATGGACCATTTGGCCCACACTCTGTCACTGGAAAGCCTGCTCTGCGTGGCTGCCAATTGCTGCTGGAGGCGTTGCGCCCGTAAGTCCCTGTAACGCTGTCTTCAGTGACCCGAGAGCATGAGCACCAGCCTCAGGCAGACTGGTAAGAAGCAGGGCACAAACCCCAAATTGATTGTGAGGTCGATATGTAGATTTCACCAGCCAAGTATCCAGTGTAAAGGCTTCAGGCACTGTAACAGCATTAACATGGAATCACAGACAGTCCCCTTGGGTCATCCCGTAGATCTCACCATGTAGGTGAGCTCACCTTTGTGACGGATGGTCCCTTACAACAGGGGTTCTCAAGTTTTTTCTTTCTCAGGCCCCCCCAACATGCTATAAAAACTCTATGGCCCTCGTGGGCCACAATAACTGGTTTTCTGCATGCAAAAGCCAGGGCTGGCATTTGGGGGTAGCAAGCAGGGCAACTGCCTGGGGCCCCATGTCACAGGGCCCCCCAAAAAGCAACATTGCTTTGGCTTCAGCCCCGTGTGGTGGGACTCAGGGCCCTGAACTTCAGCCCCATGCGCTGCGACTTCAGCTTTCTGCCGTGGGCCTCAGCGAGTCTAATATTGGCCCTGCTTGGCAGCTCCCCGATAACTGCTTGTGGCCCCCTAGGGGTCCCAGGCCCCTGGTTGAGAACCTTACACCATGAATCACAGCAATGTTCAGGTTGCTGCCAGTCCCAAAGGACCAGTCACTTCCTTAGGTCAATTGAATCTTAGATCTCCCAACAAAGACAACACTTATAGCCAGTCCTGTAATAACCTGTATTTAGATTTATTTAAAAGAAAATGAGAGTTGTTTACAAAGTTAAAGCAGGTTAAAGCAGATGAGTTAGTCTTAAATTTCAAAAGGTAATAGAAGCTTCTCTAATAAGCAAGCTCTACATATTCTTTAGGACTAACCCAGGCTAAGGAGCTGGGGATCTCTTGCTTATGCCTAGAAACTGCCCCCCAGAATCCAAGCAGCATAGAGATCATCAGTTCCTTCTGTAGGCGTTTTTTATCCCCTTCCTGCCATGTGCGCTGAGCTACAAGCTCAGCTAATGGGACATCAAGAGCACAACAACACTCTTTTGTCTTCTTTAACATCCCATAATAGTCTATCTGGTGTTGATGGACCTTTCCTGCCAGGCGGGGTGTAATTCATTCTATTGCCAATCAGGACTTTACCTAGGTAAAGTCTCTCTCCTGTCCGGTGATTTACAAAGCCACAGAGGCTCACAATGCAACTAGTCAGATATTAACCGAGGCAGCAACTCAATAAAGCATTCAATAAAATCTAAACACATTCTTATAATTCTAATACCTGTTTTAACAATTAGTTCCAGATTTGCCTGTTACTTTGGGGTACGCTCATTTATTCGGCTTACTCTTCTGGGAGGGGGGTTCTATAATTCTATCAATGTACTGCTTGTGTCACGTGTGTTTTCAGATGGAGCTCTACTCCTCCCTCAGGTAAGTCCCCTCCCAATGGAGCTATCCTGCAGGACCTAGGTTCCCCAGGGCTGGGTCGTATGCACGCACACACACACACACACACACATACATAAATGGAGCAAGTCTGAGCGGACCAGGTCAATCAGCACTTTCAAGCTGACCCCCTTATATGTCCCTGGACTCAATGGGCTGGGTCAAGAAGTACTTTCAAGCTGCCACCCTTATGTGTCACTGATTCAGCACGTCCCTGTACCCACTCTCGCTTCACAATTGTACTGGTCGTAACCCACTGGATGAGCAAACCCCACAGTATTTTGGGCGCTGCAGGGATCTTTAGCTTAGGTAAGAGAAGCGTTGCTGCAGAGTAAATGGGGAAGCTAAAAACACAAAAGAGTAAAGCTCAGAGAGAGAGAGAGAGAAGCAACCAGCTTAACCATAAAAGTTATTTATTGAATAATCGTGATAACTACACAAGGATGGCTAAACAAACGTAGCATACATTGTTAAAGGTTAATACTTAAGGTAGAAAGGAAAACAAAGAGAAAGAAAGAAAAGGATCTCACCGCTCCCTGAAGCTCAAACTGATCGGGGTTCCCAGGTGATGGTGGTAGCTCGGGGTCCTGAGTGCGGAAGACAGGCAGAGCCCCCAGCACGATCAGTCAGGAGATGGAGTCCCAGTGGAACTGATGCAGAGTCAGGGTCCATGCATCAGAACACTGACAGGAGGGTGAGTAGGGATTTTTGTAGAGAAAATACAATGGTTAAAGGGAGAACACTAGATTTGTTTGTAGGTAAACTGATGACTCAAGGGTTTGCTTTAGGTTAGACAATAGGAGCTGATCACTCTTGGCTGTGTGTGGTGTTTTCTTCTAGGGAGCTCACAATGCAACTAGGCTGCTTCAGTATTTTGGATATCAGTCAAGGATTTATTACTAGAATTGGTCTGATAACTGCTGAGCTGGGTGCGTGCAGGCGTAGGTTCATTAATATCTGGAACAGAGATTCCCCATGATGCAATGCTTCCCTGCTTTTCTGGTCCCAGAGTTCAGTGCAGTTCTCTGTTCTTCATTCTGTATGCTAATCCCTGTCCCATTTTTCATGCAGATGAGGCTAGGGGAGTTGTCTCTGTTCTCCATTCTGTATGCTAATGGAGATGTCTTAATCTTGTCACCCTTGTCAGGAGGGGTCTAGGTGTGTCTCCCAATGCCCTTCACTGCTCTCTGCAAGCCTTTTCTCTGATCGGTTTTGGTTCAAGCAGAGACTGGTGTTTGTGTGGGGAGGTAACTTTCATGAGTCAGACAGGCTAGATACTATGCCCTGGTTCCCCAAGAACACAGAGCTGACTGGTATCACAATACTAACACAGGTGAGCCAGACTGATTCCAGCTATGTGTTTGTCCACGTTCAATTAAGACATGGGGGCTTTTGCAAGAGCTAACACCTCATCTGCCAGTGTCACAGGCAGGATGGGCAGGGTTGGTGTGTCTAACCTCTGTTTGCCAGAAGCTGGGAATGGGTGACAGGGGGTGGATCGCTTGATGATTCCCTGTTCTGTTCATTCCCTCTGAACCACCTTCCATTCGCCACTGAGCTAGATGGACCATTGTTCTGACGCAGTGGGCCGTTCTTATGTTCACAGTCTCTATCAGGAGTATCTTCTCCTTTAGAGTCACTGGGGAGCCACAGAAAGAAACGAGGTGTGCTGAGGCAAGAAGGCCCAGTCTCAGAGCCCCTGGGGTCACGCTTGCCAAAAGCTGAAACTAGGTCCATCCCATGAAAGGGGCCACTCCCAGGAGAGACTGTATAAAGGTGGGAGCATCAAACAACTTTGTAAACCCGAGACAGCTGCCTTGGGGGCAATGACGGGAGAATCCCCCAAAGTGAATCGTTTGATTCTGCTCTTCTCTGGCCTTTGGTTCATAGAATCATAGAACTGGAAGGGACCTTGAGAGGTCCCTTTAGTCCAGTCCCCTGCATTCAATGCAGGACTAAGTATTACCACCCCTGAGAAGTATTAGTTCAGCCTGCTCTTAAAAATCCCCAATGATGGAGATTCCATAACCTCCCTAGGCAATTTATTCCAGTGCTTATCCACTCTGACAGGAAGTTTTTCCTAATGTCTGACCTAAACCTCCCTTTCTGCAATTTAAGCCCATTGCTTCTTGTCCTATCCTCAGAGGTTAAGAAGAACAATTTTTCTGCCTCCTTCTTGTAACAACCTTTTATTTACTTGAAAACTGTGATCCTGTCCCCTCTCAGTCTTCTCTTCTCCAGACTAAAGAAACGCAATTTTTTCAATCTTCCCTCATGGGTCATGTTTTCTAGACCTTGAATCATTTTTGTTGCTCCTCTCTGGACTTTCTCCAATTTCTCCACATCTTTCCTGAAATGTGGCACCCAGAACTGGACACACTACTCCAGTTGAGGCCTAAACAGCACGGAGTACAGTGGAAGAATTACTACTCATATCTTGCTTACAACACTCCTCCTAATACATCCCAGAATGATGTTCGGGTTTTCTGTAACAATGTTACACTGTTGACTCATATTTAGCTTCTGATCCACTAAGACCCCCAGATCCCTTTCCACAGTACTCCTTCCTAGGAAGTCATTTCCCATTTTATATGTATGCAACTGATTGTTCCTTCCTAAGTAAAGTACTTTGGATTTGCCCT
Organism: Caretta caretta; assembly: GCF_965140235.1. Lineage (NCBI taxonomy): Eukaryota > Metazoa > Chordata > Testudines > Cheloniidae > Caretta > Caretta caretta. The sequence continues at coordinate 15,623,561 of NC_134233.1, forward strand.
TATTGAATTTCATCCTATTGACTTCAGACCATTTCTCCAGTTTGACCAGATCATTTTGAATTTTAATTCTATCCTCCAAAGCACTCTTTCTTTCTCTCTGTTTTCCTTTCTAACTTAAGCAACCCCTCCCAGCTTGGTATCGTCCGCAGAGAGACTCTGATACTGGGAGGGTTTCACCATGTCTCAGAGGGTTACACCCTGGTGGGAGGGGGCTTGGCCTGTACTGGAATAAGGTCACTCTGTGCTTCTCAGTGTGGCAGAACCTAGAATGTCCATTAGCAGGGACAAATCTTGTGGGGGAATCGGCATGCGGAATGGACAAAACCCCCATCTGAATTCTCTCACATTGCCCTTCTCACCCTGGCAGGCTATGGAATAACGTCCAAGTTTCTCTCCATCCCATCCTCTGAGGAGGAAGGAAATGGCTGCAATGGAGCTGGCTCAGGTAAGGGATTATGAGGGAGCTGGTGGTGGGTTCTGCTTGGAGGGAGAGGAGCAGTAAATGCATAGGAGGGTGGGAGCTGCTAGAGGTGGTGGGAGGCAGGAAATATCTAGAGTGGAGAAAGGGAGGGGACAAACCTGCTGAGACTTGTGTAATGTAGAGTGTGATGGGTTGTCACTCCCAGGGTGCAGTCTGGAGGGCTTCTGGGAACCACTGTGCCCTCTAACCCTCAAGCTGGGCTGGCCCTTTTCACACTGCTTTGCTGGAGATTCAGCCAGCCTCTCCAGGCCCTGTTATCACCCAACACGACAGCAGGTGGCGCCATGCATCCAACTAAACTACCTGAGTGTGTTACCTAAGCGACTCAAGGACAGATAGAAGATAACAGCCAATTTCTCAGCAATAAGTGTTAGCAAACAGATCAAAGCAGATTTACTTTTTGGCTATTTGCTAAGTAAAGTAAGCCTAACATATAGATGGATAGAATTTGAATTAGCAATTTCTCACCCTGAGTGATGATAGAAGCAGTCCACCAAGTTTCCATACACAAGCTAGAAATCCCTATACCCTCGGACCAGCACTTCCCCCAGTTCAGTCTTTGTTCCTCAGGTGCTTCCTGTAGTTCTCTTGTGTGGGGAATGAGGCCAAGAGATGATGTCACACCCCACCTTTTGTAGTTTTTCCATATGGCGGGAACCCTTTGTTCCAAACTCAGTTCCCAGTCCAGTTAGTGGAAAAATACAGGTACCAAAATGGAGCTGAGTGTCATGTGGTTTGGTCACATGCCTTAGCATGCCCTGCTGCATCATAGTAGCCATGACTCATAGGCTGTCTGAAACATTCACAGGAAGGCTAAGCTCTTCCATGGTCCGTTGTCTTTGTTGGTGAGCCATCAGCACTGTCTGGCTTCTTCATTGTTGTACCTGAAAGGCTAGTTGTGAGTGTTACCCAGAGTAAGCACATTTGAAATACAGATACATAGTCAATATTCATAACTTCAATACAAACATGATCCATGCACACAAATAGAATAATCATATTCAGCAAATCATAACTTTTCCAATGACACCGCACATGATGCATCTTGCACAAAATGCCTCATAATTATGTCCTCATCATATTATAATCATACCACTGTACTGAATACGAGGTGTAGTGTCAGATAGGGCCTAATTTCAAGGCACAGGAGTTTGGAATGGAACTTCTCCTCTTTGTGGAACAGGAAATAACCCTTCAGCCAGGGCTGGAAAAACTTCCCAGACTCCCAGTGCAGGAGCCTGAATCTACCGACACTTCATTAGTTCCTCTCCCCCCCCCCCCCCATCTTTGTGGCAACTGATAACTTTACCAGTGATGATTTTATCTTCTCTTTTGAGGTCATTGATAAGAATGTTAAATAGCACAGGGCTAAGAACCAATCCTTGCGGGAACCCGCTGGAAAGAAATCCACTCAACCATGTTTCCCCATTTACAATCACAGTTTTTAATGTATATCATATATGCCGTGTGTATTTGTATCTTTCTAGTTTTCTAGTCAAAATATTGTGCTGAATCAACTCATATGCCTTACAGAAGTCTAGGTATATTACATCAATACTTTTAGCTGTAACTAAACTTTTGATCTCATCCAATAAGAATATCCAGTTAGTTTGATAGGATAATATGATTTTCCTATTTGTGTCTAAACCTTTGTTAATGGGTACTAATTATATTACCCTCCTTTAATTCTTTATTAATGAAATCCAGTATCGGCTGCTCCATTCTCTTGCCCAGTATCGATTTCAGACTAACACTCTTGTAACTAGCTGGATCATCTCTTTTACATTTTTTAAATATTGGCACAGCATTAGCTTTATTCCAGTCTTCTGGAATTTCCCCAGTGTTCCAAGTCCTAATTAGAATCAACATTAACAGTCCACCACGCTCCTCCACCAGGTCTTTCAAAACTCTGGTTATCTTGACCCGCTGATTTAAACATGTCTAACTTTAATAGCTGCTGTTTAACGTCCTCATGAGTTATTGTTGGAATAGAAAGACTGTTGGCGTCAACATCTTATGATATGAGTTACATCATCTGTTTTTCTCCAAATCCAGGAGAGAAATATTTATTGAACACTTTTACTTCTTCTGCATTATTTTTGATAATTCTGACTTTTCCATCGAGCAGTTTACCACTGTAACTGTTGGGATTAATTTTGTACTTAATATACTTTTAAAAACTTCCTTCTTATTTTCATTGATTAATCATTGATTTCTGATAGCTTCCCTTACCAGTTTCCTACAATTCTAACCTTTTAACATATATTCTTTACTCTTGACTTCCCCTTTCTTCCATATATTTTATTTGGAGAGTGTTGGGATTCCCACCAGGGAGCCACCAGCAGGGTCCAGAGACAGCCCCATCTCCTCTATCAAGCTCTGGCTAGTAACTATGTGATAAATGTGAAGACCCTGCCTCCGTCTATCAGCTGAGACACACAAAGGTTCTCTCTTTCTACCCTCTGATGCCTCCTGGCTGCTCTAAGCAAGGTGGGGTGGGACTCGGTTAACATGTGCCTCCTGGAGCTTCCATTTACCTGGTGCTGCTGTTCCCTGGATAGTGGGGCTGTGTCTGGGGCAGCAGGTACTGAGTTTTGGACTCTTGCTCTTTCAGGGGCCATTGACTTTCGAGGAGGTGGCTGTGTATTTCACCAGGGAAGAGGGGGCTCTGCTGGACCCCACTCAGAGAGCCCTCTACAGGGATGTCATGCAGGAGAACTATGAGACGGTGGTCTTGCTGGGTAAGGAGTCCTGTCCTCTTCCTTATTAGAAGCTGTGGGGTCTCTAAAGAACCTGAGTAGTAATAACTTTATACCTTTATTTGTTTTGACAAGTTTCCTTGCCCCCTTTTTTTTGCCTTCTCTCCCACCCACTAGTATAATTTTTGGACATGTGCTTTTTTGGTGCCGTTAGTCATTTTAAAATTGCATTTAATGTATCCTTATTGGCTACATTAATAACTACATTCATAACTGTAGCTTTCATGCCTTTTCCTCATTTTAAGAGGAAAGTATGCTGCCTGTAGAATTCTAAATTAAGTAAATAGGTGTATGGCTCATGCATGGCTTGTGTGACTGTCAGATGAGCTCCTCTTTTGATAGGAGAGGGCATAATGTTGCCATTCAGGGTGAAGGGAGAACAGAGCCATGGGAGGGGAGGAGAAGGGGGGGAGTAGATAATTCTGGGGTGCCAAGACATGGGGAGGGTGTGTGCATGGTTAGAGCTAAGAAGCAGCAGGGAGGGATGAGGTAGTGAGAGACGAGGAGGGAACACAAGAAGGTCCCGACGTGCTGGGAGGTGGTTCCGGCTGAGAGTAATGGGAAGAAGGCTAGGGGAGTATGGAGGAAGGCACCCAGGCAGTGAGCTGGGTGGGTCAGTGGGAGGGAGGAGAGGTTTGGGGATCTAGAGCTGTGGGGGATCCCAGACCTTTAGCCCTGAATTCCTACCCAAGCCTTGTTGCTTTAGAGCCTACACTCCAGTTTTACTTCTGTTTAGTTTTACTTCATTATACATTTCCCCCCCAAATACTATTATTTTAACTCTTGACCTCCCTCTCTCACTCATTAGCCCCTCCCCATATAACCTCCCCATTTCTATGCACAGCCACCCTGGGCACTGATCCTGAGTCCTTGCTGCATTCCTCCCTACCATAGCAGGGCCGCTACCCAGGCACAAATGGGCACTTTGTTGGTGATGTCACAGGCTGGTAGTGTAGCCTGTACCATTTTTACACCTATAAGATTACGTATTGGAGTACAACTTGCCCTTGTCCATGGCTACTCAAAGTTAATTGAGAAAATGAAATTTGGTGAAACACACAAAAACTTGATTTAATACAGACAGTTATAACTGAAATCATAGGCAAAAATCAATACACATAATGATGAGACTAAGATAAGAATAGTAAAGAGGGTCTTCCACTGTGCATACTTACCAGTTATGGACACCATTGGAAACAAAGATCAAGGGGCAAGGGAGCCCATCAGAAAGGAGGCCCTGCTTCAATTTACACTGTCTCAGGGACCCGACAAAATGAAAAAATGGTTACTAGGAGAGGTATTTTATCCGCTTTCTTTTGGTAATAGGATGGCTATATACCATATCTGCTCCTTTACTCTGATTACGATAATGTCAATAGCTGCCCTAACCCATATGTTGCCTTTGGGAAGTCCATAATTAAGCATCAAGCATTAATGCTCATGATTTACATCACTTATTTCTTAATAATTTCAATATATGAATGTGGTCTAACTGCTGAGATACTGCATAGCAACCTAATTGTTAAAGCCGCCCAAACTGCCTTCTTTCAGAATCCTGTGGTGTGTTGCACCTGTTTGTGGTTACTCGTTAGTCTCTCAAAATGAGGGTGCAAAATATCTGACCTAGGATTGTCTCCTTAGGCCTATTCAGGTAAATCCCAGAATTCAGCATAACTACTCCCACAAAGCCTCAACCTAATATAAGGCCCTTACCTGTAGCAAGCTTAGGCTATGTCTACACTACCCTGGTCAGTCAACCTACGCTGCGCAACTCCAGCTACATGAATAATGTAGCTGGAGTCGATGTACCTTAGGTCGAGTTACCGCAGGGGCTACTTACCTAACTCGATCTGCAGTCAATTTGGTGGGTCTTTACGAGACCCGCTACATCGACCCCCGGTGGATGGATCTCAGAGCTTTGATCTCGGCTGTAGTGTAGTCCCTGCCCTTAATAACCCATTTATTTCCGTTCACCTCCTTCCCCCTCCACACATGTTCCAAGCTAATAAGCAATACTCTGATCATGACATTTTACCTCTAGGAAGTATAAAATTGCCCAGAAGACATGAGACTAGGTCATAGATCATAAAATCAGGTCAGGGTAAAGAGGAGTGAGAGTTTGGAAAGAGTCTTGTCCCCCCTCTCCCCATCTGCAGCAGCCACAAGCTGTCTTCCCTCCAGGCTCCTTGGATCTTTGAGCCTGTCCCTCCTGAGGTTGCGTGGCCCCGTTCTTGTTTCTTACATTCTCCTTTTCTGGAAGAATTAGAGGGTGTTGCTCCCAAAATTTTGTGTTTAATTCCCCAGCCTTCTCCACACACTGGGGGAGTTTAATGCTCCCTCCCATTACACCTGAGTCACTAGATTTCCTCATTCCCCAAAATGTGCTTTTGCGATGTCACAGTTCTGGGGTAGCTAAGCCTTTAGCCTGCCTCCATGGTCTGCTCAAGGAATGCCCCCTCAGGTATCAGGCTTCTAACCAGCCCCTCTCTATGGGTCGGGACCCACATGCCTCTCCTTTTTGACCAGGGTTTGAGGATTGTAGCTTGTCTTCCACGGTGTTCACTGGACTAAAGTCCAGTTCCTGTACTTTTGCTTTCTCTCCAAGGGCTGTGAGCAGTGTGTGTGTGTGTGTGTGTGTGTGTGATAGAGGTGGGAATTTTGGTGATACATGTATGATGCCAATACACAACTCAGTTTCCCTCTGTGATTGGTATTGCTATGATTATAAAGAACAGGAGACATGAGGTGTTTTGTCATGTAGCTGTCATGGGGTGATATGAATGGGTCATTAAGGACTGGCTAGGACCAACCTACATCAATGGAATACCCGACAGAGACAAGGCAATAATTGTCACCTTTAGGAGGATCTCTGCTTGGCTGAGTGAAGCATACATGGACTCGTTATGTTTTTGGGAGCAGGAAGAACTGAGATCGCAGATGCAGGCCGCTCTACTGGAGCGAAGACAAATGGACAGGCACAGTGAAAGGAAACCAAACTGTTTTCTACAGCAGCATGGCTCCAGGGCATTGACCAGCATGGACTATATTGTTTTCTTCACTTCTCTGTCCTAATCTAAGGACTTTCCAATGCTGTGTTTTGGTTGACTAATAAACCCCGCTGTGTTTTAAAAGTCTGCCCAGTGTCACAGCAAAAACTTGCTCTGTGCATTGATTGAGGAACAGTCTCTGGAGAGGAGTGTCGTTCAGCTGGACCTGCTGGGCAGAGCTCACAGGTTGGAATAGGAGTGTTGAAGCCAGAGGCTCAGTCTCTGGTGTTGAAGCTCCATGGCCCATCCTTGTGGAAGAGTGGGACCACTTGGGAGTTTTGTGCACTGAAGAGGCACCTCCCAAGGACTGTTTAAAAGCCAGGGCATTGCACAGATCCTATGGATCCATGACAGTGTGCCCGTGTGCCTGATGGGGAAAAGATATAAAACAGGAAAAGGATCTAAATGTGTATTTACCATCACCCCCTCATCAGTCCTTGTGGGAATCCCTGATCAGTTCCAAAGTGTATTAAAACCTTCCTTAAAGGCTGACCTCTTGGTTATCAGGTCATGTCAGTTTTGTTAGAGGGCTTTCCCTTCACCCTCCCACTTCCCTGGTTCTTGTCATGCAGACAGAAAACAGCAAAAGACCAGAAGTCCAAAGTGCAGATAATACAATGTTTATTGGGGGTAGTTTCCAAGCAAGCATATTCCGAAGCCCTTCACACCAGTCAGGCTTATCTCTATACGCCGATAGAGACTGTTCCCCAGTGTTCCATTCCTTCTCTGATGCCACCGAGCGTTTTCCCTGTGTCCCCCTTCCCAGCCTTGATGCTGCAGAGCCTGCCTGTGTCCCTGTTCCCGTTCCCCCCCGCATAACAAACATGATTCCAATTTCCCTTCCCCCTTCTGTTTGACCCCATTTACATAGTAATATTCTCAGCTATACCTTAACCAATCATTGTGCTGAAATTTAACTAACCAATCCTAACATATTGTAACATAATTCTCTAACCAATTGTATCCCACTACCCTAATTAACTTATACCTCGCAAAATTAATTATACAGCAGACAGAAACAATTAGAGAACCAGACTGATTAACAATGTAAAAGTGGTGGCCAAAAATATAAAACAATACAGAAATGAGGGTTTCACAAACACAACCACTGATAAATGATTTCTTGCCAGACAGGATGCTGTCAAACTAAGTTTTCTTTAACCACCTTAAGATCCGTTTCTTTATCTGGTGGTGATGGGCACTATCCGGACAGGATCGTCTTCCTAACAGCCCAATACCACCTTATTTCAATGTGACTGGTTTGGGATGTGAGGATGTGACCCTACACTTCCCAGTTTATGGCTGCCCCTGCTGCTTAGGCAAAGGCTTTAGCCTAAGAACAAGGCTTCAGACTATTCTAGTGAGAGAAGGCCCATACACAGGCGGACCGTGATTTCGATTCTTTGTTTTTATACCCCTGTAGGTAACTAAGTGATAAAAATACACCTAAGTTCTTAAAGTGTAGACTTTACAGGGAGGCCTGAATATCTATCTTCTAACAGTGGGTTCTACGCCTTCCCCCATTCTGTGTCTGTCTTGTCTATTTAGATTGTAAATTCTTCAGGGCATGGGCCATCTACTATTCTGTGTTTTGTACTTTGTCTAGCAGAATGGGGACTCACTATTAGTTGGTCCTTAGGCACTAAGGTAATGAATATGATTTATAATAATAATAACTCTCCTGCCATTTTGAGCCAACTAAGGTGGCCTTGGTATGTTACTGCTTAAAAATGATCTGGGGTTAAAATCATGGAATATTCTTTGTGACAAGTATCTGACAAATTCCACTGACCTCCCTTGTTTTCTTTGCCTGGAGTAGGGTTTCCAGTTTCCAAACCTGATGTGATATGGCAGCTGGAAGGAGGGGAAGAGCCATGGGTCCCAGACCTCCAGGGCTCTGAGAAAGAAGTGCTCCTGATACCTGCCTGCACAGGTGAGGAATTAGTTAAACCAACGCAAAAACTGTTTGGGAATGCAGGAAACATTTGGGATGCCCTACAAAGACCTGTGAGCTCTCCAAGTTCAGGATTGTTCCTTGCACATGTGGAATCATTAGGCAGATGTCACTCATGGCTTTCCTCCTATTCTGACTGACAACTGGCAGCAGGTCCCTCCCCGATCTCACTTTCCCCTGAGTGTTCTGGTGAGATGCAGGCCAAAACTGATCCCTTCCTCTCTCCTCTGTGGAAGGGTTTGGGGAAAATTAGCTCCTGATAAGTTTGATCTCACCCACACATATTTTGGTTTGTTCATCCGTTTTTCCATTCCTCTGTCTGAGATTTCCTTTCTTTCCGGTGCAGGGAGTGACCTATATCTGGATTCCCTCTGTCTCCCATCAGGTGATGGGAGGGTGAGTGAGAATGAGGAGGAGACACCCCAGCAGGAAGGTGCTGAGCAAGTAGAACCCCATGGGATGTTATCAGGAAGATCCAAAGGGAATGTTTCCGGGAGTTGTGCACTCTCAGTAAAAGCAAAAGCCTGTGGGACTGAGCAGATGCCAGAGGAAAACTTCAGTAGCCACTCAGACCTTATTACACGCGACAGAATCAACTTGGAAGAGACACGCTACGCATGCCATGAGTGTGGGAAAAGCTTCAGTCGCAGCTTAGACCTTCTCACACATTGGAGAACCCACACAGGAGAGAAACCGTACACGTGCTCTGAGTGTGGGAAAAGCTTCAATCGGAGCTCACAGCTTATCACACATAGGCGAATCCACACAGGTGAGAAACCTTATGAATGCTCTGAGTGTGGGAAACGCTTGATTGATAGTTCAACCCTCATGTCACATCAGCAAATCCACACAGGAGAGACACCCCACACATGCTCTGAGTGTGGGAAAAGCTTCAGTCGGAGCTCTCACCTTATCACACATCGTAGAATCCACACAGGAGAGACGCCCTACACATGCTCTGAGTGCGGGAAAAGCTTCAATCAGAGCTCGACCCTGAGCACACATAGGAGAATCCACACAGGTGAGAAACCGTATGGATGCTCTGAGTGTGAGAAAAGCTTCAGGCATAGCTCAGCCCTCATCTCGCATCAGAGAATCCACACAGGAGAGACTCCCTACACATGCTCTGAGTGTGGGAAAAGCTTCAGTCACAGTTCTGCCCTAATCACACATCAGAGAATCCACACAGGAGAGACGCCCTACACATGCTCTGAGTGCGGGAAAAGCTTCAATCAGAGCTCTAACCTGAGCACACATAGGAGAATCCACACAGGTGAGAAACCGTATGGATGCTCTGAGTGTGAGAAAAGCTTCAGGCATAGCTCAGCCCTCATCTCGCATCAGAGAATCCACACAGGAGAGACTCCCTACACATGCTCTGAGTGCGGGAAAAGCTTCAATCACAGTTCTGCCCTAATCACACATCAGAGAATCCACACAGGAGAGAGGCCCTACACATGCTCTGAGTGCGGGAAAAGCTTCAATCAGAGCTCTACCCTAATCACACATCAGCGACTCCACACAGGAGAGGCACCCTACACATGCTCTGAGTGCGGGAAAGGCTTTAATCGGAGCTCTGCCCTTACCACACATCAGAGAATCCACACGGGTGAGAAACCTTATGGGTGCTCTGAGTGTGGGAAACGCTTCATCGATAATTCAACCCTCATCTCACATCAGCGGATCCACACAGGAGAGACACCCTACACATGCTCTGAATGTGGGAAAAGCTTCAATCAGCGCTCAAACCTTACCACACATCGGAGAATGCACACGGGTGAGAAACCTTATGGATGCTCTGAGTGTGGGGAACGCTTCATTCGTCGTTCAGCCCTTATCTTACATCAGAGAATCCACACAGGAAAGACACCCCACACATGCTCTGAGTGTGGGAAAAGCTTTAGTGGGCACTCAGCCCTTATCACACATCGTAGAATCCACACAGGAGAGAAACCCTACACATGCTCTGAGTGCGGGAAAAGCTTCAATCAGAGCTCACACCTTATCAGACACCAGAGAATCCACACAAGGGAGACGCCCTACACATGCTCTGAGTGCGGGAAACGCTTCAATCAGCGCTCACACCTTATCACACATAGGAGACTCCACATGAGTGAGCAACCTTATGGATGCTCTGAGTGTGGGAAACGCTTCGTTGATAATTCAGCCCTCACCTCACATCAGCAGATCCACAGAGGAGAGATGCCCTACACGTGCTCTGAGTGTGGGAAACGCTTCAGTCACAGTGGGAGTCTTGTCAGACATCAGCGAATCCACACAGGAGAGACGTCCTTCACATGCTCTGAGTGTGGGAAAAGCTTCAGTCAGAATGGAAGTCTGATCAGACATCAGCGAATCCACACAGGGGAGAAACCCTTTACGTGTTCTGAGTGCGGGAAAAGCTTCAGTGATAGCTCAAGCCTTATTAGACATCAGAAAATCCACATGAGAGAGCACTGTAATAAATGCTGTGACTAGGGCTGGCCAAAGATATCTTTTAACCTTATTGTCCCACCACACCATTCTCCAGCAACCCACCTTGTCCCAGTGACCAGTCAGCTGGGCGATGTTTTAAATGTAACGAGCTGGGGCATGTAAAGGCCAACTGCCCCAAGTACTCCAACGGATTACAGTTCATTGCACAAGGGTCACACCAATGGTCCTCAGGCCCAGATGCCTCCCAGATACCCTCAAAGTGAAGGGAAACTGTGAGTGTGGGCAGGAAGAAGGTTATTGTGTGGAGGGACGCTGGAGCACAGGTGTCAGCTATCCACTAATCCTTAGTGGACCCCAAATTCATCAACCCAGAGGCCCAAGTGACGATTCAACCCTTCAAGTCAAACTCTTTTGACTTGTCTACAGCCAAGTTGCCTCTCCAGTACAATGGCTGGTCAGGAATGTGGACTTTTGCAGTCCATGATGATTATCCCATTTCCATGCTGCTGGGGGAAGACTTGGCCCACCATGTGAAGCTAGTCAAGAGGCTAACCCGCACCCAGGCTAAGCAAGCCTTCACACGTAGCTCTGTTCCTGAACCTTCTACAAGGGCCCAGTCTGTGTTGTCAGAGATACAGACTGAGGTGGTGGAACCGGACCCCATGCCGACGTCTGCGACAGCAGCAGTGGATCCAGTCACAGAGACCCAGCCAGAGCCAGGCCCAGAACTGGAACCAGAACCGTTGCTAGCACTGAATCCAGCGCTTGCAACCCCATCTGCAACCCCAACACCAGAGGGCCCCACCGAGCCCGCCCTGGCAGCAGCCGATAAACCTATGCAAGAGGCTCAGCCGGAGTCTGAACCCCAACCTGGTGCACCAGCAGAGAGCGGTTCACAGTCAACGGAAACAGCCCCATCACCTGCATCTCTTCCCGAGGGACCAAGCCCAGGTCCACAATCCAGTGAGGAACTGATGTCTCCAGCATCAAGGGAACAATTCCAAGCCAAGCAGGAAGCAGATGAAAGCCTCCAGAGAGCTTGGATGGTGGCACAGAGCAATGCACCACCTTTCAGCTCTCCTAATCGATCCCGGTTTGTTATAGAAAAAGGACTTTTATACAAGGAAACTCTTTCTGGTGGGCACCAGGAGGACTGGCATCCTCGAGACAGTTGGTAGTTCCAACTAAGTACCTGGTAAAGCTTTTGAGCTTAGCACATGATCATCCTAGTGGCCATGCTGGGGTGAACAGGACCAAAGACCATTTGGGGAAGTCATTCTACTGGGACAGAATGGGCAAGGACGTTTCTACTTATGTACGGTCTTGTGAGGTGTGCTGAAGAGTGGGAAAACCCCAAGACCAGGTCAAAGCCCCTCTCTAGCCACTCCCCATCTTTGAGGTTCCCTTTCAGCGAGTAGCTGTGGATATTCTGGGTCCTTTTCCAAAAGAGACACCCAGAGGAAAGCAGTACATACGGACTTTAATGGATTTTGCCACCCAATGGCCGGAAGCAGTAGCTCTAAGCAACACCAGGGCTAAAAGTGTGTGCCTGGCATTAACAGACATTTTTGCCAGGGTAGGTTTGCTCTCCAACATCCTTACAGATTCGGTAACTAATTTCCTGGCAGGGACCATGAAAAGCCTTTGGGAAGCTCATGGGGTGAATCACTTGGTTGGCACCCCTTACCACCATCAAACAAATGGCCTGATGGAGAAGTTTAATGGAACTTTGGGGGCCATGGTACGTAAATTCATAAATGAGCACTCCAATGATTAGGACCTAGTGGTGCAGCAGTTTTTCTTTGCCTACAGAGCTGTACCATACTCAGTTTAGGGTTTTCACCATTTGAACTTGTGTATGGCCATGAGGTTAAGAGGCCATTATAGTTGGCAAAGCAGCAATGGGAGGGGTTTATGCCTTCTCCAGGAACTAACATTCTGGACTTTGTAAACAACCTACAAAACACCCTCCGAACCTCTTTAGCCCTTGCTAGAGAAAACCTAACAGATGCTCAGGAAGAGCAAAAAGCCTGGTATGATAAACATGCCAGAGAGCGTTTCTTCAAAGTAGGGGACCAGGTCATGGTCTTGAAGGTGCTCCAGGCCCATAAGATGGAATCATCATGGGAAGGGCCATTCATGGTCCAAGAGTGCCTGGGAGCTGTGCACTATCTCATAGCACCCCCAAAACCTAAAGCCTAAGGTGTACCATGTTAATTCTCTAAAGCCCTTTTATTCCAGAGAATTAAAGGTTTGTCGTGTTGCAGCCCAGGAGGAGGTGATGCTGAGTGGCCTGAAGGTGTCTACTAGGAAGGAAAAAGTGACGGTGGTATGGAAGAAGTGAACCTCTCCATGACCCTTGGACATATGCAGCGACAGCAGATCAAGGAGCTGTGCACTATCTTTGCATTGATGTTCTCAGCCACCCCAGGATGGACCGAATGGGCATACCACTCCATTGACACAGGTAACGCTCACCCAATTAGAGCCCAACCTTACTGGGTGTCTCCTCAAGCCAAAACTGCTATAAAAAGGGAGATCCAGGACGTGTTACAGATGGGTAAAATCTGCCCCTCTAACAGTGCATGGGCATCTCCAGTCGTTCTAGTTCCGAAACCAGATGGGGAGATACACTTTTGCATGGACTACCATAAGCTAAATGCTGTAAGTCGCGCAGACAACTATCCAGTGCCACGCACAGATGAACTATTAGAGAAACTGGGACGGGCCCAGTTCATCTCTACCTTAGACTCCAAGGGGTACTGGCAAGTACCTCTGGATGAATTCGCCAAGGAAAGGTCAGGCTTCATCACCCATGTAAGGCTGTATGAATTTAATGTGCTTCCTTTTGGGCTGTGAAATGCATCTGCCACTTTTCAAAAACTTGTAGATAGTCTCCTAGCAGGATTAGGAGAATCTGCAGTCACCTACCTTGATGATGTGGCTATCTTTTCTGATTCATGGGCAGAACACCTGGAGCATCTGCAAAAAGTCTTTGAGCGCATAAGGGAGGCAGGACTAACCATTAAGGCTAAAAAGTGTCAAATAGGCCTAAACAGAGTGACTTACCTTGGACACCAGGTGGGTCAAGGAACTGTCAACCCCCTACAGGCCAAAGTGGATGCTGTCCAAAAGTGGCCTGTCCCAAAGTCAAAGAAACAGGTCCAATCCTTCTTAGGCTTGGCCGGATATTACAGGAGATTTGTACCGCACTACAGCCTAATCGCCGCCCCACTGACAGACCTAACCAAAAAGAAACAGCCAAATGCAGTTCAGTGGACTGAAGAGTGTCAGAAGGCCTTTAACCAGCTTAAAGCAACACTCATGTCTGACCCTGTGCTAAGGGCCCCAGACTTTGACAAACCATTCCTAGTAACCACAGATGCGTCCGAGCGTGGTGTGGGAGCAGCTTTAATGAAGGAAGGACCAGATCAAGAATTCCATCCTGTCGTTTTTCTCAGCAAAAAACTGTCTGATAGAGGAAGCCATTGGTCAATCAGCGAAAAGGAATGTTACGCCATTGTGTAAACACTGGAAAAACTACGCCCATACGTTTGGGGATGGTGTTTCCACCTGCAAACCGACCATGCTGCGCTGAAGTGGCTTAATACCATCAAGGACAATAACAAAAAACTTCTTCGGTGGAGTTTAGCTCTCCAAGATTTTGATTTTGAAATACAACACGTTTCAGGAGCTTTTAACAAAGTGGCTGATGCACTCTCCCATGAAAGTTTCCCAGAATCAACTGGTTAAAATCATCCTTGAAATGTGGAAAATATTGTAAATTTTTTTTATATAATCAGTAGTATATCTAGAGATGCATGTGTCTTATTAACTGTTTTCTCCTAGAGCTCCAGGAAGAAATCACAGCTAATGTGGTACAGGCTGTCCAGCACCGTCTGTGATTTGGGTGGCGCATCATAACCATACAGCTAAGGGTAGCCTAGAATTCCTCCTTACCTGTAAGGGGTTAATAACCTGGTTGGCACCTGACCAAAAGGACCAATGAGGAAAGAAGATACTTTCAAATCTTGGGAGGGGAGGCTTTGTTTTTTGTGTTCTCTTGGGAAGCAGAGAAGCATCAGGTCAGAAAACTCCTTTTCCTATAAACCATCCTAAACGTCTCTCATATTAAACAAAATTGTAAGTAAAAGCCAGGCAAGGCGTGTTAGATTATCTTTTGTTCTGTTTGTGAATTTTCCCTATGCTAAGAGGAAGGTTTATTCCTGTTTTTTTTTGTAACTTTAAAGTTTTGCTTAGATGGGAATCGTCTCTTGTTTTAAATCTTATTACCCTGTAAAATTATCTTCCGTCCTGATTTTACAGAGGTGTTTCTTTTACTTTTTTTTTCCTTTATAATAAAAGTTCTGTTTTTAAGAATCTGATTGGGGTTTTTAGTGTCCTGGTCTGTGCTCACCTTGTTTACTCTCAAGCCTCCCCAGGAAAGGGGGTGAAGGGCTTTGGGGGATATTTTGGGGAAACAGGAACTCCAAGTGGGCCTTTTCCTAAATCTTTGTCTAACTCACTTGGTGTGGTGGCAGCGATACCTTTCCAAGGTCAAGGAAGAATTTGTGCCTTGGGGAAGTTTTTAACCTAAGCTGGTAGAAATAAGCTTAGGGGGTCTTTCATGTGGGTCCCCACATCTGTACCCTAGAGTTCAGAGTGAGGATGAAACCCTGACACCATGCACTTGGCTCCCAAAGCAGTTGTGGCCCAGGCCCTGCAGGAGGTCGCTCCTGAAGATATCTCCTTCCTAATCAGGTGCATATTGCCTATTATTTGGGAAATAGAATCCCTATCTAGGTAGAGATGGGAAAAATGGAAGTGACATTTCTGTTCAGCTCACCTCTGGGAGATGCTGCAAATGTGTAGAAAATGAAATCCATGTTGAATGTGATAGAGCTGCAGAAAGACACCTATTGTTAATAGATACCTGACATTTGGTGTCTTACAGAGATTGTAAGCTGCACCTGCATTTAGTCCCTAATTTAAATCTGTGCCCCCAGATTAAAGAAATAAAAAGGCGTATTTGGGGCATTTATACCTCACTATCGCTACTGATATGTTGTGTGGTTGGTGAAGAATTCTACACCAGAGAAGTGTAAAATTACTCCAAGGAAGGTCAAAGATTTGACAAGAGCTTGGGTAGAAATTGCAGGTACTGGTGGTTGATTTTTACCCCAGAGATGGAAGCTATGGTGACCTGTGGCCCAGGTAAACTATTTTTTAGAACACTGCACCCTAGTTAAGTGGCATTGATCACACTCCTAAAGGATGCCATGATTAAATTGGGCACAACTCTCTTTTGCCATTTGGATCCAAAGTTTCATGAAGCAATGAGAGAATCATAGAAGATTAAGGTTGGAAGAGACCTCAAGAGGTCATCTAGTCCAACCCCCTGCTCAAAGCAGGACCAACACCAAATAAATCATCCCAGCCAGGGCTTTGTCAAGCCAGGCCTTAAAAACCTCTAAGGACGGAGATTCCATCACCTCCCTAGGTAACCCATTCCAGTGCTTCACCACCCTCCTAGTAAAATAGTGTTTCCTAACATCCAACCTAGACCTCCCCCACTGCAACTTGAGACCATTGCTCCTTGTTCTGTCATCTGCCACCACTGAGAACAGCCAAGCTCCATCCTCTTTGGAACCCCCCTTCAGGCAGTTGAAGGCAGCTATCAAATCCCCCCTCACTCTTCTCATTTGCAGACTAAATAATCCCAGTTCCCTCAGCCTCTCCTCGTAAATCATGTGCCCCAGCCCCCTAATCATTGTAATTGCCCTCTGCTGGACTCTCTCCAATTTGTTTATATCCTTTCTGTAGTGGGGGACCCAAAACTGGACACAGTACCCCAGATGTGGCTTCGACAGTGCCGAATAGAGGGGAATAATCACTTCCCTCGATCTGCTGGCAATGCTCCTATTAATGCAGCTCAATATACCGTTAGCTTTCTTGGCAACAAGGGCACATTGCTGACTCATATCCATCTTCTCATCCACTATAATCCCCAGGTCGTTTTCTGCAGAACTGCTGCTTAGCCAGTCGGACCACAGCGTGTAGTGGTTAATGGGATTCTTCCATCCTAGGTGCAGGACTCTGCACTTGGCCATCTAGAATTTAATCAGATTTCTTTTGGCCCAATACTCCAATTTGTCTAGGTCACTCTGGACCCTATCCCTACCCTCCAGTGTATCTATCTCTCCCCCCAGCTTAGTGTCATCTGCGAACTTGCTGAGGGTGCAATCTATCCCATCATCCAGATCATTAAGAAATATATTGAACAAAACCAGCCCCAGGACCTACCCCTGGGGCACTCCGCTTGATACTGGCTGCCAACTAGACATTGAGACATTAATCACTACCCGTTGAGCCTGACAATCTAGCCAGCTTTCTGTCCACCTTATAGTCCATTCATCCAATCCATACTTTTTTAATTTGCTGGCAAGAATACTGTGAGAGACCGTATCAAAAGCTTTTCTAAAGTAAAGATATCTCACATCCACTGCTTTCCCCAATATCCACAGAGCCAGTTATCTCCTCATAGAAGACAATCAGGTTGGTCAGGCATTCTTGGTGAATCCATGTTGACTGTTCCTGATCACCTTCCTCTCCTCTAAGTGCTTCCAAATGGTTTCCTTGAGGACCTGCTCCATGATTTTTCCAGGGACTGAGGTGAGGCTGACCGGTCTGTGGTTCCCTGGGTTCTCCTCCTTCCCTTCTTTAAAGATGGGCACTATATATGCCTTTTTCCAATCATCCAGGACCTCCCCGATCACCACAAGTCTTCAAAGATAATGGCCAATGGCCCTGCAATCACATCAGCCAATTCCCTCAGCATCCTGAGATGCATTAGATCTGGACCCAGGGACTTGTGCATGTCCAGCGTTTCTAAATAGTCCTTAAGCTGCTCTTTCACCACTGAGGGCTGCTCACCTCCTCCCCATACTGTGCTGCCCTGGACAGCAGTGTGGGAGCTAACTTTGTCTGTGAAGACCAAGGCAAAAAAAGCATTGAGTACTTCAGCTTTTTCCACATCATCTGTCTCTAGGTTGCCTCCCGCATTCAGTAAGGATCCCGCACTTTCCCTGACCTTTTTCTTGTTGCTAACCTGCCTGTAGAAACCCCTCGTTACCCTTCTCATCCGTTGGTAGCTGCAGCTCCAGTTGTGTTTTGGCCTTCCTGATTACACCCCTGCATGCTCGAGCAATATCTTTATACTCCTCCCTAGCCTTCTGAATAATTTTCCACTTCTTGTAAGCTTACTTTTTGTGTTTAAGCTCACCGAAGATTTCACTGTTAAGCCAAGCTGGTCGCCTGCCATATTTGCTATTCTTTCTGCACATGGGATGGTTTATTCCTGTGCCCTTAATAAGGCTTCTTTAAAATACAGCCCAATTTCCTGGACACCTTTCCCCCTTATCTTAGCTGCCCGGGGATCCTGCTCATCAGTTCCCTAAGAGAATCAAAGTCTGGTTTTCTGAAGTCCAGGGTCCGTATTTTGCTACTCTCCTTTCTTTCTTTTGTGAGGATCCTGAACTCAACTATCTCATAGTTACTGCTGCCCAGGTTGCCACCCACTTCTACTTCCCGTACCAATTCTTCCCTGTTTGTAAGCAGCAGGTCAAGAGGAGAACGGCTCCTGGTTGGTTCCTCCAGTAGTTGCACCAGGAAGTTGTCCCCAACACTCTCCAAAAACTGCCTGGATTGTCTGTGCACCGCTGTATTGCTCTCCCAGCAGATGTCAGGGTGATTGAAGTCCTCCAGGAAAACCAGGGCCTGTGATCTGGAAACTTCTGTTAGTTGTCCGAATAAAGCCTCATCTACCTCATGCTCCTGGTCTGGTAGTCTATAGCACACACCCACCACGACATCACCCTTGTTGCTCTCACTTCTAAAATTAACCCAAAGACTCTCAGCAGGCTTTTATCCAGTTTCATACTGCTCTTTTACATACATACCTCTCTGGAAACTGGCAATCTTCTGATATCTTCCATAATGAACACAGCCTGTGGAAAATGTGGGCACAGGAATGATTATAAGGCCCCCCTACAGTTCTGTCTCTCCCCAAGAGTCACGCGCCCAGTTTACAGTACTGTTCTGGAACAGTGATTTCCCCTGCCCCTGCTGTTACCATTTTGGGGGTCTTGTGGCTCATGTGTGCTTGCCTGGGTTAGCCAGTTAGTGACAGGTGTGTGAATAGTGGCTGTGTTTTAAATCTCTGCCTCAGTGGTCTCTGTTGCAATTAATACTGCTTCTGTAAAATGTTGCATTTTGGCTTCACAGATACGCCCTCGGGATCCCAGCCTCCCTCTTTGTTATCTCCGGCTGAACGTCTATGCAGAATTAGAAAGTGGCCAAGAAGAACTAAAGAGAACTTTCTGCATAATGTCATGATGCACTCCGCAGTTGAAAAACAAGAATTGAAGGAGTTGCCGGACAGTGAGAAGAGAGACCGAAAGGAGAATGTGCTGTGCCGGAATGAAGCCCACGGCGCCGCTGTTAAATGTTCTGAAGTGCCAAGTAGACACGCTCCAGGCGCTACTAGGACTGCAAACCAAGCAGCTCCGCTCCCGCCCTCTCCTGCAGCCACTGTTGCAAAACGCTTTCCCATGCAGCCCCCCAGGCACCGCCAACACACTCTTAGCAACCTCCAGCTCCAGTCTGTACTCGCTGCATTCCACTCCTGCCCCATCCCAGTCCAGCCCTGCAATCTCCCAGTACCCACTGCACTCAACATCCATCCCTCTGCAGTTTATTTCTGCTGAAGTACAGTACCCAGTGCACTGTACTCAAAAGGATAAGGTTGCATATTGTATGTGGACATACACAAATCTTTAGTGGTCCCAGGACCCCACCTCATCATGGGACCCTCCCTTCCTCCAACCCGCACACTGCTGATGGGTTTTTTTTTTTTGTCTTTCTCCTCCAGTGCTTGTTTTTATATAAAAGAATAGTTTTGGTTTGAAAGCAAACAGAACCCTGCAAAGCAACAGACAATATTCTTAAACCTTCAGAGTGCATTGTCTGTATGAATCACAATCCCCTCCTAGCATTACAAGCACTGCACTCCCATGCATAACAACAATTAGTGGCTTTCAGCTTCAAATTGCTGCCTCAAGCCATCCCTGATCCTTATGGCCCTGCGCTGTGCTACTATAATAGCCCTGGTCTCTGGTTGTTCAAATTTAGCCTCCAGGTGCTGAGCCTCAGCGGTCCAGCCCTGAGTGAAGCTTTCACCCTTCCCTTCACAAATATTATGGACCGTACAGCACGTGACTATAAGCATAGTAATATTGTCATCAGCCATGTCCAGCCTCCCATATAGGCAGCGCCAGCGGGCCTTTAAACAGCCTAAAGGGCACTCAACAGTCATTCTGCACTTGCTCAGCCTGTTGTTGAAATGCTTCTTGCTGCTGTCAAAGTGCCCCACGTACGGCTTCATAAGCCACGGCATTAAAGGATATGCGGGGTCTCCCAGGATCACAATAGGCATTTCGACTTTGCCTACCTTGATCTTCTGATCCAGGAAGAAAGTCCTGCTTGCAGCTTCCTGAGCAGGCCAGTGTTCCAAAAGATGCCTGCATCATGCACCTTTCCAGACCAGCCTGCGTTAACGTCCGTGAAATGTGCACTGTGATCCACAAGCTCCTGGAGAACCATAGAGAAATACCCCTTGCGATTAATGTACTCAGTTGTTAGGTGGTCTGGTGCCAGAATTGAAATATGTTTGCCATCTATAGCCCCTCTGCAGTTAGGGAAGCCTATTTGTGCAAAGCCATCCACAATGTCACGCACGTTGCCCAGAGTCACGGTCTTTCAGAGCAGGATGCAATTAATGGCCCTGCACACTTCCATCAACATGTGTCCAATGGTCGACTTTCCCACTCCAAACTTATTAGAAACCGATTGGTAGCAGTGTGGAGTGGCCAGCTTCCACAGTGCAATTACCACATGCTTCTCCAACGGCAGAGCAGCTCTCAATCTCGTGTCTTTGCACCACAGGTTTGGGGTGAGCTCATCACATAGTCCCATGAATGTGGCTTTCCTCATCTGAAAGCTCTGGAGCCACTGCTCGTCATCCCAGATGTGCATGATGATGTGATCCCACCCCTCAGTGCTTGTTTCCCGAGCCCGAAAGCGGCATTCCACTGTGGTCAGCACCTCCGTTAATGCCACAAGCAATCTCGTGTCGTAGCTACTATGTGAGATCAATGTTGAACTCCTCTTGCCTTTGTAGTTTAAGGAATAACTCCACTGCCACTCGTGACGTGTAGCATATTGGTCAACAGTGCGGGATCCATTGCTGCAGCATGGAGAGGCAGAGTGTGCAGTACACCAACCATTGAAAGATGGCGCCAAATGTGGACGGAAGCACAGGGATTGTTGGGATGCGAAGCAATGCATCACAGGGCATTGGGACAGGGCCCAGGATGCCCTGCGACCCCCTATGCCTTCTCACAACTCTTAGCGGCAGAAAAGGAAGCGATGCTCAGTGCAATAGCTGCCTAGAGTGCACCGCTCTGAACACCTCTGCAAGTGCCACAAGTGTGAACACGCTATTGTGCAGGCAGCTGACAGTGTGAACACACAATAGCAGTTTCCCTTCAGTGCTCTTTGAGCAGCACTGTAACTCCCAGCTCTGTAAGTCTGCCCGTGTAGACGTAGCCTCAGAGAGACTGATTGCCAGGATCCCAGCACTGATCCCCTCTGGGGAATGAAGCACAACGTCGACAGGCTATGCAGCCTTCACTCGTCTCCCTGTACCTGAAAAGCCTGCTAGCCCAACGTGCTGGACCATCTATTGCATTACCTGGTTCCTAAACTGCAGCTACGGTTCCTACTCCAGGTGAATCCAAAGACCGAGAGGTGCAGATCCAGCCCCTTATAATCCTAGAAACATTTTGTTCCTTTTTCTATTTTTTAGTCTCTATTTCTTTTTAAGAACTTGGAGACCTCCCAGTCCTTCTATTAGGGGGTGTGTGTGTGTGTGTGTGTGTGTGTGTGTGTGTGTGTGTGCGCGCCCCTGAAATCTACAAAGGGAAGATGCTAGGAAGAATAGTTCCCAAAATCTTCATAGCCTTAAAACTCTGCCCTATGAAATGACTGAATGCGTGCTCCTCACCTATGGAAGCATTGCAAGGAATTGAGCTGTCTGATATGCATTGTTCAGCGAGAGCTGTTTGAACTTCTTTTACTAATGTCTCTCTACGGTCTGTATGTGTTTTGGGGTGAGAGGGCAAGGAGAAGTAGTAGCTACAGAATAGTGAAATCTAAGGAGAAAACTAATTAGCTTTGAGGTTGTAGGCTAAAAGTAAGCAATAATTTGGTTTTGGTATTGAAATATTCATCTGGCTAAATCTGGGTTGCATTGCCTGGGTAAAAATCTCTGATTGGGGTTTCGGCATCACTAAATATGCACCTGCCTCCTTGGGTGGCTCTTTTAGGATTTATAAGTGTTGACTTTCTGCTGTATTAATCTGATGGTTTGACTAAATGCCAATGTAATATCCTTGTTAACTCATTGATTTATTGATTTGACCTGAACTTTATCACTGTATTGTTTAACCCTTAGCTGAGTGGTGTCCACAGTCATTTAGCCTTAGTGATGGGTGCTTTAGGATTTATTTGTTCATGTTAAGAAAACATGTAACTGGGATATCGAGTCATTTCTTTCAATAAGTAACAGGAGCTGGAACTTGTATTTGTATATTTCCCTTTACTTCACTCTCCATTTTCTTCATTTCATACTCTTCTAAGTTAAGGAATGTGCAGCAACAAAAACGGACACAAACCTGTTGCTGCCCCATTCTGTGCCCATCCAGCAGGAGTATAGAAGAAACATCTCCTGGAGAAAGGATTGTAACACTGGACTGTAAATACAGACGCGTATTCCGAAGGTTTGCTGTTTTCTCAAATTGTGGCATAAGGATGACACCTACAGCTGCTTGTAATCATGACTGGCAGGAAGGAGACACCTATGTGCATTGCCTTGGGAGGCAGGGAGATCTGGGAGACCCTGGACACTGGGGGATATTTACCCAGAGCTCAGGAACAATCTACTCAGGGGCGATGCAATAGAAAAGAGCTGGGCACTGCTTTCCCCACTTATTTCTCCTTATCCCCTTTTGGTCTCTCTCTCCTCTTTCCCCTTCTTCCCGTTCCCCCCCCCCCACCCTCTGGCAGGGAGACTTGGTCACTTCCCTGCTCCTAGGGGCGCTCGCTCCCCTGTAGCTGGATTGGCCCCTGTGAGTGCTAATAGGAGCGAGAGCCTGGTTGTGGGACAGTCCCTGCAGCGGCTCTGGGACACACAGAGGCAGGAGGAGGAGCAGAGATGGGGCTACTTCCCACGTCAGAAAGTCCCTGGCCTGGTGAGTGCGGCAGCTGCAGCCTGGGTTGGGCTTGAAGGAGGCAGGAAGGGGCCCGGGGAGTGGGGGGCTGGTAGGAAGGAGGGCAGGAAAAGAGTCGTGGGGCAGATCCCAGAAGCAGGGCTCTGTACGGTACGAGACACTACCGGTGCCGCTGGCTCCAGTGTGAGCTGGGAGCCCGGGCTGAGCTCCAGGCTGCTCCTGCGGCCCCAGTGGGGCTGGTCCAGGGACAGGCTTTCACTGAAGCACTTTCTGTGCCCATCTGGGGTGGGGACTTTCTCCAGCTGGACCCAGTCCCAGGCTCTGCTGCCCCTGGCCGGGAGCTGCAGGCACCAGGGGCCAGAGAGACCCCAGGGCCAGCACTGGGCGGGCAGGACAGAGACTCCGCACAAAGGCTCCGGGAGCAGCAGGTCTCACAGCCCCTTTGGATCTGCTCCCGGGCGGGGAACGTGCCTGGGCGGGGCCTGGACAGTGATGGAGCCACTGCCCGCACGTGGCCTCAGGTGTCGTGTGAGAAACTGCCCCCTGTAGGAATTTGGTACTGAGGGTGCACTGAGCATCCTCACATGAACTGAGCATGCTCAGTAACATCTGCTGAAGCCACTTCCCTTCACCCTGCCCTGACTTGGAATCAGATTCTGCAGACTGCTATATACAGGGGTTCAAAGGGGGTAAATCAGAGGAGGGGGGGTAGCCAGAATCTGAGGAGGGGTGGAAATTGACTGGTCAGGGGGGTCAAACAGCTGGAGGCAGGGTTAGGAGAGGGGCTGAGGGGTAAAATCAGGGATCGGAGGGAAAGGAGCTGCCAGACGGCAACAGAGGATAAAACGCCAGTACAGGCAGGGGCAGAGTGGGTAAGAGCTACCTTGGTGGACTGAGACCCCAGTGTTTGCAAAAATAGGGTCGAGGCAGAGGGGCTTCTTAATTTCCCCTCCCACAAACAGCACCTCTCAGAGTGGGCTTCCCAGGGCTGGGTTCTTAAAGGCACAGGCATCCCAATGCTCATCACTGCAGCTCCTCTCTGTCTGATCTGATGTTACCTACTGAGATGCTGTAGGAGACTTGACTGCTGCAGTTTCCACGGTATACATCTGATGAAGTGAGCTGTAGCTCACGAAAGCTCATGCTCAAATAAATTGGTTAGTCTCTAAGGTGCCACAAGTACTCCTTTTCTTTTTGATTCAGTGAAATACTTTACAGAAACACAGAACCCCTTGTCAGTGTGTCTGACTGCATAAAGTCTCATAGCAGTTCACAAATTTGTCTTATCTGCTGCTGGGATTCCCTGAAATACTCTTATCACTTCATCATTTAGCTTTGTTATTGTGCAGATGCATATCATTCTGCTATTTCATTTCTATTTTACCAAGTACTCATTGTTATAGAGTGTAGGGCAGTCAGGGCCCTGCACCCCCCACTTCCTGCAATTCACCATGACTCTCAGCCAGACAGTAACACAGAAGGCTTATTAGATGACAGGAACACAGTCCAAAGCAGAGCTTGTAGGTACAGGAAACAGGACCCCTCCATCAGGTCCATCTTGGGGGGTGGGGAGCCCAGAGCCCGGGGCTGGGCTTCCCTCCATTTCCCCAGTCAGCTCCAAAACCGAAACCCCTTCCTGCTGCCTCACCCAGCCACCCCCCAGCTCTTCCGCCAGCCTTTGTCCAGTTTCCCAGGCAGAAGGTGTCACCTGGCCCCAACCCCCTCCTGGGCTCAGATTATATGCTCACGTATCATCCCTCAAGTGAAGTCACACCCTGATATCTCACCACCATCTAATATTAATACAGACAGTAATCTAGTGAAATTCCCATGTAACATCACCAGGCCAACACTCCCCACTCCCTGCTCCATCACATCTCTTCCCCCATTTGAGACTGAACTGAGTGGGGTCACTCTAACCAGTGACCTGGGGAAGTTCAGGCCCCCCTCTCTGGGACAACGCATCAGCTATCCTGTTGGCACTCCCCTTCACATGGACCACCTCCATATCATCATCCTGCAGGAGCAGGCTCCACCTCAGGAGCTTGGCGTTGGCTCCTTTCATCTGGTGTAGCCAGGTCAGGGGAGGGTGGTCGTTGTACATGGTGAAGTGTCGCCCAAATAGATATGGCTGGAGTTTCTTAAGGGCCCATACCATAGCCAGGTATTCCTTCTCTATAGCCATGTAGTTTTGCTCCCAAGGTAACAACTTCTTGCTCAAGTACACGTTGGGATGTCTCTCCCCCTTTTCATCAACCTGCATTAACACTGCCCCCCAGCCCTGTGTCTGAGGCATTGGTGAACACCATAAAAGGCTTGTCAAAGTCTGGGTTTACCAGAACTGGGCCACTGACCTGAGCCTCCTTCAATGCACAGAGAGCCTCCTGGCACTCCTCAGTCCAGACCACCTTGTCTGGCTTCCCCTTCTTGCATACCCAGTGATGGGGGTGGCTATTGAGCTAAAGTGTGGCACAAATCTTTGATAATACCCTGCCTTCCCAATAAAGGCTTGGACCTGCTTTTTGGTTTGGGGAGTGGTCAATCTCTGATCGCCTCCACCTTGGCTGGTTCTGGCTTTAGGCAGCCGCTCCTCACCCGGTGGCCCAGGTAAGATACTTTGGCCATCCCCACCTGGCACGTCTCAGCTTTTATGGTCAGCCCAGCCCCCTGGAGTCAGTCCAGCACTTGTCTAACTTGGGACACATGGTCCTCCCAGGTCTGGCTAAAGACACAGATATTGTCAATATACGCCACGGCAAAACTCTCCATCCCCCTCAGGAGCTGATCCACCAGGTGCTGGAAGGTGGCCGGCACTCCCTTGAGGCCGAAAGGCAGGGTCAGGAACTCAGAGCCCCAGACGGGTGCTAAAGGCCATTTTCAGCCTGGTATTTGCATCCAGTTGCACTTGCCAGTAGCCCTTTGTAAGATCCATGGTGGTAAGGTACCGGGCTCCTCCCAGCTTGTCAAGGAGCTCATCAGCCTGGACATGGGGTGGGCATCAGATATAGTGATGGCATTGAGCGTCCGATAGTCCACACAGAACCGGACTGACCTGTCCTTTTTGGGGACCAGCACCACAGGTGAGGCCCAAGGGCTGGCAGATGGCTGGATCACCCCCAAAGCCAGCATGTCCCACACCTCTCTTTCCAAGTCCTGAGTAGTTTTCCCTGTGACTCAGAAGGGGGAGCATCTTATAGGCGGGTGTGATCCTGTCTGCACCCGGTGGACAGTCTGATTAGTGAGTCCAGGCTGGTTGGAAAACAGCTGTTAGTACAAATGCAGCACCCCTCTGATCTCAGCTTGCTGGGCAGGGGTTAGTTGAGCAGAGAGGGGAATTGTTTCCAGGGAGGAGCGAGCTTCTGTCTCAGGGAATAGATCTACTAAGGGGTCATCTCCCTGCTCCTCCCACTGTCCACACACAGCCAACACCACAGTCCCCCTTTCATAATATGGCTTCATCATAACAACATGGTACACCTGGTGGCAGTGTGCCTGGTTAGACAGCTCCACCACATAGTTTACCTCATTTAGTTGCTTGACAAAGGTCTTCCCAGGTAGTTTGTAGTTTGTTTCTTCTCCTGGGGAACAGAACCATCACCTGGCCTTTGGTGGCATAGGCGCGGTCCCATGCCATGAGATCATACCAGACCTTCTGCTTCCTCTGGGCTTCCTTGGCCAAGCCCATGAGCTCAGCAAGTCTTTCTCGGAAGCTGAGGACATACTCCACCACTGATTCTCCATTGGGAGTGACCATCCCCTCCCATTAATCTCTCATCAGGTCCAGGGGCCCCCTTATCCTTCTTCCATATAACAGTTCAAAAGGCAAAAACCTGGTAGACTCCTGGGGCACTTCCCTGTACGCAAACAGCAGGTGAGGTAAGAACTTGTCCCAGTCCTGCGGGTGCTGGTTCATAAAGGTTTTCAGCATCATCTTTAGAGTTCCATTGAATCTCTCCCCCAGCCCATTGGATTGGGGGTGTTACGCTGAGGCCCAGATGTGCCGGATGTCACATTTCTCCCCCAAGCACCGGAACAGGGCTGACATGAAGTTGGATCCTTGGTCTGTCAAGATTTCGTTGGAGGACCCCATTTGGCTGAAAATTGTCAGCAGCGCATCTGCCACTGTGTCTGCTTTGATAGAAGACAAGGCCACTGCCTCAAGGTAGCAAAATCTACCACCCCCAGAATGTATTTCTTCCCCGACTGGGTCGTCTTGCTGAGAGGCCCCACGATGTCCATGGCCACCTTCTGGAAAGGCTCCTCTATGATGGGCAAAGGTCTCAAAGCCGCTTTCCCCTTGTCCCGGGCCTTCCCCACCCTCTGACAGGGGTCACAGGATCGGCAATACTGCCGGACCGTGGTAAAGACCCCGGGCCAGTAAAAGTTCTGTAGCAACCTCTGCCGGGTGCGCCGGATTCCCTGGTGCCCTGAGAGGGGGATGTCCTGGGCCAGGTACAGTAGTTTGCGGCGATACTTCTGGGGGACCACCAGCTGCCTCCGGATTCCCCACGCATCTTTAGAAACACAGGCCTGTACAGAAAGCTGCAAGCAGGGACTTTCTTTCCAGACCAGAGGGTGACCAGAGGGTGAAAATGCCAGTAGTGATCCTGGGAGACCCAGCCTAACCCTTGCTCTCGTGGCTCATGAAGCCGGCCACCGGCCACCTTCACAGCAGCAAGGAGAGCTTGACCAACAGGCTCAGTGGGTGTAGAATGACTGGTGAATGTGCCTGCGGCCATTTGAAAGGTCACTCGTGGTGTCTCCTCAGGAAGTTAGATCTCAGTGAGGGCAATATCCCCATAGTCATAACTGTCTGCTGTATGCTTCATATCTGTGAAGTAAAGGGGAAGAAGTTTTCTTAAGGGTGGAGCATGGAAGTTGAACAGCTGCCAGCTGATTTTGAGCAGCCAGATACCAGGTCTGTAAGAGGGGCTCAGCAGGGAGCTATTTGGATCAGGTAGGCTTTGAAGGAGCATTTTAACAGTGAGCCCCGGTAATGTGTGTTGCTGGCACTGGTTTTTTGTACCATGCTATGAACCTTGTAATGACTGTTCTGTGTGCACTGCTCTGACAATGCACATGCACCTATTGCTACTGTCTCCGAATGTTAGCAACAGTCACCGTGTGTTGGAGGACAATAAAGATTCATTCACTTTCCGTAAGTAGATTTTTATTCAACATCCATGCAAACGTAACTATGTAATGCTGAGGTAGACTTCAGTCCTATAGAGAAGAGTAGCTATAAAGGGGAAGGAAAAGGAAATTCACAAGCACATACACCAATGAGGCTCTCACAGCTGAATGTATTATGTGTAATCACCTGCGGGGTGGAGTGCCTGGTGTGACTCATTGGTGCCTGGGGCAGCCCTCACTGAAAATGCCAAGTTCAGGGCAGGCTGCAAAAGGGAGGGCAGATACTCTCAGAACTGGTGGTCAACACGGAAGTTAAACTCTTCAGTCACAAACTGTGCTTCTGATCCCCCCACACTGGTTATCAAGAAGCTAAAAAAAGAAACCACGCTGCCCCATTTATTGCATTCCAGTCAGTACCTAGCTCCAGTACAGTGAGAAGTTATTTTAAAACTCTGCTCACATATACACAATGACCTTCTGACCCCAAAGGGTCAGCCATGTTACCAGGTCAGTATTAGGTTGTATCTTACCCAAAATACCAAGCTGCCAGCTAATCCTTTAGCACCTAAAACTAAAGGTTTATAAGGAAAAAAGAAAGAACAAGAAGAGAGTTGTTGAATGATAAAACACTCAGATACATACAGAGACTTCAAAGTCCATATATCAGGTTCTCAGCAGCGTTGGTGAGTTTGCTGGCTTGAAAGTCCCTCTGAAACACATCCACAACTTGGATGAGTCATTCAGTCCTTTGTTCAGATCTTTGTTTGTAGAAAAGAGGAAGAAGCAGGAATGAAGACAAAATAGAGATGATGCAGCTGCCCTTTATATTCCTTTTGCCATGTGGCCTGTACTTCCTGTCCCAAACACAAGCTTCACAGCACATGGCATGGAAAAGGCTTACAGTTATGTCCATAAGCAGACCATGTGCCTTGCTGACTTGTAAGGTGTTAGTCCCTGGCTTTTTCAATGGGTTCATTGTACAGCTGATGACCGTTGATGGGCCATCAAACAGGCTAGGCAGTGCTGATGCCAATCTGTCTGGGGGTGTCACTCATATGCACAGCACAAGTTCAAAATACAGTTATAATCTACATATCTATAACTCACAATACAAAGGTGATACAAACATAAACAAGATCATCATATTTGGCAAATCATAACATTTTCACAAATACCTCACGTGGAATATCTGGTCAGATTCCTTGCAATTTTATAGTATTGGTGATAACAGTATCCTAAAGTTGGCTCTCCTAACAGCTGTGTGAGAGGAGGCCAGCTTCACCCATGAGCAAGATGGCATTTGAGTCGTTGATTGTGCAGCACCCAGAAGAATCAAGGGCCCCGATCCCAGAGGGAGGCTGAAGGAATTCTTGAGCACGTGCTGAGTAGCACCAGGGATGGATATTTTTAAAGAGAACAAAGTGGAAAAAACCCTCAACAACAGGAGCTCCTGTGGAGCTGCCGTGACCACCCCATGAGTCATCAGCAGAGCGGGAACTTTAGATCCACCACATAGGACATATCTGACAAATGACTGAATTTAATAAGCATTGCAGGGAGGGATTAGCCAGTGTTCCTGCAACATCAGTGTGTTTCGGGCAGATTTGCCACCGCCAGGGCCCTGGGCTGGGACCCAGTGGAGCAGGGAGGGCTTGGGTCCCCCTACTCTTTGAGTAGGCAGTCCACCAAACCTCCCTTATTGATTCTGGCCATTGGGCCTCACTTCCCTGCAGCTGAGGGGAGCCCTATTTATTCTGGCCATTGGGCCGCACTTCCCTGCAGCCCAGGGGAGCCCTATTGACTTTGTCCATTGGGCCGTGCAGCCCCAAGGCTAAGAGCAGTCATATAGACTTAAGTGCAGGGCTACCACACCCTTTGCCCCAACCCCCAGGGTGACGGGGCGTACTTGCTCTGCGACATGCAAGAATACTGTGCGTACCTCAGTTTCCCCTATGTGTTGCACAAGTATCTAGGTGGTGGAATATGGGTGTGTGATCTTTGCAGGGGCCCCCGGAGGGCAGGTGTGAGTGCTATCTAGCTGCCTGAGCCCCCTGGATACTCTGTATTCTGGCAACTGATAGCTGGAGCCCATCATGCCCAAGGAGCCAGCCGAAGGAGCTGGAGAACAAAGAGACAGTTGGAGGCCAGGTGACCAGTTTGGCTGGAAAAGAGACAAAGGATGGAGGAGGGGCAACAGGGCATGACTGAGGGTGGACTGCTAGAAGCTGGTCATTCTCCTGGCTTGGGATTCAGATGGAAGAGCCCAGGGCTCTGGATCCCGCACAAGATGGCCTTTGCTGTAACATCCTGCTTTCTGTGCTTACAAGATCCGTTCTACACTGTGTTCCAGATGACTAAAAAAAACCCTTCTGTTTTATAATGCTGGCTAAGAGTCACTGGTGACTGCGAAGGTGGGGAGCGTGGTCCCTTTGGGGGCAAGTAATCCTCCCACCAGGTGTCCTATTCAGGTAGACTCATTGCAGGGAGCTCATGGCATGGATCAGGGGTGCTGGACACTCTGAGGTCAGACCCAAGGAGACACAGAAGCTGAGGAGGCTTTCTCTAAAGAGTGTGCCCTGACGGATGTCACACTACACAAGGGTCCTGTCTGAACTTCATTCAGAGTGGTTCCAGAGCACCAAGCCAGGGCAGCCCATGACGCTCCCAGCCCCAAAGGGCCAGTCACATACCACAGGTCAATGGATACTCTTGATCTCACACCAACGACAATGCTGCAGCCAATTTTTCTCTCCTAGTAAACTAACTCAAGATTTATTAGCTAAGAAA
Source organism: Caretta caretta (assembly GCF_965140235.1). NCBI lineage: Eukaryota > Metazoa > Chordata > Testudines > Cheloniidae > Caretta > Caretta caretta. The sequence goes on from NC_134233.1 coordinate 15,654,505, forward strand.
AGGAAATGAGAGTTCCAGGTTAAAACAGGTAAAATACAGGTGAGACCAAGTTTGTAAGTCCAAAATGATAGCAGAGCTGTAGTCATTTGCCAGTGTCCAAAAGTCTCCAGCGATACCCAAAACAACTCTGGGGAATCTCTGTCTTGTATCTGGAATGCTTCCCTGTAAGTGGCCTAACAGCTCAGAGAGACGGGATCATTCCCAGGGTTCATTCTTATTCACTGATCTCCAGAAAGCAATCTGGCAAGTGCTCTCATCACAGCATGGCCTCTTCCTTTGTTGACTAACAGACTCAGGACATGTCTGCACTACAATCGTAAGTCAAACTAGGTGGCTAATGTCCACACTACCCTCCTTCTGTCGGTGGTGCACGTCCTCACCAGAGCACTTCCAGGGGGGAGATCCACACTCAGGGACCAGTCATCTGCTGTGCTCCCATGGGGAACTGAGAGCCCGGGGGGAGGGAGGGGGTGCAGGGCTCCCAGCTGGGAGTTTGAGTGGCCGCCAAAATTGGGAGCCTGGGTGTCAGCCTGGCTTGAAGCAGAGACCTGGCAGCAGCCTGGCTGGGGAGCCGGGCCTTCTTATCAATTTCATGGCACCAGCGGATGTAAGCCAAGAGCCGATGTAAGTAACACAGTGTCTACACTGATACTGCGTCACCCTAACTACGTAAACCCTATGCTTCTCATGGAGGTGAATTTATTACGTCAGTGTAATAGGACCTTTACATTGGCAGGAGCAAGGCTGTAGTGTGTACACTGACATAGTTAGGTCAACATAAGCTGTCTTACGATGACATAACTGTGTAGTGTGGACGAGGGCTAAGTTTGTAGATTTCCCAGTGTCAAACACAATGACCCATGCTTTGACGTCAACATGCTTCTTCATTTACCGCTCCAAGGCTCCAATCCCGATGCAAGAATAGTACCATTATGCATTCATTTGAGCATTCCAAGCAATCTTTCATTAGTTGAAATGAAGTTTACACATCAAGTATATTCTCATCCTAATACAAACACATGCTTTTGGTCAAGGGTTAACTAGGTATAGGGGCATAGATAATGTAAGGTTATAGCAATCAACAGGTTTATGGATAAGCAAGAACAATAACATTACATTTCCTCTGAAATATACCAACACAGAAGTGAATTGGCCTGATCACAGTACGATACCTTTTGACACTCCGTTGATTTCTCTTCACATGTGAGTGAATTAGGCTGCTGCCTTGGTCTGAGCTGGCAACCTGATAGCGTCCTTCTAGACTTCAAGTGTATTAGCCTCTGAGCGCTGAGGACACTGCATCGACATTCTGGGAGGTGGATAGGCAGAAAGTGAAGAAGATAAACTTAGAAGGTAACACAGCTGGGGCGATGCTGCAGGAGGGAATCCCTGCGAATCACCCATCCCCTTCAGGTGCCCCAGAGGCTGAAACCACACTTTCCCCCACCCTGCTTCTGCTCTTTGTTATATTTACGTGTAATTTAAATGAGGAAAAGGGTACAAAACGTCTTGAGCACACCCAAATCCAATGTGTGAACAACTGGGAATGAGACGATCTGTTCCAGAGGGTGAACTCTGTGGCTTTAACAGTCACTTTGCAGTGGGAGGAAGAGTATAAATGTGATGCTCCAGATTGGCTTTGACTAGGAGATGGAGGCTGGGTCAGGTCATAAGGAAATGAACTCGATAACCCTAGATATGGTCTATGTCATTACTGTAAGAATAGTTGGGCTTTTACATCAGGATAGCTAACGAGAGCTACCTAACTCCACAGAAAATCCTACTGGGGATGAAGCCTGGGTAGATTTTATGTTGATATAGCTAGACCCATATCTCCCACACCTTGAGCAGACTGACATGCCTGGCAGGAGGGCCACACATTCCCCTGAGTCATAGGACTATGGAGTTTTACAGAAAGGCCCATGAGATTCACCCCAAAGAAGGGCAAGCTGTAAAAAACAAAAATGGGAAACCACATGGGGTGCTGAGGGACCATGGTGAAGCAAATGGTGCAGGCAGCCTTAACGGTCTTGATGTCAGAATTAGGAAAAAGTATTAAAGGGGAAAAAATCATTTGTGAGCCCTGGATATGGTTTTTATGGTTTATCATTTCCCTTGTGGAATTTCTGATGCCTAGCAAGTTGTGAGCTCTCAGTAAAGCATTTCCCGCACTCGCTGCATTCATAGGGTCTCTCCCCACTGTGGATTCTCTGATGTCTAAGGGCTGAGTGCCAAGTGAAGGTTTTCCCACACTCGCTGCATTCGTAGGGCCTCTCCCCAGTGTGGATTCTCCCATGATTCATAAGGTGTGAGCGTTGAGAGAAGGTTTTCCCGCACTCAGTGCACTGATGGTGTTTCTCTCTTGTGTGGACGCGCTGATGTTTGGTAAGGGTTGAGTGCTCAGCGAAGCTTTTCCCACACTCACTGCATTCGTGGCAGCGTCTGCCGGCGTGGATTCTCTGATGTGTAATAAGGTGTGAACTCTCAGTGAAGCTTTTCCCGCACTGACCACATTCATAGGGCCGCTCCCCGGTGTGGATCCTCTGATGTTTAGTAAGGCTAGAGTGATCAGTGAACCTTTTCCCGCACTCACGGCATCCATAGGGTCTCTCTCCCGTGTGGATTCTCTGATGTTTAGTAAGGTACGAGCTCTGGCTGAACCGCTTCCCGCACTCACCGCATTCGTAGGGCTTCTCTCCTGTGTGGATTCGCTGGTGTGTGATAAGGTGTGAGCTCTCAGTAAAGCTTTTCCTACACTCGCAGCATTCATAGGGCCTTTCCCCCGCATGGATTTTCTGGTGTCTAATATGAGCTGAGCGCTGAGCAAAGGTTTCCCCACACTCACTGCATTCATAGGGTCTCTCCCCTGTGTGGATACTCTGATGTGTAGTAAGGGCTGAGCGCCAAGTAAAGGTTTTCCCACACTCACGGCATTCATAGGGTCTCTCCCCTGTGTGGATTCTTTGATGTGTAATAAGGTCTGAGCTCCGAGTGAAGCTTTTCCCACACTCGCTGCATTCATAGGGTCTCTCCCCAGTGTGGATCCTCTGATGTTTAGTAAGGGCTGAGCGCTGAGCGAAGGTTTTCCCACACACAGAGCATACGTAGGGCCGCTCCCCTGTGTGGATCCTCTGATGTGTAATAAGGTCTGAGTTCCGAGTGAAGCTTTTCCTGCACTCACTGCATTCGTAGGGTCTCTCCCGGGTGTGGATTCTCTCATGTCTAATGAGGTGAGAACTCTGAGTGAAGGTTTTCCCGCACTCACTGCATTCATAGGGTCTCTCTCCCGTATGGATTCTCTTATGATTACTAAGGCCTGAGCGTCCTCGGAAGTTTTTCCCACACTCAGTGCATGTGTTTTTTCCCTCTTCTGTGAGGTTTGTGTGCTGTCCTGTGGTTCCCCTGAGGTCTTTGTGAGTTGCCTGACAAGTAATGGATTTACCCTCTTTCTCCCCTGGCTGGCTCTCTGGCCTGTGCTGACTCTCATACAGTTTTCCTTCCTCAAGACGTCTGGACACATTCCCTTTGGATCTCTGCAATAACATCCTGTGCGGTTCCCCTTGCTCAGCATCCGTCTGCTGAAGATTCTGACCCTCCTTCTCACTCACCATCTCATCACCTGCTGGGACAGACAGAGAAACCACAAACAGGAATGGAAAATGGGAGAGATGTGCTGGAGAGATGGGGAAGAATCAGGAACTGAATTACCTAAACTTTTTTCCCCATAAGGGAGAGAAAAGGGGAGAAATTTTGTTTCCACATCCTATTCAAACACTCAGGATGACAGCAGGTCAGGGAAGAAGCTAAATGTCAGTCACGATAGGTAGGAAGTCATGAGCAATATCTGCCCTGAGGGTATGACACATGCTGGGGAAAATCCTGAATTCAGAGAGTTCACAAGGTCTTTGTAGGGAATCCCAGCTCTTTCCTTCAGGCACTGACAGTTTTTGAGTTGGTTTAATGATGCCTCACCTGTGCAGGCACCTCTCAGGATCCCTTGTTCCTCTGAGTCCTGGATTTCTGAGACCCACGGCTCTTCCCCTTTTTCCAGCTGGGAGATCACATCAGGTTTGGAAACTGGAAACCCTGCTCAGGGGAAGAAAACAAGGGACATCAGTTGAATACATGGGACGCTTGTCAGAAAAAAGTGTTCTATTATTTTAACCCCAGCCAGTAACCAGAGCCAGCTCCTAAGTTGCTCAAAGGTGCTGGACACTCTGCTTTTGGTGGATTTAACCATCCCCATCGCTCCTGTGAACACACAGAGCCAGACACTCATCATCAAAGAGGCTCCTAAAACACAGAGATTCCAAGTCCCAGACAGTGAAGGTTCCGGACAGTAGGGAAGTCCCTCTAGAAATGCTTCTTTCTGACAGAGAGAAGACCAGAGACTCGGAGATTTGGAAGAGGTGAGTATTGGCTGGTGGGGTTCAGCACAGTAAGGAAGAAGAGGGAGCCCAGAGGTCCCATAATGCAGTAAGTCAGCGGTATTATATGTCAGGAAAGCCCATTTTGAGGAAATAGGGACTCTAGTAAGTCAGGAGAAATGGAAGGGAGTATATAAATATCCCCCAGTGTGTGGATAACTCTAGTGAATTAAATACTATAATTTAGGTGCAACAGACTCTGATTCCTCTGGAAAAGGAGAATGTGAAAAAGAAGAATCAGGCCATGTGACTTCAGGAGGGACCGACTCAAAGATCCCAGGAACCTGCAGGGAAAACAGATTGTGGTTGCTACAGAAAGAGAGTGGGTGAAGTGAGACCCTTTCAGTCCCCAGAAGTTTCTCTACCAACCGATGACATCACTAGAAAGCACATGTTTGTGGCAGGGATGGAGCATATTGTCAGTACAAGGAACGTAAGATTTCAGCAAAGGTGCCTGGGCCACAGGGCATAGGGAAAAGATATGAGGGCGGAGGAAGCGGGGAAGTCACTGAGCCACAGAGAGAGAAGAAGAGTGAAAATAATAACATTTGAAAGAAGTATGTCAAATAAAGTGAAACTGGACTATCATAAGGAGAGAGTGCAGACTCCATATCGGGGTGGCCAATCTTACTGACCCTCTGAGTTGCATATGACAACCTTCAGCATCTCAAGAACTGGGGCACACCTGCTGGGGCTCAGGGCTTCAGCCTTGCTCTTGCTGAATCCCTGAGCCCCAGCAGGCATGCCCCATGGGGCTGGAGCCCCCCTCCTTGCTGGGCAGAAGCCAGAGGTGAAGCATGGGGGGGGCTCCCCAGTTTTTTACAAGGGTTTGCTGGCCCTGCTTGGTTACATGGTGCCACCAGGCCCCCTCCCTACATGGCCGCTACTGGAGCCGGCAAGCTGGGAGTTGTGGCCATGGGGAGAGGCAGCAGCAAACAGCTGGGAGCTGCAGGGAGAGCTGCTGCTTTTGCTGCTGCTTCTCCGCATAGAGCTAAAGCCGTGGCCCCTCCCTGCGGCTCCCAGCTGTTTGCTGCTCCCTCTCCACACTGAGCTAACACCTGGGAGCCGCAGGGAGGAGCCGCTGAGGGTAAAGGGGGAAGCATACTTGGGGGTGTGTGACTCAAGCTGTTGGTGGGCGGCAAATATTTAAATTGTGACACTCCCCCCCCCCCCCCCATGTCAGCAGATACCAGTTGTCTCTGGCAGAATCCAGATTCTGTGTTTATGGTGTGGGATTCCCTGATGGTGAACAGGGGACTGGAAATGGGAGTTTGAGAGGGGGAAGAAGGAGATTCCCCCCTGCTGAACGAACAAGATGCGAGTACTAATCTTGGGGTGAGTGAGTTTGTTTGTCTGTCTGTTTGTGTATTTCTTTCTCTTTCAGGTTATTTCAGTTACTGGGTCAGTTGGGATTGTGTGTCCCAGGACTGTTTGAGCCTTTGTTCCCTAAATCATCCTTGATCATCTTTGATCAGCCTCAATCAGCCTTGTGATCACCCTCCTGCTGTGTGATTAACAAAGGTGTAAACTGACCTAGGAGAGAAGACCTTAAAAGCCAGAGGCTAAGTGATGAAGGGGAGCTAGTGAAGAGGGGACTGCAAACAGGGGAGTTTGAGAGGGATTTTGTGGGAGGGAGCTGTAATATAATCACAAGGGTTTCCCACTCACAGAAAGCCAGGTTGGGGTGTTATCTAGGGTTATCAGAACCCCCAATAGGGGTGATTTAACTATTTCACTCCAGGCGGTGTAAGGAATAAGTCAACAGGAACTCAGCAATTCTGTCTGATCAAGGAGTAATGTAAGTAAGCATGTTTTCGTCTAACATTGCAGTTTATTAGATTTAATCACAGACAGACATAAGCAATAGATTTAGAACATCCCAGGTATTTACCTATATTCTGATATGGTGTGGCTCATCAATGACAGGTCAGTACTGGCCAAACGCCTCCCTGCTGGGGAGTAAAGCTATCAGGAAAATGTCTCTCCCAGCATAGCTCCCAAGGACTGCTCCCAAATACACTCTATTATCTAAACTTTTTATAACTAACTTCTACAAAACATATAGGTCATAATGACCCCTACTAAATCATCCCTTTTCCTAACTTTCAATAAACTTTTACAATCAGAGGCATCTAGACTCAAGCCTGTCCATCCACATAGTTTCTTTCACTCTCTGTTATTTATGTTTTCTTCCCTTCCTCCCATACTGATTAGCAAAACTGCCAGTAGTTATGACCTTGCGTCTGAAAGCCTGTCTCCAAATTAACCCTTAACTATGTGGTGTTCTATTTCATTAATTCATAGTGGCTGAGTGCATATAATATGGATGCAATTAGCTTAATTGCATTCTGGGGGTATAGACACCCCCGAAATCTAGGGCAACAGGGGGACCATCCAGTGTGAAAGGTACCTGCTGCTGGAATCTCTCAGGAAGCAGGTGGAAGAGCTACAGGAGGAGGTGGGTAGGCTGCGGAGCATCCGTGCCCACAAGGAATTCCTTGAGAGTATTCATATGGAGACATTCAAGGCTGAGGAAGCTATCCAGCTACAGAGAACTGCTGTCTCACCATCGGGGGAGGAGGGCATGGCTCTGTCACAGGGAGGACACTGGCTGCTGGTTACTTCTGGCAGCAGGCCGTGCCCCGTCCCTACTCCCAACCCACCCACCATGGTGTTGGAAAACCGATATGCTGCCCTGGCATTGAGTGATGAGGAATCACCCCCCAAAAGGTGGTGGAGGAGAAGCCAGGTTTCCCCAAGGCTGGGAGGATCGCAGTCACCACTCCCAGGAGGAAACATAGGGTAGTGGTGGTTGGAGACCTGAGGGGGACAGAGGCACCCATCTGTCAGCCTGACATGGCATCCCGGGAGGTATGCTGCCTGCCAGGGGCCCGTATCCAAGACATTATGGGGGGATTGTTGAGGATCATCCAGCCCTCTGACTACTACCCCATGCTACTTATCCATGTGGGCACTAATGATACTGCAAGGTAAGACCCTCAGCAGATCAGAAAGTGACTACAGGGCTCTGGGAGTACAGGTGAAAGAGTTGGGCATGCACATGGTGTTCTCTTCGATCCTTTCAGGCAAGGGTAGGGGCCTAGGCAGAGACAGCTGCATCCTGGAGGTAAATGCCTGGCTGCGAGGATGGTGTCGCCAGGAGGGTTTCAGCTTCCTTGCCCATGGGAAGCTGTTCCAGGAAGAAGGACTGCAAAGCAGAGATGGGGTCCACCTATCGAAGAAGGGGAAGAGCATATTTGCTAACCAAGTGAGAAGGGCTTTAAACTAGGTTTGAAGGCGGCAGGTGACCAAAGCCCACAGGTAAGTCAAAAACATGGAGATCTGGGAGAAGGGTTGGAATCTGTGGAGAGAATGGGCTGTTATAGCAGAAATAAGGGAGAGACAAGACAGAACTGGGCTGGTGGGGGATCAAATCAATATCTTAGATGTCTGTATACTAATGTGAGAAGTATGGAGAATAAGCAGGAAGAACCCAAAATGCTGGTAAATAAACACAACTATGACATAGTTTGCATCACAGATTGCTGGGATAATACACATGGAATATTAGCATAGAAGGGTACAGCTTGCTCAGGAAGGACAGGCAGGGGGAAAGGGAGGAAGTGTTGCCTTATATATTAAGAATGTCTACACTTGAACTGAGGTTGAGATGGAAATAGGAGACAGACTTGTTGAAAGTCTCTGGGTATGGCTAAAAGGGGTAAAAACGAGGGTGATGTCATGGCAGGGGTCTACTACAGACCACCTAACTGGGAAGAAGAGATGGATGAAGCTTTTTTAAACAACTAACAAAATCATCCAAAGCACAGGACTTGGTGGTAATGGGGGACTTCAACTCCCCAGACATCTGTTGGGAAAACAACACAGCAGGGCACAGATTACCCAATAAGTTCTTGGAATGTATTGGAGACAATTTTTTATTTCAGAAGGTGGAGAAAGCTACTAGGGGAGAAGCTGTTCTAGATTTGATTTTGACAAATAAGGAGGAACTGGTGGAGAATTTGGAAGTGGAAGGCAGCTTGGGTGAATGTGATCATGAAATGGTAGCGTTCATGATTCTAAGGAATGGTAGGAAGGAGAACAGCAAAATAAAGACAATGGATTTCAAGAAGGCAGACTTTAGCAAACTCAGATAGCTGGTAGGTAAGATCCCATGGGAAGCAAGTCTAAGGGGAAAAACAATTGAAGACAGTTGGCAGTTTTTCAAAGAGACATTATTAAGAGCACAAGAGCAAACTATCCCACTGTGTAGGAGAGATAGGAAATGTGGCAAGAGACCACCCTGGCTTAACGAAAAGATCTTCAATGATCTAAAAATAAGAGTCCTACAAAAAGTGGAAACTAGGTCAAATTACAAAGGTTGAATAAAAACATATAACACAAGTTTGTAGGGACACAATTAGAAAGGCCAAAGCACAAAATGAGATCAAACTAGCTGGAGACATAAATGGTAATAAGAAAACATTCTACAAATACATTAGAAGCAAGAGGAAGACCAAGGACAGGGTAGGCCTGTTACTCAATGGGGGGTTGGGGGGGGCGGTGATAATAACAGAAAATGTGGGAACGGCAAAGGTACAAATGACTTCTAAAAATGACTTCTTTTTTCAGTTTTCACCAAGAAGGCTGGTGTTGATTGGACGTCTAACATAGTGAATGCCAGTGAAAATGAGGTAGGATCAGAGGCTAAATTTGGCAAAGAACAAGTTAAAAATTATTTAGAAAGTTAGATGTCTCCAAGTCACCAGGGCCTGATTAAATGCATCCTAGAACACTCAAGTTGCTGACTGAGGAGATATCTGAGCCATTAACGATTTATCTCTGAAAAGTCATGGAAGGTGGGAGAGATTCCAGAAGACTGGAAAAGGGCAAATATAGTGCCAATCTATAAAAAGTGAAATAAGGACAACCCAGAGAATTACAGCTTAACTTCTATACCCGGAAAGATAATGGAGCAAATAATTAAGCAATCAATTTGCAAACATCTAGAAGATGACAAGGTGATAAGTAACAGTTGGCATGGATTTGTCAAGAACAAATTGTGTCAAACCAACCTGATAGTTAGCTTTCTTTCACAGGGTAACAAGCCTTGTGGTTGGGGGGAAGAGGTAGATGTGGTATATTTTGAATTTAGTAAAGCTTTTGATACTGTCTCACATGACCTTCTCATAAACAAACTAGGGAAATGCAACCTAGATGGAGCTACTATAAGCTGGGTGCAAAACTGGTTGGAAAACCATTCCCAGAGAATGGTTATTGGTGATTCACAGTCATGCTAGAAAGGCATAATGAGTGGGGTCCCACAGGGATCGATTCTGGGTCCGGTTCTGTTCAATATCTTCATCAATGATTTCAATAATGGCATAGAGAGTACACTTATGAAGTTTGTGGACAATACCAAGCTGGGAGGGGTTGCAAGTGCTTTGGAGGATAGGATTAAAATTCAAAATGATCCAGACAAACTGGAGAAATGATCCGAAGTAAATAAGATGAAATTCAATACAGACAAATGCAAAGTACTCCATTTAGGAAGGAACAATTAGTTGCACTCCTACAAAATGGGAAATGACTGCCTAGGAAGGAGTACTGCGGAAAGGGATCTGGGGGTCATAGTGGATCACAAGCTAAATATGAGTTGAAAGTGTAACACTGTTACAAAAAACCTGAACATCTTTCTGGGATGTATTAGCAGGAGTATTGTAAGCAAGACACGAGAAATAATTCTTCCTCTTTATGCTGCGCTGATTAATCCTTGACTGGAGTATTGTGTCTAGTTCTGGGTGCCATATTTCAGGAAAGATGTGGCCAAATTGGAGATAGTCCAGAGAAGAGCAACAAAGATGATTAAAGGTCTAGAAAACATGAGCTATGAGGGAAGATTGAAAAAATTGGGTTTGTTTAGTCTGGAGAAGAGAAGACTGAGAGGGGCCAGGATAACAGTTTTCAAGTACATAAAAGGTTGTTACAAGGAGGAGGGAGAAGAATTGTTCTTCTTAACTTCTGAGGATAGGACAAGAAGCAAGGGGCTTAAATTGCAGCAAGGGAGGTTTAGATTGGACATTTGGAAACTTCCTAACTGTCAGGGTGGTTAAGCACTGGAATAAATCACCGAGGGAGGTTGAAGAATCTCCATCATTGGGAATTTTAAGAGCAGACTGGACAAACACCTGTCAGGGATGGTCTAGATAATACTTAGCCCTGCCACGAGTGCAGGGGACTGGACTAGATGACCTCTCGAGGTCCCTTCCAGTCCAATGATTCCATAATGCTATGGAACCATAGTCCCAAAATCTCCCCTATGTCACACTGACCCCCTCCACACATTTCCCAGGTGTTCCTTGGCCCAATTTCTCCACCCCAACCCCCCCATGACAAAGTTGGAGCTGCTCTGTAATGCTGATGAATTCTGTATGTTGACCTGGATATTGGGATATTTACTGTGTGAATAATCTGATTAGTTTAATGGGGGGGGGGGGGGGGAGAGGCCTGTAAGAAAACGAGCAGAAAGGGAAGGTGAATGGCTCATGATGAGTCACACCTTGGCAGACCCTTTCTAAGAAACAATGCCCGAACTATTTGCTTTGAATATTCTACCTCCTTTCTCCAGCCAACTTACAGAACTGGGTTTCATGAGCTGCGCCAGGCCTGGGACCCAAAAAATCAAAAGGCCTGGAGCAGTTGAAACAGGGACTCCCTCTATAGAGGAGGCTGGCTGCTCAGATAATTATTTGGAGAAGTGAGACAGAAACTCAGGGACCCTGCTGGGGTGTCTGAAGAAGCCAGACCTGCCTATCTGATGACTGGGGATGACAGGCTTTTAGGTAAGACAGGCATGTGTGAAAACAGTTAGTTTAAAATCCTTTTTGCTCTTATGCTTTTTTCCTGTGCAAAATAAACATGACTGTGGTTTGAAGAAACTTGTTTTGTCACTGTGCACCCCTGATCCCAGACTCTCAAAGGTGTTTGCACTCAACCTGAGTTGCTGGGTAAGCACAGCTGATATGCCAGTTATTGTCACCCAGGGCTTTGGCTGGGAGCAGGAGTATTCCAGAAATGCAAGAGGCCTGATAGCTTCGTGGGGGTGGGCACTCTGTCACCTGGAAGGGAACAGAGGTGTAGCTATGATACCCGGTCCCCTTCTTCTCACCAATCTCAGCCCTCCCCACCTCCTGTGACCCAAGGAGTACCCATTCCTTGTGTTCTTTCCTTCCCCACAGTTGTCAGTTGGCTGGTGGGTGGGCGTGTTCTTTCTTTGTGCTGTTTAGCTTTGCACAGAGAATTGGTTCAGCAAACCTCGATAGTACTAACCAGTGTTGTTAAGTGCTAAAGGCTAAAATGTCATTGCCTTAGTAATGGTGTTCAGGGTGCCCCCTGCTTCTGTCCTTAAAATGTTAATGTAATTAGTAAATAGTGCAGCATGTTAATTCAGCAAACCTCAATGTTACTTATAAAAAAGACAGACACAAGCACGGTTCAGTGACAAAGGCACTCAGCCAGGTTTATTGCCCGCCAGGCACATTCCTAGTGCCCTGGCATCATGGTTACGCAATGTGGCTAATCATACAGTATTTCATCAGCTGCAAATCTGAATAGGAATCCAAGGAGCCTGTCCTGCTGTGTGCCATGGAAAGAAACCATTCCAGATTACTTTTGGCATTTATGGAGCAGCTGCACACAGTGGACCTTTGCTACTGCGCTCGGGAAACAAGCACTGAGTGGTGGGATCATACTTTTATACAGGTCTAGGATGAGGAGCAGTGGCTGAAAAACTTTTGGATGCACAAAGCCAACTTCCTGGAACTGTGAGCAGAGCTCACCTCTGCCCTGTGCTGCAAGGACACCAAAATGAGAGCTGTTCTCTCGGTGGAGAAGCACGTGGCAATTGCTGTGTGGAAGTTGGCTCCAGCTACTACAGGTTGGTCATGAATCAGTTTGGAGTTGGGAAGTTGAGCGTGGGGGTCATGTTTACACAAGTGTGCAAGGCCATTCATCACATACTGCTATGAAGGACTGTGACTCTGGGAAATGTGCATGAAATAGTGGATGGCTTTGAAGGAATGGGATTCCTTAACTGTTCTGGGGTGGCAGATGGCATGCATATCCCAATTTTGGCCCCAGACCATCTTGCAATGGAGCACATCAATAGAAAGGGCTACTTCTGTGTGGTATTGTAGGGTGCTTGTGGATCACGGGGGTTGTTTCACTGATATCAAAGCAGGGTGGTCAGGGGAGGTGCATGACACCCGCATCTTCAAGAACACTAGCGTCTATAGCAAGCTGCAAGCAGGGACTTTCTTTCCAGACCAGAAGATCCCAATGTGGGATGTTGAAATGCCCGTAGTACTCATGGGAGATCCAGCCTACACCTTACTTCCATGGCTCATGAAGCCTTACAGTGGAAACGTTGACAGCAGCAAGGAACGCTTCAGCAACTGGCTGAGCAGATGCAGAATGACTGTTGAATGTATGTTTGGCAGTTTAAAGGCTCGCTGGCACTGCCTTTATGGCAGGTTAGATCTCAGTGAGGAAAATATTCCCATGGTCATAGCAGCCTGCTGTACTTTTCATAATATTTATGAAACTAAAGGGGAAAAGTTTTCCTGGGGTGGAGTGTGGAGTCAGATCTCCTGGCACCAGATTTTGAGCCGCCAGATACTGGGGCTATTAAAGGGACACAATAGGGGGGCTATTCGAATCAGGGAGGCTTTGAAGCAACATTTTGACAGTGAGCCACAGTAATGTGTCTTTCTGCAGTGCATTCAGCCAGGCTTTGTTTACTTGCTGCCTGGAATGACCCTTGTGGTGATTGTTTCCTGAGTGTGATCTGTAGTCTGCATATGTGCCCTTTCCCACTGTGTATGAATTCCTGCAGCAACCACCATATGTAGAAAGAAAATGAGTCTTTATTTTTCTCCTATGAGTACATTTATATTAAACAGCAATAACCAATACACAGAATTCAATGTCTTGCGAGGCACAGAACACTGAGGAATAGCCTCTTAATGGAGGCGCTCATAGCTGTGTGTGAGTCCAGCTGTAGTTAAGGAACCTGTCCGAAGGCTGGAGTGCAAGGGGTACTGCAACAGGCAGGGCACATGCAAGGAACGTGAGGGTGGAGTTTGGGGAGGGTATGGCACACAGTTAGCTCAGTTAGGGACTTCAGCATCTCTGTTTGGTCCTCCATCAGTTTATCATCCACTCCTGGCCCTCTGAAATATGCTCCTGGCCCTGCTTCCTCTCCTGGCTATGTATTTTCAATTTTTCATTAATTGACTCTTGCCATGCCCTGTGAGCGTGATCTGTGGCGTCAGAGACATTTGGAGCACCTCTCTAAACATGTCCTCCTTCCTCGGCCTGGGTGCCTCCTTACCTGATGCAAGCGCTTGGCTGGTGTGTAAGGGGTTCCCCTCAAGGCCACATCTACAGAAAAACAAGAAGCAATCAATAGAGGCAGTACTGTGAGTGCACTCACAGCATTGAATCATAATAATTAAGTACACCTCTTTCTCACTCTCCCTTGGCAAGCACTAAGAGTGTCCTAAACATGGTGAGTTTGGCCCATGGGGGTGGTGGGGAGATCCAAGGTGGGGCAAAATGTCTAGGTGGTTTTCAAAATGTCTAGGTTGGAAGGGAATCACTGCAAGCAACTAGGGACACTATTGTAAATTCTGCCAGTTTTCTACAAGCAGGGGGTCATTGAAGCCGATCCCTCATTCCCAATAGTAAACAAGGATGCAAGGGTGCATCTCCTGCTTACCTGTGGCTTCAGACCAGGTCCCTCTGCTGCTTGCCTGTGTGCTGATTTGATCCTTGCACAAGTGATTGCCGATTGTTGTGGGAAAATTTCCTATAGCAGGGTAAGAAACAAAGCTGCTCTGCCAAGGAGCCTTCAGCAGAGAATTGGCGAGTACCTCCCAGGAAAGCTTCCTAGCTATCCCTCTGGAGGATTCCTGTGAAATCTTGGTGTGCATTAACACACTTTCTCACTAGGCCTCCTGTGACACACTGTGCCTCAAAGTAGCACCCTGTAACCCCCCTATTCATCATTCATATATGGCTGTGATATATCAAACGAAGCATGCCATTTAAGAAAGCATATGAAAGGTCATGATCTGCTGAAGCTCATTGTATGTCAAAATATGTATATCGTTAGTGTGCATGAAGTTATGAGATCCTGTTCTATGGTTATTAATGAAATATGTTGTGGGTTTGGGAGTCGCCCACTGCTAGTTGTCCAGTGACAACAAAGGAGGTAACCACACCCAGGCGGGCACTGAATGACCACAGGGAAGCCATAAACAAAGGATTTAAAATTATGTAAGAGAGTTGCACAAGTACCACACAATCTGGATTGCTCAACTCTGACTCAGTTGCACAAGGCCACACCAGTGGGACTGCTCAGGCCTTGCTGAGTCACAGAGTTACCAGGACATGTCTAAGTTAGTATTTTCCAGGCACATGGACTGAGGGTATAAAATAAAGGACAGTGGCATCACGCAATTACCTTTCTCCTCCCCCACCTACACTAACGGAAACAAGAACACTGGGAAAACAAGACCTGAACTGAGGAGCCTGGTCCCAGGCTGAAGAGGAAAATCAGCCTGTGTATTAAGGATTGTAACCTGCCTGCAACATCCAGTGAGGTGAGAAAAACTGCTTGATCCAAATACAGCTTAGTCTAATGAGATTTACAATTTAGATTGCATACTTACTTTTTAATTTATTTGGTAACTATTTCTGACCTTTATGACTACCACTTATAATCACTTAAAAATCTAGCTTTCTGTAGTTAATAAACCTATTCTAATATTTTATCCTTACCAGTGAATTTGTCTAAAGTGCTTGGGAAATTTGCTTAGCTTACAAAGGCTGGTGCATGTCCACTTTCCTTTGATGAAGTGGTGAACTAATGAGTAAGTTTGCACTGTTAAAGAGAAGGTCTCAAGCAGTGTAAGATAATATTTTTCTGGGATTCAAGGTTAGGGGCTTGGGAGCCTTTATGCAGCTTAGCTGGGTGTGCCTCTGTTTGTTGGTGGCTGAGTGAAAACACCACTTTGAGGGGTTCACTGTTTGTCACTGGCCAAGTATTGTGAGAGCCAACCCAGGCTGGAGATTTAAGGGGGCACAGCAGTCCCACAGTTCCAGGTTGTACCCTGGGGGTCTTGTCACACCCCCACATCGTAGCTGCATAGGGAAATGGGAAGCAGACACAAACACTGCAAGTCTTGTACATTTCTACACCTTAACCAACTTCTACCATAAAATGAAACCAAGGACAGCTGTATGTGAAACGGAGCAGTATCAGATCAAAAAGAGCACTTACCAGAGCTCCTTTCTGCACCGTGAGCACCAGAGACAGAGTGCTGGGACTGGCTTGAATCCTCCAGGGTTGAGACGAGGTCCTGACTTGCCTTCATTGCATTGGATGACCCTGCCCCACCTCATCCTCTAATTCCATTTTGTCCTCAGGGTTAAGTGTGCTGGCTGCTGTCTCCAGCCCCCCTGAAGTATCCATGGGGATCTTGGTGCTGGAGGTGGGGTCACCCCCGAAGACAGCATACAGCTCCTTGTAGAAGCAGCAGGTCTCTGGTGCAGCACCAGAGGTCCAGCACCAGGTGGTTTGACTCCCTTGCCTTCTTGTACACCTGCCTCAGCTCCTTGATGTTTATATGTCCCGTTCTGTAGCTCTTTTCCAACATGCCATGAGAAATCTTCCCGTAGCTATTGAAGTTCCTATGGCTGGAAGGAGCTGGGACCGCACAGCCTGCTCTCCCCACAGACCCAACAGATCCAACATCTCCGATGTACTCCAAGCAGCAGCATGTTTGCTGAGCGGAGCCACCACGGTCAGTGGGGAAGATGCAATGTGAGCTCTCCACGCCAAGCAAACAGGAAGCGGAATTTCAAAATTTCCCAGTACTTTAAAGGGGGAGGGGTGAACGTCTGTGTACCTGGCTGCAGGGCAGCCAAGATCGAATTGCTGAGCAGAGTGGTCAGGATGGGCATTGTGAGGCACCTCCTGGAGGCCACGTACAGTGACATAACCAAGCACAGTGTCTACACTGACAAGTTGTCAACCTAACTTTGCCACCAAAAGCTCTACGCCTCTCATCATGGTGGCTTTAGTTTGTCAGCAAAGCGGAAGAGTTAAACTCTTCTGGGGGAGGTTTAGGTTGGATATTAGGAAAAACTTTTTCACTAGGAGGGTGGTGAAACACTGGAATGCGTTACCTAGGGAGGTGGTAGAATCTCCTTCCTTAGAAGTTTTTAAGGTCAGGCTTGACAAAGCCCTGGCTGGGATGATTTAATTGGGGATTGGTCCTGCTTTGAGCAGGGGGTTGGACTAGATGACCTCCTGAGGTCCCTTCCAACCCTGATCTTCTATGAACTGGCAAGTGGAGCATTGTAGTGTGTACACCACAACTGTTTTATTGATGAAAGCTGACTTTTGTCAACAAAACTCTGTTGTGTAGACAAGGCCTAAGTGGATGTACATATATGATCATGAGCAAATTGCAACTATTCATTAAAAAGAAAAATAAAGCAGTACTAAACATTGAGAGTAACTTCAAGACAACATGAAATCCATTTATACAATTGGCTACTGCTACTCTGTATACATTTCAGATCCTTCATCTGATGAAAAACTGGGAATTCTACAACAGTACTCTGGAAAACAAATTGTGAAACACAAGGGAATGGACACAATTGTGGGCCAATCATTCTAAACTTATTCAATGTCAATTTTTCATTATTATGTCTTAATGATGTGTTATTATGATGTGATTTCTAATTAAAAGTCTTATTAGTCTGCAGAAACCTATTTGAGGCATAAAGACATCAGTACTGTGGAGAGAACAAGAGACCCTAACTATATATAGAAAAAAAAATAGCAATTCTTTTTGATGCAAGAGTCAGACAATAATTTTGTTATGTATGCCTAGTGAGGCCAGAGTACATAGGAAGATAACATATAATGCCCAGAAACAATTAAGTTCAGCAATGACCCTTAATTATAAGTATAGACACTTAGTACATGGACTGTTTTCTGTAACTGTAAGAAATCTAACTCCTTGAGAGGCAGTAGCTAGGTTGACAGAAGAATATTTCCATCGACCTAGCAGTGTCTATACCAGGCATAGGTTGGCTTAGCTATGTCTCTCAGGGATGTGATTTTTTTCACACCCCTCAGTAACATAGCTAGGTCAACCTATGTTTCAGTTGTGGACCAGGCCTTAGCCCTAATCCTCCACAGACACCTTCCCCTTCCTTACACAGCCTCAGCCCTCCCCACTTACTGGCGTCTTTTTTTCCTCTCCCACTGCTCCCTGTTCTCCCTTCGTTCCCAAACGGCACCTTATACATTCTCCTATCAACAGGTGGACACATCTGACCATCACACAATCCATGCATGACATAGTACATCTATTTACTAGACTTTATTTAGAATTGCCTCTTAACTTTCCTACCTTTTCCTCATTTTATCTTTCAGTTTTCATAAATCCAGAAAGGGTAAATTATATAAAATTTTAAAATGATATATTTTTTTCAAAACGGACCGATAGCACACAAAAAAAATCACATATCCAAAAATGATACCAGGGCAGGACACAAGGCAAAAAAAAAAGGGGGGTATGGAAACCTGTCAAAAATTATATGATGAGAAAACATATAAAAGTGGGCCCCCACAGTTATTAATAACTGATGGGACAGGAGTTCTTACCCAGCGAAGTCATATTCTCATAGGTCTCCTGCATGACGTCTGTGTAGAGGGTTCTCTGAGCGGGGTCCAGCAGAGCCCACTCTTCCTTGGTGAAATGCACAGCCACTTCCTCGAAGGTCACCGGCCCCTGAAAGAGAATAATTCCCCAGTCAGTACCTGCTGCCCCAGTGATAACCGCACTATTTATGGGAGAGCAGGGCCAGTAAAATGGAAGCTCTTGGAGTGGCATGGTAGCAGAGTCCCACCCCCACCATTTTCAGAGCAGCTAGGAGGCATCAGGGTAAGGTGAGAAAGAGAGCCCCTCATCCCACCCAGAGGACAGAGGGAGGCATGGTCTTCACATTTATTACACAGCTACTAGCCAGAGATTGATATAGTAGATGGAGCCCCCAACTCCCTCAAAATAAAGAAACAATATATAACAAATAAAGGAAAGGGGAAGTCGATAGTAAAGAATATAAGTCAGAAGCTTGGAATTATAGAAAATTGAAAAGGGAAGCTAAGGGACACAAGGGGAAATCTAGGGCCAGCAGAGTTAAGGATGATATAAAGAAGATTTTTTTTAAATTGTACTAGAACAAAACAAATCCTAACAATGGTATTGGTACATTACTAAATGGAACTGGTAGAACTATCAATAATAATGCAAAAAAGGCAAAAGTTTTCAATAAATAGTTCTGTTCTATATTTGGGGGAAAAAATAAAGGATTGTCAGGAATCAGGGCCTGCAAACAGAGTCAGTCTGAAAGCAGGGCCTACAGCAGAACCAGTTTCTGTACAACCTAATGAGTGCAGCTCGCTTGTAATAGATTGCCTAATTGGCTATAGCGTGTGATTGATTGGAAGAGTCAGCAGACCAGCTCTTATGTCCAGCAGCCACAGCAGTCCAGCAACTGCTCAAAGCATTCACCAATGGCTGTGGCAACTCCTGCACCTGCTTGTTCCCAGTTCGGCTCCAGCCTTGGACCCAGGCTTGCCCCACTCCAGAGAACCAAGTTCTGATTCCTGACGCCAGCCATGACCCTTGGCTCTGGCACTTGGCCTCTGATCCTGGGTCCCAAGTCCTGGCTACCGATGGCTGCTCCAACCAGTAGGCCTGACTGCCTACATTAGCTTCTGCTAGCCATGGCTCCCCATCACTACTGTCTTCCCCAAGCCCATCCAAGTTGATTAGGTCTGGCCTTCCCTCTGAACTGGAGAAGAACTGATACTGTGCACCAGACCTCTGCCTATACTGCGTGGGACCAGGATACTTTGCATCAAGCTGCCCCACCGAGGTCTGATCTACACCCACGTTGGGAAATGCCAAGCCCCAGCCCCAACAGGGAAGTCTGGGCTTGGCTGGGTCCTTCCCCTCTCCCCACAGCCCACACCAATACTTGTCTGCCTGTATCCTGGTGGTGGCCAATCAGTGCTCTCTGTCTCTGGCATGTTGCGATGCCCGACCCCAACTGGGAAGCGCTGTTGGACTTGGTCAATTTTATGGACTTTATGGATGTGGAATTATCCCATATTAGACCCCCCCAAGCCTCCCAGTGCAAGGATTCCCCAAACTAGTCGAGTCCATACCTGGGTCACTCTTTTCATCACACCAGATGGCTCCCTTTGAGCAACTACTTTTTGAAGCAAACAAGAAACCTTCTAGTTTGGACTCATTCATGCACCACATTTACCAGTTGTCCTTGGCTCATTGCCCGTGACCTGCACAGCTGCTGGCTGTAAGGCGTGATACCCTTTGACTCCCTGCCTTGCCTACAATCCTGTTTCTCAAGGTCGAACCCAAGACCAGAAACTTGCTGCAGCTTATGCAGCCCTGTAGAGAATTCAGAGACACAAAGAGAAGATTCAAAGGTGACCTTGGTAAACCCTATAAAAACTTAAGAATGGCCATACTGGGTCAGACCAAAGGTCCATCTAGCCCAGTATCCTGTCCTCTGACAGTGGCCAATGCCAGGTGCCCCAGAAGGAACTAACAAAACAGGTAATCATCCCCTGTTGCCCACTCCCAGCTTCTGGCAAACAAAAGCAAGGGATACCATCTCTGCCCATCCTGGCTAATAGAAATTGATGGACCTATCCTCCATGAATTTATCTAGTACTTTTTTAAACCCAGTTATACTCTTGGCCTTCAGCATCCTCTGGCAAAGAGTTCCACAAGGTTGACTGTGCACTGTGTGAAGACCCACAACCTCCTCAATTGTGCCATATCAACTCTATCCCGATGCATTTCAGAAAAAGAGACCCAACACCCGACCACTTCATCTACCTTCAGCCAGAAGTAGAGTTTCCCTTCACATGCATTTACTCCCTCTCTGAACCCAAATTACAAGCACTCCAGAACCATCTTGAGGAAAGGTGGCAGAAGGAATTTATTCACATGCCCTGTGGGGGCACCATTCTTCTTTGTGGTGCAGAAAGATGGCTTCCTCGGGCCTTCTGTGGACTCCGGAGAGTTGCACAAGATTGCAGCCTGAAAACTTTATCCCTTACTGCTTATTAATGAGCTGTTCAAGACTCTGCTCTGCCAGGATCTTCACAAAGTTGGACCTCCTTGGAGTTTATAACCTGGTGAGGATCCGAGAAGGAGATTAATGGGAGACCTTCTTCTGTACCTGGTATGGCCACTTCAAGTATTTGGTCATGCTTTTGGGTTGTGCAATGCCCTGGGAACCTCCCATCGTTTAATAAATTACATCTTTAGGGACATGCTGGCCCAGATTACCATCTTTTACCTGAACAACATCTTCATTTGCTCCAAAAGTCAGGACCAACACAATGATCACGTGTTCGGTCTTGGAGAGTCTACACTTAAACCAACCACCTCTACTCAAAGCTTGAGAAATGCAAGTTTAATAAAGACATAGGGAAATTCCTGAGATAGACGGTCACACCTGAGGGACTCACCATGGACCCACCTAAGACTGGCAGTATCTGACTGGGCTGCACCCAAGGATGTACAAGGGTGCAACAATTCTTGGGGTTTGTCAGTTTCTACAGGCAATTTATTAAAAGATTCTCTAGCCTGGTTTCACCCAGAAAAAGGGAGCCCAATTTTGCCTAGTCCACAGAGAATCAGTCAGCCCTTGATTGACTGACGAGTGCATCAGTTATCCTGATTCATTCAGATCCCACTAAACCATTTACCAAGGACAATGCCTCAAACTTTGCCATTGGTGCAGTGTTATCTCAACATGCAGCCTCCCCCCCCCCCCCCCGACAACCAAATCCACTTTGTGCTTCTTAATCTTGGAAGCTAACTGCCACAGAGAACAATTACAATATTTGGGGAAGGAGATACCATCTTAAAAGGTGGCTTTCAAGGAGTGGTGCCACCTCCTAGCAGGAACCCAATTCCTAGTCCAAGTCCTGATGATCAATAAGAACTTGGAATACCTAGGGACTGCTACATGAATTTGAAGAAGAGGGACCAGTAGATCCCACTTTGATTCTCACTTAAATTTTGTTGTAACCTCTCACCCGGGAATGAGAAATGGGAAGGCAGATGTCCTGCCTGAAAAGTTGAGTCTCTTGCACTTGATGAAGAGCACTCTATCACCGTGCTGAAGGTATCCAGCTCTGTCAACAGGACTGTTGTCAGCTGTGTGATGTCTTCCATCCACTACCTGATCCCCAATGACCCATTCCCGACCCAGACCCTGAATGATGCAGGTACCCAACCCAACATGAATCAGAGTTTCAACTACAGAATGGCTTCCCCTATTGCCTGGCTAGGTGGAAGGATAGACTAAGTGGGCCTTGGGAAAGCTGGCTAAAGCAGAGGCAGGAGTCCCAGCTGGAAATGGGGGTGTGGGATCTGCAGCTTGGGATACATAACCAGGGTAGCATGCGACCCTCCAGTAAGCTCCTGCCTGGGATCTATGTACGAAGCCGCACAAGGCAGGAGAGAGCAGGTATTAACTTCTTACATGCTCATGGCTTCTTCGGTGCCAGCTAATGGGTGTGGACAGGAATGGGAGAGTGGGCTGGAAATGTTGGAGGGAGGGGTAGGGGAGAAAGACCACTGACCACTGACTCCGCTTCCTGGCTCCCAAATCCTGCTCCAACCACTAGGACTGACCCCCCCCCCCCCCGCCCAGCCTGGTCATGACATGATGTCATAAAGCTGTCAAGATTTTGGGCCGCAGGGCATGCCTGAAATGTCTCTCACTAGTCCCGTTAGCAAACAGACACTGCAAGCATTTCAAAACACCAACATTATCCCCAGTGCACTGAAACAAATGTAGGGACAACGGGAGAAACAGTTAAGAATCACATGGCCACTTTTCAGAGTAGCAGCCGTGTTAGTCTGTATCCGCAAAAAGAACAGGAGGACTTGTGGCACCTTAGAGACGAACCAATTTATTTGAGCATGAGCTTTCATGAGCTACAGATTGGAGGCATGCAGTGGAAAATACAGTGGGGAGATTTATATACATAGAGAACAGGAAACAAGGGGTGTTACCATACACACTGTAAGGAGAGTGATCGGGTGAGGTGATCTATTACCAGCAGGAGAGCAGGAGGGAAAAAACCTTTTGTAGTGATAATCAAGGTGGGCCATTTTCAGCAGTTGACAAGAATGTGTGAGGAACTGGGGGGGGGGGGAGGGGGATAAACATGGGGAAATAGTTTTACTTTGTGTAATGACCCATCCACTCCCAGTCTCTATTCAAGCCTAAGTTAATTGGATCCAGTTTGCAAATTAATTCCAATTCAGCAGTCTGTCGTTGGAGTCTGTTTTTGAAGTTTTTTTGTTGAAGAATTGCCACTTTTAAAGGTCTGTAATCGAGTGACCAGAGAGATTGAAGTGTTCTCCGACTGGTTTTTGAATGTTATAATTCTTGACATCTGATTTGTGTCCATTTATTCTTTTACGTAGAGACTGTCGGGTTTGGCCAATGTACATGGCAGAGGGGCATTGCTCGCACATAATGGCATAGATCACACTGGTGGATGTGCAGACGAACGAGCCTCTGATAGTGTGGCTGATGTGATTAGGCCCTGTGATGGTGTCCCCTGAATAGATATGTGGGCACATTTGGCAACAGGCTTTGTTGCAAGGATAGGTTCCTGGGTTAGTGGTTCTGTTGTGTGGTGTGTGGTTGCTGGTGAGTATTTGCTTCAGGTTGGGGGGCTGGCTGTAAGCAAGGACTGGCCTGTCTCCCAAGATCTGTGAGAGTGATGGGTCGTCCTTCAGGATAGGTTGTAGATCCTTGATAATGCATTGGAGGGGTTTTAGTTGGGGGCTGAAGGTGACGGCTAGTGGCGTTCTGTTATTTTCTTTGTTGGGCCTGTCCTGGAGTAGGTGACTTCTGGGAACTCTTCTGGCTCTGTCAATCTGTTTCTTCACTTCCGCAGGTGGGTATTGTAGTTGTAAGAGTGCTTGATAGAGACCTTGTAGGTGTTTGTCTCTGTCTGAGGGGTTGGAGCAAATGCGGTTGTATCGCAGAGCTTGGCTGTAGACGATGGATCGTGTGGTGTGGTCTGGGTGAAAGCTGGAGGCATGTAGGTAGGAATAGCGGTCAGTAGGTTTCCGGTATAGGGTGGTGTTTATGTGACCATCGCTTATTAGCACTGTAGTGTCCAGGAAGTGGATCTCTTGTGTGGCCACTGTGTCCCTCACGGGAAAGACTGCTGGATTGGGTCAATTCCCCTGCGACCCACTACTGACACAATTCAGTGCGGACATGATGCAGATTGGCACCTCAAGGTGCACAGACCCCTCTTTCCTTTGATCATACCCACGCGGTGGGGATGACGACCTCAAATCCAGGTCTCCTCATATCACAGTCACGGTTCTGTGACACTCCTCAAATTAATGCCCAGATTTCATTATCTCACAACTCTACCAAGCTGCTCCAACTAACCCCTCTACCTTTCTGTGCAGCCACACCTCACACTGTTGAGTGGAGCTGGAGTGCAGGCAGAGAACGCCCAGTGGCTGTTGCCAGCTCCAGGGGGCAGAGTTAAGGTTACATAAGTGTGTACCAGAGCTCCGTATTTCCTAGTTTTGAGAGGTCTGAGTTTTGCTGAACTCGACCTTCTAGAAAGGCCCAAGGTACCACTGGGGAACCTTACCTCTGCATTAATGAAGGTGTCAGTGAACAGATGAATGTTCTGTAACTAAGCAGGAACGGATGGATTCCCACTCCCATCTGCCATTCACACAGGCAGCAAAGCCCTGGACAAGGCAATTGTCACAGGCAAAGGAACAGGAATGGAGCTGGGAGGTTCCCTGGCAAGCGGGGCCAGAGCAGCAGGAGATGACCGGCAGCTGGTAGTTGGAATAGAACAGAATTGGGTCATGATAGGGGGGACAGCAGCTGGGACTTGGGTTACTTGGGGCTGGGCAGCATCCAGGGGGGACACCTGCTCCTCCCTTCCCCTCCTGTGCCCCTTCCATGCCCTGTTCCTGGTACAGAATAGCCCCACCCCACCCCACCCCAGAGGCAGACGTGGCTCTCACAAGCTTCACACACTAGCTCTCTTCCCACTGGGGAAATGACTCAGGGCAAAAACAAAATTTCCCACCTACTCCTGGACAAACTGCTGCAGATAAAATGGGTGGGCAAACGCCCCAAATGCGAGGGGATCTTAAATTGGCATTGGAGAACTGGAAAGAAAATGGGGCAATAATCAGAGGAGGGGAATCGAGAAATGGTCAATCATTTGGCCCGGCTGGGGAGCAGCAGTGGTTCGGCCCGTGTTCCCAGATCCCAGTGGAGCGAGCAGCAGTGCGTCTTTGAAAAGCACTCGCGCCCGTTGCGAATAGCCCCTCCCCAGCCTGTCTCTGACCCCCATGGGTCTGTGCATGCTCCCACTGCTGCCATTGCGGGCTCACATGGGAAGGGTTCAAAGGGGAAAGGAAAGAGAAACGGGCAAAGGCAGGAAGAGAAATAAATAGGCTGTCATAAACATACAGCTAAGGGTAGCATAAAATCCCTTTTTATCCTGTAAAGGGTTAAGAAGCTCAGATAACTTGGTTGGCACCTGACCCAAAGGACCAATAAGGGGAGAAGATACCTTCAAATCCATGGGGGAAGGTTTTTTGTCTGTGTCTCTCGGAGCCAGCCAGGAAACAGGGCAGGGAAAAATACATCTCCCTAAGCTATATCTGAACTAAGCATCTAGCCTTGCAGAAATAGTAAGTAATAGGAAAGAAATGCGTTCGGTTATCTTTTGTTCTAGCTTGTGAATTTTCCCTGTGCTAAGAGGGAGGTTTATCCCTGTTTTTGTAACTTTAAGTTTTGCCTCGAGAGGAAATCCTCTGTGTTTTTGAGTCTTTCGTTATTCTGTAAAGTATGTACCATCCTGATTTTACGAGGTGATTCTTTTACCTTTTCTTTAATTAACGTGCTGTTTCTTTTAAGAACCTGACTGAGTTCTCTATTATCCTAAGACCCAGGGGTTTGGGTCTGTGCTCACTTTGTAACCAATGGGTTAGGATATTACTCTCAAGCCTCCCCAGGAGAGGGGGTGTAAGGGCTTGGGGAGATATTTTGGGGGGAATAGGAACTCCAAGTGGTCCTGTCCCTAATTCTTTGTTAAATCACTTAGTGGTGGCAGCATACCCTCCAAGGGCAAAGAATTTGTGCCTTGGGGAAGTTTCTACCTAAGCTGGTAGAAATAAGCTTAGGGGGTCTTTCATGCAGGTCCCCACATCTGTACCCTAGAGTTCAGACTGGGGAGGGAACCCTGACATAGGCAAAGGGGTTATACCCTCCCAGACTCTCCACTGCATCGCCCCACGGCAGATCACAGCCATGCTTGGACATGGACCAGCCATAAAGGGGAGACAGAGCTCCGGGCTCCAGGCCAAATATTTTTCAAGCCCCCGAGGAAACTGCATTTCCCATCTGCCCCAGGCTATGGGAGTGCTGTGCGAGGGGACACTGCGTTCCTCTCACAGCAGCCGGGGGAGGGAGCAGCCAACTCCCGAGGGCCCTTCCCCACCTCTTGGCTCTGTCTGGAGACTGGGTGTGGGGTCGGGACAGGGAATGGGCCACAGAAGTGCGAGTTCCTGGTCTGTCCCTGTCTCTCTCTTGGGGGAGGAGAAGCAGCTCTGCGGCAGGGACTCTGCCTCCTCTGTGCCCCATGGCAGGGGGCTCTGGTAGCACCAAGTGGGGCAGAGGGGCTGCAGCCATCACTGCAAGGAAAGGCAAGTGACAGGGATGAGGGTGGGAGTTGTGCTGGGGTTCGACGCGTGGAACTCACCTCCCCAACCTGGAATTTCACCTGCACAGCCCAGTGACTCGGGATTTACCCCGTGAAGTGAATTTCACTCTGGGTGACTGCAAGTCAGCCACGGAAAGCTCCTTGTGCCTTAGGGTCCCCGCTGGCCAAAGGAGGTTAGTCATATTCCCTCCCTGGACTCCTGGGGCTGGCCAGGGTCCATGAGTGTGTTCTGGGAATCATCAGATGAGAGTTCGTTAAGAACTATGACATTGGCTCGTTTACTATTAAATCCCCAGAGACCCACCAATCCCTGCCTTCCCTTTGCTGGGCTTTCACGACCTAAGGGACTCAGCTGCAGACCCTGCAGAGAGCACCTGCCCCTCCCCACTTCCCAGGACTTTTTAAACAGGACAGGGGGAAATGCAAATACTAGGGGCCAAATTGTGGAAGCTGCTGATCAACCTCAAGTTAAAAGAAAGTCCAGGCTCCGTCTCTCCCAGGACCTGGCCCTACGTGCAAAATAACAGACCCACGCCTGAAATCTGAAAGGGACACTTTAGATCAGACAGAATTTTATTTATCGACTCACTTCAGGGAATTAACAATAAAAGGAACAACCCCACCCCGAGGGGAAAGATCGCCTGTGTCTTTACAAATCACTTTAATCGAGTGTGGGATCCCACATGTTAAAATGCTTTGATCCTAACACTGCAGCTATGGCCTGGTGTCACTAGAGGGCACAGGTAAGGTTGCTGGGGTGTCTTATGTGGGTATTTTGATTCCCTAGCATGTTGGGATTGCTTTTCAGTAAACTTGGCAGAATTTTATTTTTTAAAAAATCATTTTGACAGAGATTGGAGTTTATTGAAGCCTTTCCAATTGTATGGATTTAAATGTTCCCAGTTGTGGGGAATTTGGGCGGGGGGTGGAGCTGGACAATTTCCATATATTTCATAGAAGATCAGGGTTGGAAGGGACCTCAGGAGGTCATCTAGTCCAACCCTCTGCTCAAAGCAGGACCAGTCCCCAATTTTTGCCCCACATCCCTAAAGGGCCCCCTCAAGGATTGAACTCACAACCCTGGGTTTAGCAGGCCAATGCGCAAACCACTGAGCTATCCCTCCCCCCAAAAGATTCAAGTTACAGTTTTATAACTGCTCAGATACAAACCGTCAACAAATGTACAAAAGTAAATATCATTAAATCAATCTAAGACCTTCTCAAACAGCATTTTCCCCTTACTTTGCCTCTCGGTAACTTTAGATTATTATAATCAAAATGGGCTTTTTGTTTGTGTGCGTTCAGCGAAATCAACATTGGCCGCTACTGACTGATTACAAATCCTTTTGAAGTATTGCCTTAATTCTTGAATGTGATGCTTGGTGAAAGGAGTGGGATTTAACAGGTTAGAACGGGGGTGGGGGGATGGAGGCTGGGATCCAGGACTCCTGGGCTCTAGGTCAGGGCTGTTGGATAGTAACTGAGCAGGGTCTACTTTCCCAGCCCTAGAGTGGGTCGCATCAGGCAGTGATGTGGTTAAGGCATTTCTAAGGCCCTGTGTTCTCTCCCAGCTCCGACGCAGCCTGTGGGAATTTCAGCAAGTCCCTTACTCACTTTGTGCCTCGGTTTCCCCATCAGTAACCTGTAACTTTTCTCACAGCAGGGAGGGGGGCAGGGATCTCTGCCATGGTGCATATTCTGGCCTGCTAGAAGGAATATTAGCATCTGCATTGACAATGAAAATAAAAGGGACGGCTACACTCCTGCTTCAGGTCACAAACTGCTCTTGGGCTGGCATGCAAGGGGAAAATTCCCACATAATACTGTATGATAAGGGTCCGTGCTTAGTGGGTGGGGGAAGGGTTACAGTTTCCTTGGCTGTTTCTGGCACTGGCTTCTCTCAGAGAGAGGGTATCAGCCTGGATGGACCCCTGAGTCTGATCAGAGAAGGTGAGTGAGGGCCATTTATCGCCCTGCAACCTCCAGTATGAAGAATGGCTCAGGCAACAGGTTCCCTCCAAAACAGAGAAAAGGCTGCCATTAAAAACAACCTGGGGAACGCTCCACACCTGAGAGGTTTCAGAGTAGCAGCCGTGTTAGTCTGTATCCGCAAAAAGAACAGGAGGACTTGCGGCACCTTAGAGACTAACCGATTTATTTGAGCATAAGCTTTCGTGAGCTACAGCTCACTTCCTCGGAGAGGCCTTTTTCAAATCAATCTTTGATCACTGCATGGGACACAGTAAAATCTGAAATTTCAAGTCTGGGTTTAGTGATTAATAAAAAAGGAGACAAATATAAGGAATTTGAGATCCTTTGTCACCAATTTCACAAAAGTGGCAACATCAGAGGAATTTTGGACCAATAGTTGATACAAGGGAAAGGGGTAAAATGTGAGCAGATTTCACATACATTTTTTGGTAAGTCGAGAGAAAAGAGGCAAAACTTGCAATGATTTTATATCACTCCACAGTCAAGAATCGGATCAAAGGGCAACATTTGAGCTTTGATGTGAACATCCAATAATTAGTTGGGACATCTGGGGGATAACGGATCAGACCTGGATCACTAGAGAGAAAATGGGGGGGGGGGGAGATTTTCAAGCATAGAATCAAAGAATCATAGAAAATCAGGGTGGGAAGGGACCTCAGGAGGTGTCTAGTCCAACCACCTGCTCAAAGCGGGACCAATCCCCAGCTAAATCATCCCAGCCAGGGCTTTGTCAAGCCTGACCTTAAAAACCTTTAAGGAAGGAGATTCCACCACCTCCCTAGGTAACGCATTCCAGTGTTTCACCACCCTCCTAGTGAAAAAGTTTTTCCTAATATCCAACCTAAATCTCCCCCACTGCAACTTGAGACCATGACTCCTTGTCCTGTCCTCTTCCACCACTGAGACCGGTCTAGCTCCATCCTCTTAGGAACCCCCTTTCAGGTAGCTGAAAGCATGACGATCAGTATTTTAGAAAGGAGGAGAAAAGGGGGCAAAAGCCCCATCTTTGCTAAGATAAGAGAAGCTCTGCGGGGACTTTGCATTGACAGTCAGTGATCGGAGGGGAAAGTGGGGAAGCCGGAGGGGGGAGTTACACAACCAGGTTCAATACACAACAGGAAGCGACGACCCCTCCCCCCCCCCCCACACTTTTGCCGGACAGTCAGGAGGCAGCGGGGGGGGGGAGTCATTTGGCTTTCCCAGGGGAAGGGAGACAGGTGGTTCCGGGCAGGGGGTCTAGCAGGTGGGGACCCCCCCCACACACACATCTGACCTGATTTTCAATGGCCATTTGGAGAATCAGCTTGAAAAAGGGGCAAAATCCGGGGAGGGGACTAAATTACACGTCAATATTGAGAGAAAAGGGGGAAGCTACCCCCCCCCCCCCCCGCAAAGGTCTCCCTCACTGACCTGCAGCCTCTGGCTCAGGTCCCAGCTGGAGAAAGTCCCCCGGCCGGGCAGGGAGGGGTTAAGGAGGGGCTCCCCCCAGCACAGAGCAGCCCGGGTCTCCGCAGCGCCTGGGATTTTCCCACGCCCCGGAGCTGCCTCGGGTCCGGTCTCTGGGCTTTGTTCTCCGAGCCTGGCTCCTTCCTGCCGGCTCCCCCCGCTCCCAGCCCCTTCCTGTGTCCTGCAAACACCGACCGGGGCTGCAGCGGGGCTGGGGCTCCCCCCTCTGTCCCCCGCGGTGTCTGCCAGCCCCAGAGCCCCTGCACCGACTGCCCCTCCTTTCTCCGGCTAGGGGGGAGCGAGTGCCCCCGGGGACAGGCCAGCAGGGGGGCCAGACCTCCCGATTTTATAGCTACAGTCCCGATATTTGGGGCTTTTCTTGTATAGGCTCCTATTACCCCCCCCCCCCCCCAGGCCCTGTCCCGATTTTTCACCCTTGCTGTCCGGTCACCCTACAGGCAAGTGACCAAGTCTCTGCCAGAGGGGGAGGGAAGAGGGGAAAGGGCTGGAAAGACAGAGGGCGGAGAAAGGGGACATAAGTGGGGAGAGAGTTTTCCCAGCTCCTTTCCCTGCCTCCCCCGGCTGATTCCTCCTGAGCGCCGGGAAAATCCCCCAGTGTCTAGCAAGTCACAGATCATAGAAGATCAGGGTTGGAAGGGAGCTCAGGAGGTATCTAGTCCAACCCCCTGCTCGAAGCAGGACCGATCCCCAACTAAATCATCCCAGCCAGGGCTTTGTCAAGCCGGGCCTTAAAAACCTCAAAGGAAGGAGATTCCACCACCTCCCTGGGGAACCCATTCCAGTGTTTCACCACCCTCCTAGTGAAATAGTATTTGCTAATATCCAAGGGAACCCACCCAGGTGTCTCCTTCATGCCAATGACCAGCCTGGCGGAGAACGGCAGAAACTCATTGCTGCTGTCCCTCCCCGCCCTGCCCCTTTGTTGCTCCTAGGATTGGGTCGTGGCGGCAGTTAGTCTGTTTGCTTCCAAGGGTCGGAACCGTGTCACTGAACTACCCGGGAAACTCACACGCTCCTGGGCGCTGTTCGGATAACAACCGAAGACACCATTCGTATTCTATTGCCATTGTGCTCTCGGATCGTATGACCCTCCTGGAGCCAGCGGGGCCGTGCTGCTGAGCGAGAGATGGCCTTTGTCCTGCAGCTCCGCGGCTTCCCAGGGGAGGAGAAATCTGTGCACAGATTCTGGGCAAACTCGAAGTGTGATTTGCTTTCTTTACACAAACATGCCAGCCCTGGAACAGAGGCAAACACAGCACACGGACCCCCCCCCCCCTTCCAGAAATAGCTCACAGCAGTGCCGGGGTCCCAGGAAGCTACTCCGGGCCAGGAATTGCCCCTGAACACAGAGAATGAAGCCGAGCGAACTCTGAGGCCTGCCACAGCTTCCTTCCCAGGACAGCTGCATCCCCGACCTCACTGCACTGAGCCTGCCTGCCACAGTGACGGAGCCTGAGCCCACAGGCCGACGCACAGAACGGGCCCGCCTTGCCAAGAGTAATGCAAATAACCTTTTAAAAGGTAATCAATTAAAAAGGAGCAAGTGGATATTTAAAATGGGTCACCAGGAAGGGAGATTTCAGAGGAGCAGCCGTGTTAGTCTGTATCCGCAAAAAGAACAGGAGGACTTGTGGCACCTTAGAGACTAACCGATTTATTTGAGCGTAAGCTTTCGTGAGCAACAGCCCACTTCATCGGATGCATGCAGTGGAAGGGAGAGTCATTCAGGGAATCCCAGCAGCAGCGAAGACAAATT
This sequence comes from Caretta caretta, assembly GCF_965140235.1. Lineage (NCBI taxonomy): Eukaryota > Metazoa > Chordata > Testudines > Cheloniidae > Caretta > Caretta caretta. The sequence goes on from NC_134233.1 coordinate 15,686,066, forward strand.
TGCGAACTGCTAGGAAACTTTAGGCAGTCGTATCAATTGATCAGGGATTCTTTGTTTCTGAGGAGGGTTTTTTTTTTAAAGTATTTCACTGAGCCAAATCTCCAACAGCCCCTTGGTCGGTGACAGCAGGCAGAGAGGAGCTGCAGTGACGAGGGCCTTTAAGTCCCCAGCCCTGGGAAGCCCGCGCTGCGACCGTCCTGTCCCCCAGACTGGGGTCTCAGTCCACGGGGGTAACTGTTCCCCCCTTCTGCCCCTGCCTGGGGTTTTACCCTCTGCAAGCGCCTCGCCCCAGGGAACCGGGGAGAAGCCCCGGAGCTGCCTCAGCCCCACTAGATCTGCCGCCAGGATCTGCCCCCCGGCACGGCTGGGATTCGGGGGGCCAGCGGGGGGTTCCCCTTTGGTGTAGGGGGAGGTGGGGGTGTCAGGAGGGGGGAAGCCGGAGTTGCAAGGGGGGGGAGGTCAGTGGGACAGGTGGGGATTGAACTGTCTCTGTGCAGCCAGGAAATTCCAGGGGTGGGGTGGGGTTGCGGGGGTTTGTGTGTGGTGGGGTGCCTGTGAGAGAGCTCACTGCATCCTTTCCCTGTTTGTGCCACTTCCCTTTCATACAGTGATACAAATTCTCTCTAGCTCTTCCCCTTTGCTCTCTCCTGATCCCCTATGGCTACAAAATCCATACAGATTTCTCCCCTTTCCTCTCAAATGATCACATCTCTAGTTTCCTCTGATTTTGCCCCTGTTCCCGCCATAAGTCTCAAATGTCAATTTTTAAAGCTCCTCAGATTTGGGGGGGGGGGTCCCCCACCGTTTTATCTGCAGCCATTTTTTTTTCTTATTGAGGTGGGAAGTGATTACCCTGAGTCATCCCCCAAAATATGACTGCCTCTGTGGTGGGGATGGGATGGCTATTTTCTGCCAGCAACAACTCTCATAAAATCCCACAGATTTTCCACTCTCCTCTGTAATTAATTTGCAAAAATGAATGCAAAATTCCTCAGGTTCCCAGGGCTTTCCTCTTTCCTTTCTGGACGTTGATCTCAAATCTCAGGTGTTCCCTCTTTGTGTTTTCACCAAATGTCCATTAAAAATCCTCTCAAGTTTGGGGCGGGAAGGGACGTTATATGATTAAAATACGTCATGTAAGGTGTCAATGGGAAAGTTATGATTTGCTGAATATAATTATGAGATTTGTATGCACGTATCATTTTTGTATTTAAAGTTATAAATATTAACCATGTACCCGTATTTCAAATCTTTGCTTCTGGGGTAACACCCTCAAGGTATTTAGCCAGCATGTTGATGGGCCATCAAAGAACACTTAACTCACAATGGACCACAGGCTTCTTCCATGTAGTGGAAGCTTCTTTCTTGTGAACTTTCTAGCTAGGGTATGGGCAATGGCCTCTATGACTCAGCGAAGCATGCATGCAGCTAAACCATGTGACCCTAAACTTGATCTTGTTAGATGCATATTTCAGCAAACTTTCCTGCTCTGATCTCTGGACTATGGACTTCTACTAATGGGAGCATTCTAACCAAGGGGCTGAGCCAGCAATTTATGCCATTATTACTTCAAACCTGATCCAAAAACTTTGCAATTATTGTATGAATTTGATTCCTTTAACCAATTTTAACACTCACCTTTCTTTCTTTCTCTTATAAATAGACATTTAGATATTAGATACTAAATCACTGGCAACAGCGTGATTATTGGGTAAGATTTGAGTTCTGTGTTAACCTAGGTACATGGCTGGTCCTTTGGGTTCAGAAGAACCCTTTACTTGATTAAATTGGTCTTTAATATCCACTCATTAAGTCTAGTATCTGGGTGTTGAATCCAGGACTGGAATGCCTAAGGAGGCTGCAATTCTGACTTCTTGTTACCCAGTGTGGTGACACAGAAGTTTACTTTTGTTGCTGGTTTGGTACATCTTGTAGAAGAATAACCAGCAGTTCTGGGGTGTGTCTGCCCTATTTCTCAGCAATTTGTCCTGAATTTGGTATTCTCAGTTGTGACCCACTGAGGCACGGTGAAAGAGGGGTTCCCTATGTTTATAAATCCCAGCAACGTCTCCTTTTTTGGAGGAAACCTGTTGCCCTGAGTTATTTCCCATCCTGGAGGTTGCAGGGGGTTAAACTGCCCAATGCTCCTCTTTCCCCTCTCCTCTGAGAATCATTTGTTTCCGCTCTTAGTTCTGTTAAAATGTTTGCCAATGAAAGAGAACAGCCACATATTTAATACACTTAGAAGCCAGAGGCCTCCCTCTCTGGGGGAGCAGTGACTCCCAGCTGCTAACAGGAGAGTTGGCTGGACCCTTTTCTTCCCTCCAGCTGGCATGGGAGGAGAAGGTCTCTCTGAGTTCAGTGTGGGTCCAGAAGTATCCCAAACCCCATGACAAATGCTGTCCATGAGGGGTTGCTTCCCACAGTGCTAAGATGCAGCCACCTCTGGGGTGGATCCATGGTGGCCATTATTTGCTAGTGACAGGGCATGGAAATTGCTTACCTATTTTGGACCCTCCAGGCCTTCCCTTTCCTGTTAAAGAAGCATCCCTCCTTTGGTTCTGCTTTTTTCTAGCTTTCTATTCAGAGTCTTTTTTACTGAGGAGGCTTAAAAATGTCTCTGTGGGCTTAGCCTGGCAGGAGGGGCCTGGTCTAAACTGTAATACAGAGAACAAGCATTTTCCCAGCATGGCAGAATCTAGGCTGTCTGTCTGCAGGAAAAGGGCCTGGGGGAATCGTGATGTGAAATGAACTAAAGCCCGTTCCTAAACCTCCACAACGGCCCTTCTCGCCCGGCCAGGCTGCAGAATGACGCCCACGTTTCGCTCCAGCTGATCCCGTCCTCCCATGGGACAGGGGAGAGAAATGGCTGCAGAGGAGCCAGCTCAGGTAGGGATTATCGGGGGGTTGCTGGTGGGTTCCTGCAGGAGGGAGAGGGGCAGTAAATACACAGGAGGTGGGAAGCTTTGCCCCGTCTGGTTTGGAGGTTGGAGCGGGACAGGAAATACACAGGTGGAGAAAGGGAGGAGGCCAGGGTGTGGCAAACCTGCCAGGACTTGTTTAATATGTGGCTTAGATTCCAGGAACAGACCCATGGGGTCTGGAGGTGGAAATCCCCTGATTTGTGGAAAAGGAAACAACCCACATAGATGGGGCTAGGAAAACTGGCCAGATTCCAGTGTTGGAGCCTGACCCGAATAACCAGCTTCTGCTATGAGAGATGGGGGTACCCAGCAGTGAGGCTCAGGGAGATTCCCCTCCCCCCGTATCCAGCTCCTCAAAATGAGGAGGGTGTTGGGAGCTCGCTCTGAACCAACTAGGGACTCCATTTCCTGTATCAGTCCCTGGCTAGTAGGTGTGTGATGGATCTGCTGGGAGAAACAAGGGGCTTCTCTCTTTGTCCCCTTTCTCTGGTGTTTCCAGGATGCTCTGAGCGGGGTGGGGGGTGGGACTCTGTTGACTGTGAGCCTCCCAGAGCTCCCATTTGATCGGCTCCTTTTCCCCACGAATAGTGGGGCTGTGAGTGGGGCAGCAGGTCCTGAGTGTTGGACTCTTGCTCTTTCAGGGGCCGGTGACCTTCGAGGAGGTGGCTGTGTATTTCACCAGGGAAGAGGGGGCTCTGCTGGACCCTGCTCAGAGAGCCCTCTACAGAGACGTCATGCAGGAGAACTACGAGAATGTGACCTCGCTGGGTAAGGATTCCTGTCCCCTCGGTTCTTGGAAGGGGAAATGAAGAGTTACGGTTCACGTCACCCCCACAGTGTAACCTTAACTCTGCCCAGTTTCAGCAACACCCCAACATGCCAGTGGGACGCACACTAGCCCTCTGCCCTCCCCTGCTACACAACACCCTGGGAACAGGGCACAGGAGCAGTTTAGCACAATGTCAAATATCTTTTCTTTGCTAAGGTAAAACTGGGGTTAGAATAATAGAATCATACAATCATAGAAGATCAGGGTTGGAAGGGACCTCAGGAGGTCATCTAGTCTAACCCCCTGCTCAAAGCAGGACCGATCCCCAACTAAATCATCCCAGCCAGGGCTTTGTCAAGCCTGACCTTAAAAACTTCTAAGGAAGGAGATTCCACCACCTCCCTAGGTAACGCATTCCAGTGCTTCACCACCCTCCTAGTGAAAAAGTTTTTCCTAATATCCAACCTAGGCCCCCCCCACTGCAACTTGAGACCATTGCTCCTTGTTCTGTCATCGGGTACCACTGAGCACAGTCTAGAGCCATCCTCTCTGGAACCCCCTCTCAGGTAGTTGAAAGCAGCTATCAAATCCCCCCTCATTCTTCTCTTCTGCAGACTAAACAATCCCAGTGCAGAGGTAAATTTCATACATACAGGGGAAAGTACCTAGAAAGGAGAAGGAACAAGGGATTCACAAGCATGTATGCCAACAAGGCTCTCACAGCTGGGTGTATGTGCAGGTGTCATTGTGTGTAATCACCTGCTTGGGGTACTGCTGCGGCCCCAGAAGACACATGGATAGTGTTGTGTGGGTGGGGGGAAGGGGTGTAGGGAGGTCCTGGAGCGTGGTTCTCCATGGGCTGCAGCGGGAGGCAAGCATGGATGTGTTCAGTCTGAGGTTGCAGCATGTCTGCTCCCTGAGCAGCGTTATCATCTCCTCCTGCCCATGCTACCTGTCCTCACTCTCCCTCTGAATTTTGTCTTTGATTGCCACCCTCCAAGCTGTCTGCTCACAATCCAAAGCACCAGAGGCTTGCAGCACCTCCTGGGAAGTGTCTTCTTTAGTCCTCTTCTTTCTCCTTCTTATCTGGCCAAGCTGCACCACCGGTGTGCGTGAAGAGACCTTCAAGGCTACATCTGCTTAAGAAACGAACAATGGACAGATGTCCTATTGTCAGCGCACTTACGCGCCTTGAGCCAAACCATCTATAAGCACAGCTGTCTCACTTTCCCTTGGGAGTCACAGAGCCCCAGCCACGGTAAGTAAGGCCTGAGGTGTGGGAAAGGGGGAGACAGCCCTGGGGTATCCGTACAAGTGCATAGGGCTATTGTACTGAATACCGGCACCGTTCTCCACATGCAGGAGTGATCGCAGCTGATATCTCACTCCTAAGGATAATCAAGGATGCAAGGAAGCTGCTTCTGCATGTGTGTGGCTGCAGACAAGGTCTGGGCGATTTGCCAGCAGGTTGGAGGTGGGGTTGCACTAGGGTCTGAGCTGGGGCAGTAGCAGGCAAAAGCATGCAACCAGAAGCAAAATCTAACCCCACCGTGCGTTGGGCAGTGTCCTTTGCCTCATCCTACAGATGTCAAACTAACAGCCTGTAGTTACCCGGGTCACTTTTTTCCCCTTTCTTAAAAATAGGAACTATGTTAGCAATTCTCCAGTCATACGGTACAACCCCTGAGTTTACAGATTCATTAAAAATTCTTGCTAATGGGCTTGCAATTTCATGTGCCAATTCTTTTAATATTCTTGGATGAAGATTATCTGGGCCCCCCAATTTAGTCCCATTAAACTGTTCGAGTTTCACTTCTACCTCAGATATGGTAATATCTACCTCCATATCGTCATTCCCATTTTTCATGCTACCATTATCCCTAAGATCCTCATTAGCCTTATTAAAGAATGAGGCAAAGTATTTGTTTAGATATTGGGCCATGCCTAGATTATCCTTAACCTCCACTCCATCCTCAGTGTTTAGTGGTCCCACTTCTTCTTTCTTTGTTTTCTTCTTATTGACATGGCTACAGAACCTTTTACTATTGGTTTTAATTCTCTTTGCAAGGTCCGACTCTACTTGACTTTTAGCCTGTCTCACTTTATCCCTACGTGTTCTGACCTCAATAAGGCAGCTTTCCTTGCTGATCTCTCCCATCTTCCACTCCCTGAATGCTTTCTGCTTTTTCTTAATCACCTCTCTGAGATGCTTGCTCATCCAGCTTGGTCTACAATTATGTAACCAAATAGCATCCAGGAAAGAAAAACCCACAACACAGAGGGGCATAAGATACTTCTGGAGTAATTCTGAGCCAAAAAAAATAATAATAATAATCTCCAAAATTCTGCGTATTTTATTTGTCAAAATAACACAATATAATCATGCCAATTTGAATTATTTGTGTAATTTATTTCAAAATACATATCAGCAAGTATGTCTGTAACAATACAGACAAAAATAGTTCTGGTAATTTTTTCTGACAAATAGGTTCCTTACTAGGCATATTAATACAGAACTTTGAGTATTTCATTTAAGCAACAACACAGAAACTTATTTCCCACCCCCTGAGAAGCAGTGCAAAGGCTTGGGGGAAGTCAGGGGTAATGGAGGAAATGAAAGGGAAGGAGCCTGGAGTGAACTTGGAGGGTTGTTGGGTGTGTGTGGGAGAAGTATGGAACAGGTATTTGGGGGGGAGAGGCAGGGAATGTTAGGGAGACCCTTCCCCATGCTGACCCTGACTGACCTCAAGCTGCTCCCATTCAGTCAGGCACATTTGCTCCTGTCCCTGCACCCTGCCCCATCCCCATGTGTCCCTGCAGCCCCTCTCCCCTGTCCCATGTGGCCTTGCACCCCTACTCCCATTTAGCCTCTGGCTCAATGCTGTCTCCCCACTAAATCCTGAGCCCGTGCCCCTGTCTTGTCCTCCCACTAGCCATTCTGAACCCAGTCTGTGACCCCCCGCAGCAGCCGTGTGTGCCCCACTCTTCTGTCCTAACCTGGTTTAATGGGCAGGGTGCTGTGATTAACATCTACTCCTGTGGGAATTCTGCACTACTGCTCGCACACAGAATTTTTTCCCTGAAGAAAATACGCTGTGGTGCCAGAATAGCGGGGTGCATTCATGCTTCTGGCTGTTCTGATGCCACACTAGCCTCTGACGGGAAAAAGGTGGAATTGCAACACTTGTCAGGCAGAATGTATTTTCTGCAGGAAAAAAAATTCCATGACAGACATGAATTCTGCACATGCGCAGTGGTGCAGAATTCCCCCAGGAGTAATAAGACACTTTTGGTTTCAGATGAAATGAAATTCCAGAGCAGGTTATATCTGATGATTCACAATAAGAACAGAATGCAGAGTAGCAGCCGTGTTAGTCTGTATCCACTGAATGCATCCAATGAAGTGAGCTGTAGCTCACGAACGCTTATCCTCAAATAAATTTGTTAATCTCTAAAGTGCCACAAGTCCTCCTGTTCTTTTTAATAAGAACAGAATCTCACACTGATTTCTCCTCTGATGCATTTAAACCTTCTTCACCCAACACCACCTTATTATTATCAAGTCATGTAATTTACAAGAACTTTAGCATCATAATGGGGAAAAACAGCCAGCCTTCCCATCTGTACACAAAACTCCCAGATCAGCAGGAGAAAGGTCAGAAGCATCTATGCCAATAGACAGAAACAGGGATTACAAGCACAGAACAATCCATTCATATTTCCACTCCAACACTGTGACTCGTGAACCTCCAGCCCCAGTGAGACTGATGGAGAATCAAAGTGTGACACCTAGCACAGACAGCAGCGAACACATGACATTCTGGGAGGCAGAGAGGTTGCATTTGGGGAGAATAAACACTATTATGGCTGACACAGAAACTAAAGCTGGGTTGAGGGGGGATTATGATAGTTACAGAGAAGGAGTGAATCCCTCTGACTCATCGTATCTTCTTCTGATGTTACAGAGGGTGAAACAACATTTTTTCCTCACTCCTGTTCCTGATCTTTGTTATAGTTCAATGTATTTTAAGTGGGGAAAATGGTAGAGAAGATTTCTGCTCTCCAGCACAACCTGAAGCAACATGAGAGCGAACTGGGAATGAGACAATTTGTCCCCAAACGGGGAAATAGACAATGGCTTTGAAATGGGGTAAGAGTAGAACTGTGATGCTCAGGGTTTGTTTAGACTAGGAAAAATTGATGGCGTGTAGGTCAGGTCAAGGGAAAAGCTAATGCCAACCACTGCACCTGGACTGCATCTGCTCTGCAACTTTAGTTGTGTTTGTACACCAAGATCATTAACTTGAGTAGCTAACTCCACGTACAATCCTAGTGGATGTAAGGCACAGGTAGTTTTTGCCTCCAGGTAGCTTGTTCAGATCAAACCTCTCTCCCCCACCTGGAGCTGGTTAATATTCCTGGCAGGAGGGACACACACTCCTACGACTCACAGGGAAAGGAGTTGATAGAAAAGATCACAGGACTGACCCCAAAGAAGGGTGAGCTGCAAAAGGTAGAAGGAGACAACTGATCTGGGGGAGCTGAGAGGCCATGATGAACATGGTGCAAAGATCACTATGTGGGAACTAGCAAATGTGACTTTAAAAAGAAAAATATTTGGCCAGCCCTAGTCAAGGCATTTATTACAGTTCTCTCCCATGTGGATTTTCTGATGTCTAATAAGGTTTGACCTCTGACTGAAGCTTTTCCCGCACTCAGGGCAAGTGTAGGGTGTCTCTCCCACGTGGATTTTCTGATGTCTAAGAAGGTTTGACCTCTGACTGAAGCTTTTCCCACAATCAGGGCACGTGTAGGGTGTCTCTCTGGTGTGGATTCTCTGATGTGTGACAAGGTATGAGCTCCGACTGAATCTTTTCCCGCACTCAGGGCACGTGTAGGGTGTCTCTCCGGTGTGGATTTTCTGATGTCTAAGAAGGGTTGAGTTCTGACTGAAGCTTTTCCCACACTCAGGGCACATGTAAGGTGTCTCTCCAGTGTGGATTCTCCGATGTGTGAGAACAGCTGAGCTCCGACTGAAGCTTTTCCCGCACTCAGGGCACGTGTAGGGCGTCGCACCGGTGTGGGTTCTCTGATGTGTGATAAGGCCTGAGCCATCACTGAAGCTTTTCCCGCACTCAAGGCACGTGTAGGGCCGCTCTCCCGTGTGGATTCTCTGATGTGTGATGAGGGCTGAGCTGTGCCTGAAGCGTTTCCCACACTCAGGACAGGTGTAGGGTCGCTCTCCCGTGTGGATTCTCTGATGTGTGATGAAGGCAGACCGGTGACTGAAGCTTTTCCCGCACTCAGAGCATGTGTAAGGTGTCTCTCCTGTGTGGATTCGCTGATGTCTAATAAGGGTTGAGCGATGCCTAAAGCGTTTCCCACACTCAGGGCAGGTGTAGGGTCGCTCTCCAGTGTGGATTCTCTGATGTGTTATGAAGGCAGACCAGTGATTGAAGCTTTTCTCACACTCATGGCATGTGTAGCGTGTCTCTTCCAAGTTGATTCTCTCACGTGTATCAGGGTCTGACTGGCTACTGAACTTTTCCTCTGGCCTGTGCTGTCTCTTTGCTTTTTCTGGGTGTGCCCAATTCCTGCAAATATTCCCTTTGGATCTTCCTGATAACGTTCCATGTGGTTCTACTTGGTCAGCATCTTCCTCCTGAGGATTATCCTCCTCATTCTCACTCATCATACCATCTACTGATGGGAGACAGAGAGAATCCAGACATAGGTCACTCCCTGCACCAGAAAGAAAGGAAATCTCAGAGAGAGGAATGGAAGAAAGAGCCAATAAACCAAAATACCTGTGGGAGAGATCAAACCTATCAGGAGCTGATTTTCCCCAATCCCTTCCCCAGAGAAGAGAGGAAGGGATCAGTTCTGGGTCCACATCTCACTAGAACTCTCAGGGGAAAGCGAGATCATGGAGCAACCTGCTGCCAGTCGGCAGTCAGAATAGGAGGGAAGCCCTGAGTGACATCTGCCATAAAGATTCCACACCTGCTGGGAACAATCCTGAACTTGGAGAGCTCACAAGGTCTTTGTAGGGCATCCCAAATATTTCCTGCATTCCCAGACACTTTTTGAGTTGGTTTAATCAATTCCTCACCTGTGCAGGCAGCTCTCAGGAGCGCTTCTTTCTCAGAGCCCTGAAGGTCTGGGACCCACGGCTCTTCCCCTCGTTCCATCTGGAATATCACATCAGGTTTGGAAACTGGAAACCCTACTCAAGGCAAAGAAAAGAAGTGAGATCATTGAGATTTGTGGGATACTTGTCACAAAGATTAACCCTAAGCTCATTTTTAAGCAGTAACATCCTAAGGCCAGATCTCTTGCCTCAAAGTGGCAGGATAGTTATTATTATTATTATTATTATTAACCATATTTATTTACCTTTGTGACTAAGGGTCAAGTGAGACTATGTCTACACTACAGAGTTAAGTTGACTTAAGTTACATTGATGATCATAAACCACTGTAATTACATCATTTGTGCATGTTCATGCAGCACTCCTTGTGTCAGTGAAGTGAGCCCTCGGTTGGTGCCCTAGCATCGAGAGAGCGAGCAGTGCACTGTGGGTAACTATCCCACTGTGCAACTCACCGCCTTCTGTAGCTAGGAGTTCTGGGAATGGATTGCAGTGCATCGTGGGGGCGGGCTCACTCGCCCATGATGCCGTGTTCTCCATCCCATCATTCTGTGGGCTTCCAGGTCAGTACATTTTGCGCTATTTTTGAACAACCCATGTAATCTGTACACCCACCATATCTGCCTAAAAGCATGGATCCTGCACTGCTGTTTAGTTTTGTGATGCGTGTCATGAACACGCCACTGATCCTGCAGTATTTCATGAGCTGCAAATCTGAAAGTGAATCCGTGGTGCGTGCCCTGCAGCGTGCCATGGAAAGAAACAATTCACGATTGATGTTGGAGCAGCTGCACATGGTGGACCATTGCTTTTGGGCTCAGGAAACCAGCACTGACCGATGGGATCGCATCGTTATGCATGTATGGGATGATGAGCAGTGGGTGCAGAACTTTCTGATCCACAAAGCCACCTTTCTGGAACCGTGTGTGGAGCTGGCCTCTGCCCTGCAGTGCGAGAACATCAGAATGAGCGCTGCCCTCAAGGTGGAGAAGTGAGTGGTGATTGCTTTGTGGAAGCTGGCAATTCCAGACTGCTATCAGTCAGTTGCAAATCAGTTCGGAGTTAGGAAGTCCACTGTGGGGGTTGTGATGATGCAAAAGTGTGCAGGGCTATTAATTGCCTCCTGCTATGAAGGACGGTGACTCTGAACAATGAACAGGAAATAGTGGATGTCTTTTTGGCAACGGGACCCCCTAACCGTGATGGGGCGATAGATGGCATGCATATCCCAATTTTGGGATAGCGTGAAGCTCATTGTGGAAGTGGAAGGTGTGTGGAGCTGCACCAGAGCAATGATTTGCCCCCCTTGCTTCCAGTATGCCTGCTTCAGCTCCTTGATCTTAGCATGGCACAGCTGCATGTTCCTTTCATGGCCTTTCTCCTTCATGCCATGAGCAATCTGCCCGTAGGTATTCAAATACCTAGGGCTGGATCGGAGCTGCAGCCGCAGAGCCTCCTCTCCTCAGAGACCCGACAATTCCAGTGTACGCCAGGTAGGAGCGCATTTGCTGAGGAAAGCCGCCATGGTCAGTTGGGAAGTTGCAATGAGAACTCTCCACACCGAACAAATAGGAAGAGGAATTTCAAAATTTCCTGGGGCTTTAAATGGGAGGGATGCATGCCTGTCTACCTGCAGGGCAGCCGAGTTCAAACTGCTGACCAGAGCGGTCATGATGGGCGTTGTGGGATACCTCCTGGAGGCTACTTAGGGTGATATAAGAGAGCACAGTGTCTACACTGACTCTGCACCGCTCTAACTTCATCTAAAAAAGTTCGATGTCTCTTGTCGAGGTGGCTTTATTATGTTGGCATAACAGGCGAGTTAAAACAGCAGGAGGAGCGCTGCAGAGTGTATACCTCCACTGTTTTGTCGACAAAGCTGACATTTGTCAACAAAACTGTGTCGTGTAGACAAGGCGTAAGAATGGATCCCCATTGTGCTAGGCTAGGTACAAACCACAGACTAGTAAATGGTCCATGCCCTGAAGAATTTAAAATCTAAACAGACAAGAAAACACAGAATGGTGGGAAAGGTAGAACACACCAGCAAAGTGAAAAATGTGATGGCAAGGTGACAGATGTGATGAACCAAAGGCCACATATGGATAGGGGCAACTAGTGACATTATCATAATCAGGGTAAAGGAGAAAATATCATATATATCTGTACTATTACCACAAGGAAGGGCATAAAATACCTCACCCAGTTACCATTTTTTCAGGTTTGATGGGTTCCTGAGACAGTGTAAACTGAATCAGCACCTCCCTTCTCATGGGCTCACCTGCCCTTCGATCTTTGTTTCCAATGATGTCTGTAAGTTGTAAGTATGCACAACGCAAGATGGTGAGTATGAACAATGCAGGACTCTCTTCCCTATAATTATCTTACTCTAATCATTATGTATATTGATCCTTGCTTATGATTTCGGTTATAACTGTCTGTATTAAATCAAGTTTCCCCTGTGTGTTTCACCAAATTTAATCTCCTCATTAACTTTGAGTAGCCTGTAACAAGGAGGTGTGGCCACATTCAGAGAGTAACAGGGAAGGACCGCAATACATCCCGTGGTGGGCAGAACCAGAAAAGCCACATCTGCCATGCCAGAAGCAGAAGGGCGGACAGGAAGCTGAAGTACAAAAGGCGGGTCCTGCAGTTCAATTGGGCAGGAGCTGCCAAGAGAGACAGATGCATCCCACTGGCTGCTGGAACCTGAAGAAGGTCCCCACTGGGCTGAGGGCTGGCCAGATCTCCCCAGGCTGTTGGCCAACCGAGAAACTAAGCAGCTGCTTGGGCTGCTGCCTGGGGACTGGCCAAATCTCTCCGGGCTGCTGGCTGACTGAGATGATGAGGATCTGCTGGGGATGCTACCTGAGGACTTGCCAGAGCTGCCCGGGAAGACAGAGGACCCCCATGTAATAGAGGTACCAAACCCAGGGGATGTGGAAAGTAGCCTGGGGGAACTAGACAACCATCTGCTTAAGTGCGGGCCTAATTCTAGGTAAGCATGTTGTGGGGCAGATCCCCACAATGGACGGCCATTCCACCACTGCTAGGGACCTGGGCTGGGACGTGGTGGAGTCGGCTGGGCCCATGTCCCCCTGCCGTCCCACTCCTGGGGTGGCAGCCTCCCCATATTAGCCAAGGAGGCCTCTGTTAGTGCTCACCCTTCCCTGAGCCCCTAGACTGTGCTGGTGCTCGATTTTACCTGGGCTTGCAGAATGCTTAACCGCTCTGCCCTCATTGCAGGTCAGATTTTACTAATTGTTTGCTGCCGTGCCCAGACCGAGGGCCTGGGGCTCATAGACTTCTCTATTGCTCTGCCTGGCTGGAAGGATGGGACACTAAGTACAGCTAATTCCCTCCTTTTGACCTCACCTTTACAGGTATGTGACAGTGAGGAGGCTTGGTCTCCCTCAGAGAGTGATAAGGAGGGACGACCATGCAGCCCACACGCATAATCTTATAGGTTTAGTACTTCTACCAGCTACACTACCAGCCTGTGACTTCATCAACAAAGTGCCCATTTGTGCCTGGGTAGGGGCCCTGCTATGGGTGGGAGGAATGCAGCAAGGACTCAGGATTGGTGGCCAGGATCGCTGTGCATAGAAATGGGGAGGTTATATGGTAGGGGAGGGGTGAATAAGTGGTGGAGGGAGCTTAAGAGTTACAATAATAATATTTGGGGGGAAAATGTAGAATGAAGTGAAACTGAACAGAAATAAAACTGGAGTGTAGGCTCTAAACCAACAAGGCCTGGGCAGGTTTCAGAGGAACAGCCGTGTTAGTCTGTATCCGCAAAAAGAAAAGGAGGACTTGTGGCACCTTAGAGACTAACCAATTTATTTGAGCGTGAGCTTTCGTGAGCTACAAGCTCACTTCATCGGATGCATGCCGTGGAAACTACAGAAGACATTATATACACAGAGACCATGAAACAATACCTCCTCCCACCCCACTCTCCTGCTGGTAATAGCTTATCTAAAGTGATCATCAAGTTGGGCCATTTCCAGCACAAATCCAGGTTTTCTCACCCTCCGCGCCCCCCCCACCCCCAAACTCACTCTCCTGCTGGTGATAGCCTGGGCAGGGATTTGGGGTTAAAGGTCTGGGATCCTTCACAGCTCTAGATCCCCAAACCTCTCCTCCCTCCCACTGACCCACCCAGCCCACTTCCTGGGTGCCCTTCCTCCACACTCCCCTCCCCTTCTTCCCATTACTCTCAGCCGGCACCACCTCCCGGCACCTTGGGAGCTTCTTGTGTTCCCTCCTCATCTCTCACTACCTCATCCCTCCCTGCTGCTTCTTAGCTCTAACCCTGCACACACCCTCCCCGTGTCCTGGCACCCCAGAATTATCTACTCCCCTGCTTCTCCTCCCCTCCCACAGCTCTGTTCTCCCTTCACCCGTGGGGTCCTGAATGGCAACTTTAGACGCTCTCCTATCAAAAGAGGAGCTCATCGGACTGTCACACAAGCCATGCATGAGTCACACACCTATTTACTCAATTTAGAATTCTACAGGCAGCATATTTTCCTCTTAAAATGAGGAAAAGGCAAGAAAGCTACAGTTATTAATGTAGTTATTAATGTAGCCAATAAGGATACATTAAATGCAATTTTAAAATGACTGACGGCACCAAAAAGGCACATGTCCAAAAATTATACTAGTGGGTGGAGATAAGGCAACAAACGTGGGGCAAGGAAACTTGTCAAAACTTGTATGATGAATAAAGGTATAAAGTTATTACTACTCAGGTTCTTTAGAGACCCCACAGCTTCTAATAACCGAGGGGACAGGACTCCTTACCCAGCAAGACCACCGTCTCATAGTTCTCCTGCATGACATCCCTGTAGAGGGCTCTCTGAGCAGGGTCCAGCAGAGCCCCCTCTTCCCTGGTGAAATACACAGCCACTTCCTCGAAAGTCACCGGCCCCTGAAAGAGCAAGAGTCCAACCCTCAGTACCTGCTGTCCCAGTCACAACCCCACTATTTAGGGAACAGCAGCACCAGGTAAATGGAAGCTCCAGGAGGCACATGTTAACCGAGTCCCACCCCACCTTGCTTAAGCAGCCAGGAGGCATCAGAGTGAGGGTAGAAAGAGAGAATCTTTGTGTCTCCCAGCTGACAGATGGAGGCAGGGTTTTCACAGTTATCACATCCTACTAGCCAGTGCTTGATTATAGGACATGGAGCCTCCAGCAGGGCCCAGAGACAGCCCCTGGGTAGGAATCCCAACACTCTCCCAATAAAATATATGGAAGGATGGGGAAGTCAATAGTAAAGAATATAAGTTAGAAGGTCAGAATTATAGAAAATTGGTAAGGGAAGCTACCAGAAATCAACAACCAATCAATGAAAATAAGAAGGAAGTTATTAAAAGTATATTAAGTACAAAATGAATCCTAACAATGGCAGTCACTTAAAATCTTTCTGTAGTTAATAAATTTCTTTTATGCTTTATCTGAATCAGTGTATTTTGAGTGATGTGTCTGGGGCAAATCCCAGCTTGGTGAGCTCAAGTTTGTTGTGCATATCTTTCCCATATCAAGGGGACGGTCACTATATTAATGAGCTCACATTGTACAGATCCCTTTGCACCATAAGAGGAAATAATTCTGGATTTATACTACAGCAGGTGTGCAAGATTGGGGAGCTGGGAAATTGGCTGTTGTCTTCTATCTGTCCTTGAGTGGCTTAGGTAAAGCACTCAGGTAGCTTAGTTGGGAGCATGCTGCCACCTGCTGTCGTGCTGGGTGATAACAGGGCCTGGAGAGGCTGGCTGAATCTCCATCAAAGCAGTGTGAGAAGGGCCAGCGGGCACAGCGGTTCCTAGAAGCCCCCCAGACTGCCTCCCACCACCCATAGCAGCTCCCACGCTCCTATGCATTTACTGCTCCTCTCCCTCCAAGGAGAACCCACCACCAGCTCCCTCATAATCCCTTACCCGAGCCAGCTCCATTGAAGCCATTTCCTTCCCGCTGGGAGGTGGGGACAATCTGGGGTGAAACATGGATGTTATTCTGTAGCCTGCCAGGGTGAGAAGGGCAAGGTGAGAGAATTCAGATGGGGTTTTTGTCCATTCCACATGCCGATTCCCCCCAGGATTTGTCCCTGCTAATGGACATTCTAGGTTCTGCCACACTGTGAAGCACAAAGTGACCTTATTCCAGTACAGGCCTAGCCCCTTCCCACCAGGGTGTAACCCTCTAAGACATGGTGAAACCTTTCCAGTAACAGAGTCTCTGAACCAAAGGCCAGAGAAGAGCAGAATCAAAGGAGTCAATTTGGGGGATTCTCCCTGTCATTGTCCCCAAGGCAGCTGTCTCAGGTTTACAAGGTTGTTTGATGCTCCAGTCTTTATACAGTCTCTCTTGAGAGTGCCCCCTTTCATGGGATGGGCCTAGTTTTAGCTTTTGGCAAGCGTGAACCCTGGGGCTCTGAGACTGGGCCTTCTTGCCTCAGCACACCTTGTTTCTTTCTGTGGCTCCCAAGTGAGTCGAAAGGAGTAGATACTCCTGATAGAGACTGTGAACATAAGAACAGCCCACTGCATCAGACCAATGGTTCATCTAGCTCAGTGGCCAATGCCAGGTGCTTCAGAGGGAATGAACAGAACAGGGAATCATCAAGTGATCCATCCCCCGTCTCCCATTCCCAGCTTCTGGCAAACAGAGGCTAGAGACACCATCGCTGCCCATCCTGCCTGTGACACTGACAGATGAGGTTTTAGCTCTTGCAAAAGCCCCCAAATCTTAATTGAACATGGACAAACGCAGAGCTGGAATCAGTCTGGCTCACCTGTGTCAGTATTGTTAAAACAGGTTTTAGAATTAGAAGAATGTGTTTAATGTTTAGACTTTATTGAATGCTTGTGAGTTGCTGCCTGGAATAATATCTGAGTATCATAGAATCATATGATGAGAAGGAACCGCGAGAGGTCATCTAGTCCAGTCCTCTGGACTCATGGCAGGACAAAGTATTATCCAGATCATCTCTGACAGGAGTTTTCTAACCTGCTCTTAAAAATCTCCAATGATGGACTTTCCACAACTGCCCTAGGCAAATTATTCTAGTGCTTAACCACCCTGACAGGAAGGTTTTCCTAATTTCCCACCTAAACCTCCTTTACTGCAATTTAAGCCCCTTGCTTCTTGTCCTATCCTCAGAGGTTAAGAAGAACAATTTTTCTCCCTCCTCCTTGTAAAGACCTTTTATGTACTTGAAAACTGTGATCATGTCCCCTCTCAGTCTTCTCTTCTCCAGACTTAATAAGCCCATTTTGTTCCAATCTTCCCTCATAGCTCATGTTTTCTAGACCTTTAATCATTTCTGTTGCTCCTCTCTGGAATTTCTCCAATTTGTCTACATCTATCCTGAAATGTGGCTCCCAGAACTGGACACAATACTCCAGTTGAGGCCTAATCAGTGTGGAGTAGAGTGAAATAATTATTTCTCATCTCTTGCTTACAACACTCCTCCTAATACATCCCAGATGATGTTTGCTTTTTTTTTTTTTGCTTTTTTTTTTGCAACAGCGTTACACTGTTGACTCATATTAAGCTTGTGGTCCACTATCACCCCCTGATCACTTTCCGCAGGACTCCTTCCTAAGCAGTCATTTCCCATTTTGCATGTGGTGCAACTGATTGTTCCTTCCTAAATGAAGTACTTTGCATTTGTCCGTATTGAATTTCATCCTACTGACTTCAGACCATTTCTCCAGTCTGTCCAGATCATTTGAATTTTAATCCTCTCCTCCAAAGCACTTGCAAACCCTCCCAGCTTGGTACCATCCACAAACTTTGTAAGTGTACTCTCTATGCCATTATCTAAATTATTGATGAAGATATTGAACAGAACTGGATCCAGAACTGATCCACGCGGGACCCACCACATTATACCCTTCCAGCATGTCTGTGAACAACTGAACCAGTTGCATTGTGAGCTTCTGTGGCTATGTAAATCACCAGGCAGGACAGAGACTTTAACTATGTGAAGTGCTGACTGGCAAAAGACAGCATTAAATGCTGCCTGGCAGGAAAGATCCATTGACACGGGATGTTAAACTATTACTATTATGGGATGTTAAAGAAGACAAAAGACTGTTGTTCTGCTCTTGACTTCACACAGTTGTTTTCCCCTTTCTTTTCTTTTTTGTTCCTTTATTTACCCTTGTTTGCCAGCAGTTGGCTCTTTTGCAGTTTCACCTGGTACCCGAGAGAGGAAGAAAGTGTCCCAAGGCCTCAGCCAGAGGGTTGAGCCTGACACAGTAGAAGGGCACACCCCTGTAGCACCCTTGGAGCAGGGAGAAATTGGACTCACAGAGGTGCAGCCCAGAAGGCCTGAGGCCCAGGAATTTGGCACCAGTTTGATGGGCTGGATGGCTTCTCACTGGGGGCTGCCACAAGCCTGGCACATGGAGTACATATGGGGTGGCCTGGGGAGCAGGAAGCTGGTCAGTGTCCCAGACAGCACTCCGCGAACGGAAATGGAGAGGGAACGAGGGACACTGCTGTGAACTCAGCACCCGTCGTGAAGGCCATTGGCAGAAAGTTGTCCTCTTCCTGACCTACGGGGGTCAGACAGTGACACAGAGATCCCTTGGCAAAGGGTCATTTTGTCTTTGCCAGCAGCTCTCACCTGACAAACCCATCACACCAAACATATCCCTTGGAGGATGGTCATGTGAGGTGTCTACAGAAAGCACATAACTGGTCAAGACTCATAATGACTGAGAGATCAACGTATAGGTCATATGTAACGAAGAGAGGGAAGAGCATCTTTGCAAGCAGACTGGCTAACCTATTGAGGAGGGCTTTAAACTAGGTTCACTGGGGGAAGGAGACCAAAGCCCTGAGGTAAGTGGGGAAGTGGGATACAAGGGGGTGAAGCACGAGCAGGAAAGAGCGAGAGGGGAGGGCTCCTGCCTCATACTGAGAAAGAGGGACGATCAGCGAGTTATCTCAAGTGCCTATACACAAATGCAAGAAGCCTGGGAAACAAGCAGGGAGAACTGGAAGTCCTGGCACAGGCAAGGACTTATGATGTGATTGGAATAACAGAGACTTGGTGGGATAACTCACATGACTGGAGTACTGTCATGGATGGATATAAACTGTTCAGGAACAACAGGCAGGGCAGAAAAGCTGGGTGAGTTGCATTGTATGTAAGAGAGCAATATGACTGCTCAGAGCTCCGGTATGAAACTGCAGAAAAACCTGAGAGTCTCTGGATTAAGTTTAGAAATGTGAGCAACAAGGGTGATGTCATGGTGGGAGTCTGCTGTAGACCACTGGACCAGGGAGATGAGGTGGACGAAACTTTCTTCCGGCAACTAACGGAAGTTACTAGATCGCAGGCCCTGGTTCTCAAGGGAGACTTCAATCACCCTGATATCTGCTGGGAGAGCAACACAGCAGTGCACAGACAATCCAGGAAATTTTTGGAAAATGTAGGGGACCATTTCCTTGTGCAAGTGCTGGAGGAACCAACTACGGGCAGAGCTCTTCTTGACCTGCTGCTCACAAACCGGGAAGAATTAGTAGGGGAAGCAAAAGTGGATGGGAACCTGGGAGGCAGAGACCATGAGATGGTCGAGTTCAGGATCCTGACACAGGGAAGAAAGGAGAGCAGCAGAATACGGACCCTGAACTTCAGAAAAGCAGATTTTGACTCCCTCAGGGAACTGATGGGCAGGATCCCCTGGGAGAATAACATGAGGGGGAAAGGAGTCCAGGAGAGTTGGCTGTATTTTAAAGAATCCTTACTGAGGTTACAGGGACAAACCATCCTGATGTGTAGAAAGAGTAGTAAATATGGCAGGCGACCAGCTTGGCTTAATAGTGAAATCCTTGCTGATCTTAAACACAAAAAAGAAGCTTACAAGGAGTGGAAGACTGGACAAATGACCAGGGAGGAGTATAAAAATATTGCTCAGGCATGCAGGAGTGAAATCAGGAAGGCCAAATCACACTTGGGAGTTGCAGCTAGCAAGAGATGTTAAGAGTAACAAGAAGGGTTTCTTCAGGTATGTTAGCAACAAGAAGAAAGTCAAGGAAACTGTGGGCCCCTTACTAAATGAGGGAGGTAATCTAGTGATAGAGGATGTGGAAAAAGCTAATGTACTCAATATTTTTTTTGCCTCTGTCTTCATGAACAAGGTCAGCTCCCAGACTACTGCACTGGGCAGCACAGCATGGGGAGGAGGTGACCAGCCCTCTGTGGACAAAGAAGTGGTTCAGGACTATTTAGAAAAGCTGGATGAGCACAAGTCCATGGGGCCAGATGCGCTGCATCCGAGAGTGCTAAAGGAGTTGGCGGATGTGATTGCAGAGCCATTGGCCATTATCTTTGAAACTCATGGCGATCGGGGAGGTCCCGGATGACTGGAAAAAGGCTAATGTAGTGCCCATTTTTAAAAAAGGGAAGAAGGAGGATCCTGGGAACTATAGGCCAGTCAGCCTCACCTCAGTCCCTGGAAAAATCATGGAGCAGGTCCTCAAGGAATCAATTCTGAAGCACTTAGAGGAGAGGAAAGTGATCAGGAACAGTCAGCATGGATTCACCAAGGGCAAGTCATGCCTGACTAATTGCCTTCTGTGACGAGATAACTGGCTCTGTGGATGAGGGGAAAGCAGTGGACATGTTATTCCTTGACTTTAGCAAAGCTTTTCACACGGTCTCCCACAGTATTCTTGCCAGCAAATTAAAGAAGTATGGGCTGGATGAATGGACTATAAGGTGGATAGAAAGCTGGCTAGATCATCAGGCTCAATGGGTAGTGATCAATGGCTCCATGTTTAGTTGGCAGTCTGTATCAAGCAGAGTGCCCCAAGGGTCGGTCCTGGAGCCGGTTTTGTTCAATACCTTCATTAATGATCTGGAGGATGGCATGGACTGCACCCTCAGCAAGTTTGCAGATGACACTAAACTGGAAGAGAGGTAGATACGCTGGAGGGTAGGGATAAGATATCTAGGGACCTAGGCAAATTGGAGGATTGGGCCAAGAGAAATCTTATGAGGTTCAACAAGGACAAGTGCAGAGTCCTGCACTTAGGATGGAAGAATCCCATGCACCGCTACAGATTAGGGACCGAATGGCTAGGCAGCAGTTCTGCGGAAAAGGACCTAGGGGTTACAGTGGATGAGAAGCTGGATATGAGTCAACAGTGTGCCCTTGTTGCCAAGAAAGCTAACGGCATTTGGGGCTGTATAAGTGGGGGCATTGTCAGCAGATCGAGGGATGTGATCGTTCCCCTCTATTCGACATTGGTGAGGCCTCATCTGGAGTACTGTGTCCAGTTTTGGGCCCCACACGACAAGAAGGATGTGAAAAAATTGGAAAGAGTCCAGCAGAGGGCAACAAAAATGATGAGGGGACTGGAACACATGACTTATGAGGAGAGGCTGAGGGAGCTGGGATTGTTTAGCCTGCGGAAGAGAAGAATGAGGGGGGATTTGATAGCTGCTTTCAACTACCTGAGAGGGGGTTCCAGAGAGGATGGATCTAGACTGTTCTCAGTGATAGCAGATGACAGAACAAGGAGTAATGGTCTAAGTTGCAGTGGGGGAGGTTTAGGTTGGATATTAGGAAAAACTTTTTCACTAGGAGGGTGGTGAAGCACTGGAATGCGTTACCTAGGGAGGTGGTGGAATCTCCTTCCTTTGAGGTTTTTAAGGTCAGGCTTGACAAAGCCCTGGCTGGGATAATTTAGTTGGGGATTGGTCCTGCTTTGAGCAGGGGGTTGGACTAGATGACCTTCTGGGGTCCCTTCCAACCCTGATATTCTATGATTCTATGTAAGGAACAAAGCATTTATATTGAAAATCTACTTTCTGGACTTGGAATGGAAAATAAATCACTGAGAGGTAATGGGCCCCGGGATTGGCCCATCCACCCAAGAGGGAGTCATCACTTCTCACTAGTCAGCTGGCAAGGTAACACAAGGATTAAGTGACCAGCCTTCCTCCCTCCCAAACTATCAATGGAAAACCATCCGAGGCACCACCAAACAACTGAAACTGGGAGGTGGGGGAGAGGGGATTGATGGAGAGGGTGAAACTGAAGGTAACACAAATTTAATCACCTGAAATCCAAAATATGAATAGTTTAAAGGCACATGTCACCTGTTTATGATGTGAAGGGACGGGCCAGAATGTATAGGGGAGGGGGCCTGTTTTGAGGAGGGGAAGACTGGGCAGAGCTAGGGCATGGCTGGACTAGGGGCAGGAGGCCCAGCTGGAAGTAGCAGTGAGAGGCCCAGCTCAGTGTGCAGCTCAGCCTGCATCACCAAGGTGGCATGCACCATATTGTATGCTGCTGCTGCTGCCTGTAATATGTGTGTGCAGCAGCCTAGGACAGGAGACAGCTACTTGCTTCTACAGTGCTAACAGAGGGCTGGAGGGTATGGACAAGAAGGGAAGGCTGAACGGGAAGTGGCGGCAGGAGGAGGAGGTGGAGAAGGAGAGAGAGACAAGCACCATCTTCTCTCATGTACTTTAGGTACCGTAACCACCATATGATTAAACTGTCAAGATCTTGGGGAACAGACCATGTCAGAGATTTCTCTCTCTGGCTCTGTTACCAACTTGACAAACACTTGAAAGAAGGGGAGGAGGAGCTGGAATTGGTGGCAGAAGGAGGAGGTGGAGAAGGAGAGAGACAATTGAAAGTATAACCATTATTCCCATTCCACTGCAACAAAAAGTACAGGAGATGGGAGCAGCTTCACAATCTCCCAGCACCTACGTGGAGAGAGCACTGGACGGGGATAATTCCTGGCTCTGCCACAGACCTGCTGGGTGACCTTGGGTAAGACCATGGCACTTCTCTGTGCCTTGCATTGCAAACCTGCTTGAGACCCACAACTGCCTAAAAGGCCACAAATTCCTCCAGCCAACATCGCTCTGTGTTAAGAGCTAGAAAATTCACCTCCAAAAAACTATATGAACACAGGATTTAAGGTTGCCCCAAGGTGTCTGGTACCCCTCCAGAAGAGAGATCAGCAAAACTCAAACTTGTAATACCCAGGCAATATAGAGATAAGGCACTCACCAATGTAACCCTAAATCTGACTGCAGGGCTGTCCCTAGACATTGTGGTGCCCTACACAGCCCCCCCCGGGGGGCATGGCCCCAGGCCTCCATGGGAGTCTGGCCCCAGGCCTCGGGGGGGGGGGCTGTATCCAGTCTGTGGGGGGAAGGAGCAGGCTTGGGGGGCAGGGGAAAAGCACCCCCCAGCACAAGCCAGTGGAGCGGAGCGGGTTGGGGTCAACTCACTCCACTTTCTGGCCCCCAGTGATTGCACTGCGGGCCTGACCCTGCACTCACGGGGTGGTGGGAAGTGGAGTGACCCAGCCCCAGCCCCCTCCGTTGTGTTTCCCTGGCTCCCAGCCTTGGGACATGGGGGGAACCAACCCCTAGCATTCACCAGTGGTGTGGGTGGGAGCCGGCAGAGTGGAGCAGGCTGGGGCCAGGTCGCTTCATTTCCCACCCCCTGGTGAGAGCAAGGCGCACCCGACCCTTGCTGCAGTCCCCCAGGACACAGCTCGGGGAAGGGGTGGAGTGGGGGTGCGGTGGAGCAGGGGTGGGAAGCAGTGGGGAGCGGGCTCTGGAGAAGGGGTGGAGTTGGTGCAGGGCAGGAGCAGCTTTCCTGGCCGGCTTAGCTGACCAGCGGTTCAGGCTGGCCACTGGAGCAGCACGCAGCTGCACAGGGCACCAGGAAATGCCCCAAATTTCCTGGTGCTTTATGCAGCTGCATACTTTGCGCATGGGTACAGACGGCCCTGTCTGACTGATTTGAGCAATGACCCAATACTCCCACAACACACCTATGCGTACCCAGCCATTGCAGATAGTGCCTATCACTAAAGAAACATGGAACAAGACAACTCTAGCACAGAATCCAGCACCTTGTCTTTGCTAAGACGGAATCTGGTTTTAGGTGACCTGCGTGGTACCATTTAAATGTACCTTCTAAATTCTTTTCAATGAAGAAATCTGCGATGTGGAGTTTGCAGATCTATTACCTACACAAACGTACTTGAGGAGCTACCAACACCCGTTCTACACTCAGACACTGAGCCTGCTCCCCAGAAACAGCCGCACACTTGGTCTGTTGAACACCTCTTTCATCCTTACTCACACAAGTTCCAGCTAACATTCCACATTCACTTACCCATCGTTAAGCACACAGACTGCTCTCAGATCCCACCTCGCTGCTGACCATTCCCATGGCAAACCGTCCCCTGTTTCCTCCTGACAACATGCCCAGCTCAGTGCAGAAATGATACAGACTGGAAGCTCAAGGTACACATGCACCTCTTTCCTTTCACCGCACACATCGGGGGGGACTCAGACCCAGATCTTCTCATATCACAATCACACCTCCACCAAGTTGCTCTAACTAACACCTCTACCTTTCTGTGCAGCCACACCTAACAGAGTGCGTGCAGCTGGCGTGCAGGCAGAGAACGCCCAGTGGCTGTTGCCAGCTCCAGGGGGCAGAGTTAAGGTTGCATTGGCATGGACATTAGCTCTCTATTTCCTAGTTTTGAGAGGTTTGAATTTTACTGAACTTGACATTCTGGCAGGGCCCAACATATCGCTGGGCAACCTTAACTCTGCATTAATGAAGGGGTCAGTGACTAGATGAATGTTCAGTAAATACGCAGAAAGTGATAACTCCCCATCCCTGCCTGCCATTCACACAGGCAGCAAAGCCCTGGGCAAGGCAACTTTAAGAGGCAAAGAGAAGGGGATAGAGTTTGGAGGTTTTCTGCCTGTCAAGAGTGGGTAGCAGCAAGGGAAGACTGGCAGCTGGTTGTTGGAGGAGTGAAGAGGTTTGAGATATGGTGGGGGCAGCTTTGAGTCATGGTCGGGGACTGGGTAACATGGGTTTGGGGGACACTTGCTTCTTCTGTGCCCCTTCCACATCCTATTGCGAGTAGAGAATGACCACTCTGCTTTATTTCTTGCCCAATTAAGGGTAACTTTCCCATGCCACTCTGCCATCACGGAGCGGGGATGGGAAACCATTGCTGCACACAGGCGAGCCACATAAGGACCAGGGCAGAAGCTGCAGTCTTGGAGAAGACCCTACTGTGATTCCCTGCTCACCCTCAGCGGTGAGATATCTTCCATAATGAACACAGCCTGTGAAAAATATGGGCACAGGAATGATTATGAGCCCCCCCACCCCCTACAGTGCTGTCTCTCCCCAAGAGCCACGTGCCCAGTGTACAGTATGGTCCTGGAACAGTAATTTCCCCTGCCCCTGCTGTTACCATTTTGGGGGGCTTGTGGCTCATGGGTGCTTGCCTGGGGTCAGCCAGTTAGTGACAGGTGTGTGAATAGTGGCTATATTTTAAATCAGTGGTCTCTGTGTTGCAAACAATACCGCTTCTGTAAAATGCTGCATTTTGGCTTCACAGATATGCCCTTGGGAGCCCAGCCTCCCTCTTTCTTATCGCTGGCTGAATGGCTACGCAGAATTAGAAAGTGGCCATCAAGAACTAAAGAGAATTTTCTGCATGAGGTCATGATGCACTCTGCGGCCGAAAAACAAGAATTGAAAGAGTGGCCGAACAGCGAGAAGAGGGACCGAAAGGAGAATGGGGTGCGCCAGAATGAAGCCATGGAGCGGCTCTTAAATGTTATGGAGAGCCAAGCGGTCATGCTCCAGGGGCTACTAGTACTGCAAACTGAGGAGCTCTGTGACCGCCCTCCCCTGCAGCCATTGTCACAAAACTCTTTCCAATGCACCCCCCTGACACCGCCAACACACTCTTATCACCCTCCTGGCTCCAGTCTGTACCCGCTGCCTTCCACTCCTGCCCCATCACAGTCCAGCCCTGCGGACGCCCAGTACCCACTGCACTCAATACCCGTCCCTCTGCAATTTAGCCCTGCTGAAGTACGGTACCCGCCGCACTGTACTCCAAAGGATAAGGCTGGATATGATACCTGGACATACACAAATCTCTAACCACGCCGGGACCCCACCTCCTCCTGGGACCCTCCCTTCCCCCATCTCCCTGCTGGTTGTCCAGGGAATTCGCCCTTTTCAGCAAGGAGCGCCCTCTGCCAGTCAGTGTCTTGCCTGCCGCTGGCCCCGTGCCCATCCTGGTCCCCGGTGCCCTTCTAGATTATGGTTCTTTGCCCTGGCAGTACCCCCTCAGTCTGGGTCCCCCTTCCCCAGGGGAACCCCCAATCCCCTAACCCTCCCTTGCCTCAGTGGCTACTGTCAGTCATCGTCTAGCCCCCACTCCTTGGGCAGACTGCAGTCTGTACCACGCATCATCGGCAAGGGGGGTCAGACCAGCTGCCTCTGTCTAGGTCTGGGCTGCTCCTCTGCAGCCTTAGTACCCTTTTGTGGGCCTTTACCTGGGCCTGCAGCCTGGGGCTCTGCTAGGCTGGAGCTCCCCGGCTTCGTCTGCCCTTCCCCAGCACTGCCCTGCCCTAGGTACTCTCCTCAGCTTCCCAGGCAGCCAGGTCCTCCTCTCTCCATGTAGCTAGAGAGAGTGTCTCCTTCTGGCCCACTGCCCTCTTATAAGGGCCAGCTGGGCCCTAATTACACAGGCCACAGCTATGGCTGTTTTCACGAACAGCCCAGCTTCTCCCTCTCTCAGCCCTCTCCCAGGGCTGTTTTAAGCCCTTCAAGGCATGTTGGGGGGACCACCCTGCCACAGCATCCCTGATCCTTTTGGACCCATGCTGCACCCCTCTAATAGCCCTTGTCTCTGGCTGTTCAAATTCAGCCTCCAGGCACTGAGCCTCAGCAGTCCAGCCCGGAGTGAAACTTTCACCCTTCCCTTCACAAATATTCTGGAGCATACAGCACGCAGCTATAAGCATAAGAATATTGTCATCAGCCGGGTCCAGTCTCCCATATAGGCAGCACCAGCGGGCCTTTAAATGGCCAAAAGCCCACTCAACAGTCATTCTGCACTTGTCAGCCTGTTGTTGAACCGCTCCTTGCTGCATGGCATTAAGGGGTAGGCAGGGTCTCCCAGGATGACATTGGGGATTTTGACTTCCCCTATGGTGATCTTCTGGTCCGGAAAGAAAGTCCCTGCTTGCAGTTTCCTGAACAGGCCAATGTTCCAAAAGATGCATGTGTCATGCACCTTTCTGGACCAGCCTGTGTTAATGTCTGTGAAACGCCCATGGTGATCCACAAGCGCCTGGAGAACCATAGAGAAATACCCCTTGTGATTAATGTACTTGGTGGCCAGGTGGTCTGGTTCCAGAATTGGAATATGAGTGCCATCTATCCCCCTCCACAGTTAGGGAAGCCCATTTGTGCAAAGCCATCCACAATGTCACGCACATAGCCGAGAGTCATGGTCTTCCAGAGCAGGATGTGATTACTGGCCCAGCACACTTCTGTCAACACAAGTCCAACAGTCGACTTCCCCACTCCGAACTGGTTAGTGACTGACACCACTGCCACTTGTGATGTGTTGGTGAGAGCGAGCAGCATATTGGTCAACAGTGCAGGATCCATTCCTGAGCCCAAAGAGGCACAATGTGCAGTACAAAAAACCATTGACACATGGTGCCAAATGCGGATGAAAGCACAGGGATTGCTGGGATGTGAACCAATGCATTATGGGGCATTGGGACAGGACCCAGGACCCAGTCCACGATCCCCTCCACTTTCCCACAACTCTTAGTGGCAGAAGAGGAAGAGATGTTCTCTAGGACAGCAGCCCAGAGTGCACTGCTCCGAACACCGCTGCAAGTGTGAACACGCTATTGTGCGGGCAGCTGACAGTGTGAACACACAACAGCAGTTTCCCTTTAGCGCTCCCTGAGTGGCGCTGTAACTGCTGGCGATGTAACTCTGCCAGTGTAAACATACCTTTACTCTCTTCCCATTGGAGAATAGCTCAGGGCAACAATTTCCCACCGAAGCAAGGACAAATCCCGCAGATAGAATGAGTGGGAAAGCCCACCAAATCTGAGGTGTTTTTAAACAAGCATGGGAGCTTTAGAGAGAAAAGGGGACAAAATCAGTGGAGGAGAATAGAGAAATTGTGAATAAATTGACACCACTGGGGAGCAGCAACTGCTCAGCCCAGACTCCCGGATCAGAAAGAAGACAGCAGCATCCTGTATTTTACCAAGCACTCACTACTCCTGGGGGAATTCTGTGCCAAAAAATTTAAAAATTCTACACACAAGATTTTAAAATTCTGCAAAATTCTGCATATTTTATTTGTTAAAAGAACAAAATATAATCATGCCAGTTTCAATTGTTTTGGTAATTTATTTCAAAACACCTGTTACTAAGTATGTATTTAACAATACAGACACTCCCCCGCCCAAAATCATATTTCCTACACCCCTCAGAAGCAGTGCAAAGGCTTGGAGGAGTCAGGGGCAACAGAGGAGTTGAGGGAGAGGGAAGGAGTCTGGGAGTTAACCTGGTGGGTTGTTTGGTGTAGGTGGGAGAAGTATGGAACAGATATTTTTGGGAGGGGAAGAGATTGTTAGGGAGTTGGGGAGCCTCCCTCATGCAGACCCTAGCTGATCACAAGCCTCTCCCATTCAATCAGGTGCACCTGCCCCTGTCCCTGTCCCTGTGTGTCCCAGCATCACCCATCCCCATGTGTCCCTGCAGCCCCCCTGTGATAAATGAAGGGTGGGGGAGCTCCCTTTTATGGACATCCAGCCAACCAGTTAGCTATAAAATCTCTGTTAGTAGCTGTTCTCTACTTGCTTTACCTGTAAAGGGTTTAAAAGTCCATAGGTAAAAGGAAGGGAGTGGGCACCTGACCAAAAGAAGGCTAGAACTTTTTAAAATTGGGGAAAAAAACTTCCCCTTTTTCTGACTGTGCTTTTCTCCCAGAGACAGGGCTGGAACTATGCTGTAAAAAGCTTTGGGCTGAAAAATCACCAGCTTATACCTAGAAACTACTCATTTGAAACCCCAGATATGTAAGTAGATCAGGAAATGCCTAGGAAGATGTGATTACGTTTATCTCTTTTATTTCTTTATGGCTTGTGGACTGCTCTATGCTAACCCCAGTTTCTTTTTTTTGCTTGTAACCTTTAAGCTGGACCTCAAGAGATCTATCTTGACGCTTAATCCTTGTACTTGTTTTTTTTTTAAATCTAGCAAAAAGTTGAAGTTCCAGATGTATTTCCTTTCTTTTGGTTTTTAATAAAATTTACCTTTTTTAAGAACAGGATTGGGTTTTTGTGTCCTAAGAGGTTTGTGCACGGTGGTGGTGACAGCTGGTGGTGACAGCTGATTTCCTTGGTTTTCTTTCCCAGCTCTTCCCCGGAGTGGGGGTGAAAGGGCTTGAGGGTACCTCACAGGAAGAAATTCCCAAGTGCGCCTTCCTGAGTTCTCAAAGCGGTTTTTGCATTTGGCTGGTGGCAGCATCTACCCACCCAAGGTCAGAGAAAACCTGTAACCTTGGGAGTTAAATACAAGCCTGGAGTGGCCAGTATTAAGGTTTAGAATCCTTCCAGGCCCCCAACTTCTGCACTCAAAGTATAGGAGTGAGGAATCAGCCTTGAAACCCCCCCATGGGTCCCTGAGACCTCCCTTCGCCCTGTCACCATGTGGCCCTGCAGCCCCCCTCCCATTCAACCCCTGGCTCAGTGCTTTCACCCCACTATCTCCTGAGCCAATGCCCCAGTCTGTCCCCCTCACTAGCCATTCTGGACCCCAGTCTGTGACACGCCCCCCGCCGTCCCATGTGCCCCACTCTGTCTGTCCTAACCTGGCTCGGCAGGCAGAGTGCTCTGATGAACCCCGCTGGCTGCTGGCTGGTCTGGTGCCACAGGGCCTCTGGTGGGTGAAACGTGGAAATGCAGCACTTCTCGGGCAGAATGTATTTTCTGCAGGGAGAAAAAAAGGAATTCTGTGCTGGACGTGAATTCTGCATGTGAGGAGTAAATCACACCCTGCACAAACATCACCTGCTCACTCCCATCTCTTCTCCCTGTGTCTCCGAGTCCCAGAGCTGCTGCTGTCACTGACATACAGAGGCTTTAGTGTCCCATTAGTGTTGGA
This sequence comes from Caretta caretta, assembly GCF_965140235.1. Lineage (NCBI taxonomy): Eukaryota > Metazoa > Chordata > Testudines > Cheloniidae > Caretta > Caretta caretta. The sequence continues at coordinate 15,715,939 of NC_134233.1, forward strand.
AGGACCCAGTCATTACAGGAGTGAACCCTAATTTCCCCATTATATGGGACAGTCTCAGCTGAGCGGGAAGTAAGAAGGGGAGGAGGTGCAAAGGGAAAAAGAGAGAGACTGAACGGGTTCTTGTAGCCATGTTTGTCCCAGGATATTAAAAAGAAGTATTTTTTTTTAATTGGTCCTAAAAGAAATTCCCTCACCCACCTTGTCTCTCCAAGAGATCTGAAAGTGGCAGAAGGAGACAAACAGGAAGAGAGAGCTCAGGACTCTAAATCAAACATTTTCAATCCCCTGGAAGAAACTACATTTCCCATCTGCCCATGGGTGTGTGTGTGTTTTATATGAGGGACCACCCCATTCCTCTCACAGCAGCAAGGGGAGACTGCAGCCAGCCCCAGAGGGTCCTTCCCCACCCTGGGATGTGTGTGGCGAGAAAGTTTGTGTGTGGTGGGTGCACGGGCTGGGTCCCCAGACAGCTAGAGCCATCTGCAGACTGGAAAGCCAGGGGAACTCCAGCACAGCATGGGGGCTGGGGTAGCAGTTCTGGAGCTGGGCCTCTGTCCCCTCTGGGTCCCATGGCAGATGGCTCTGGCAGCACCAAGTGGGTCCATCACCTCAGGGGCAGGTTTCGGTAGTGTCTGAGATCAGGGTGAGGATTGTGGGGGGTGTGCATGCCCAGGAATGGGGGATTGAATTCACCTCCCCACCCCTCTGCAGAGCCCAGCAACTAGGGATTTACCCAGTGAAGTGAATTTCCCTCTGGGTGACTCTGACCCAGCCACTGAAAGATCCTTGTGCCTTAGGTTCCACACTGACCACAGGAGTTTATTAATACTCCCTCCCTAGACTGCCGGGGTGGCCAGAGTTTATTAGCTTGTTAGGGGAATCATAAGATTACAATTCATTAAGAATGATGATATTTGTGTGTTTATTACTAAATTCCCGGAGACCCAACCCCGCCAATCCCCATCCTTCTTCCAGTGAGCTATAAATATCTAAGGGACTCAGCTCCTGATCCTGCCCCTCCCCACAGTCTACAGCAGCCCTTTTAAGAACAGGCCAGGGAAACATGTAAATACTTTGAACCAAATTCCTGAAGCTGCTGAGTATGCACAAGTTAAAATGAAACCAAGGCCCCGTCTCTCCCAGCACGTGGCCCTTCTTGCAAATTAATAGACACTCCCCAAAAATCGGAAACAGCCACTTCATAACTGATAGAATCTTATTTATCTATTGACTTCTGGGAATTACCAATAAAAGAAAGAACCCAGTGAAGGTCTGAGGGAAAGATCTCATGTGTCTTTACAAATCGGTATAATCTAATTTGGGACTTTATACACTAAATTGACTTATTCATAGCCCTATGGTATTGCCTGGTGTCACTTCAGGGCAGAATTAAGGTTGGGTGCCTTAGCTGTGAATTTCCAACCCCTAGCATATTGCGATTGCTGTTAAGTGGGTTTGGCAAAATTAATTTTGTCTATTTCTTTTTTAAATTTCAATAGATGATATCAATAGTTATTTTAAAGCCCTTTTTTAATGTTTACAATTTCAGTGTTCAGAACTGTGGGAAGTTATGGGCGTGGTCAGACAACAATTATTTAATTACAGTAAATGTTGAGATTTGAAAAGCCAAATCTTTATAACTGTTCAAACACAAATTGTCAATGTCACACGCAAAATATACAGTGTAAATATCCGTAAATCAAACTCAACTTTCTCCAGAAGCATTTCTGTATATTACCTATATAAATATTTTTCATCTTTGTGTGTACAGTGAAATCAACATTTACTGCAATTTATTAATAAAAATCCAATCCTTTCAAGCGTACTTTCAAGTAATGAAGTATTTTAATTCTTTCACTTCCTAGACTGTAATGCTTCCTTTGAGGATAATTACACCCTCCCTGTGATGTATTTTACTCTCAGTACCGTAACCCCATCATGAGGTAGCTCCTGTCTGGGAGCTCTGCTGAGGCCAGTGGCATTATGATCAGAAGGGGACACTCTGACACATGAGGAGAGACACATGGGGGAGGGTGGAGGATGAGGTAACATGGAGACTACCAGGGTTGAACATGGCCTTGCAGAGTGTGGGGAGCAAACTCCCTCTCAGTCTCTCCTCTCTCCCACCTCCCAGAGTCAGTAACTCTGATAAATCGTTCCCTGAAATCTAAATAGCCCCAGTATGTGAGAGAGTGATTAACGCAGGTGCCTTAGGGGCTGCAGCGCCAACCCCCTGCCTGGACGAGGGGGATGAAGAACTGCAGTAGAAACGGGTTAGGCTGGGAGAGGGCACAGCTGATGTGGGACTGGGAGCTCAGTTGACCAAGAGGCCAGAACTCATTGGGGGTTGGGACAAGGAGTCAACAGGACTGGGTAGAGGCACTTCTGTGTATTTTCCCCCTGTTTACCATCTTGCCATGTATTTAGCTTAGAAACTTTTCATTCAGATTTAAACACATTGGAGCGAAGCTCTGTTGAGGCGTTTCCACTTACAGTGGTACAGTTTTAATTAGGTCTTAATCAGATGCGAATGCAACACAAAGCAGTCAATAATTGGTGTGCTTTCCTTCATTAACTTGACTGTGTGCGGTGCATAGCTTTTAAAAAGAAAAGATGGTGTGAGAGAGTGTCAAAATTTCAGGCATTAAGACATGGAAATTAGGTGTCAGTTCAGTTCTCATGCGTTTATCTCGTTATTTTAATTTAATAGTTTTAAGGGAATCAGTGTTAATACCATGTTGTTTTAATAGCATTAGGGTCTATTTGTAGAACTGTTTGCAAGATTTCATTGGATATTATGAACCAGCCGTCTTAACCTTTTATTTCAGGATTACTAAATACAATCCAACACCCCACTCCTGAAAGTCTGCATGCCCTGGCCAGTGGCATGCTCCCCAGAGAGCAAACACCTGAGGAGCCCTTTAGCACTAAAGATCACTTTTGGCTCTTTGACATTGCTTTATCCACCCCACCAGAAAATGCTACAGGTAACCAGGTAATTACAGCGTACCCTCACGAGGTGTAGGTCTACCAGGTATGTGCCAAAATTCAAATGGTTCTGTTTGGTTTATCTTTCATTCAGCTTTGCAATTCTTAGATCCCATTTAGAAAGTGGAACTGAAATAACCAAAGCAAGTTAAGAAGAGAGCGACATCGGGCATAGGTGGGGGAAAAACAATAAAGGGAAAGAACTGACTATGCAAAAAGGAACATCTCAAACTATCAGAGCCCCAGACCCCCGTCCAACTGAATCCACCCCAGCCAGGCATATCAAGCTGGGCCCCTGAAAAATCGCCCATCCCGTCTGGCAGTGAACGCCGCGTGTTCCAGATGGAGCTATGGTGTGTGCGTCTGCTCCGCTGACATGCTGCTTTGGTACGGAAGCCACCACGGCCACAGGGAGCAGAGACATGGACTCCTACAAAACAAAATCCAACACCGCGTCCCCTCCCACCTCCGCACGGTCTGCCATCCCTTCCCCCACCTCCACATGGCCACTCTCAGCCTATTGCTAACAGTTCCTTCCAGCCTTCAGCTCTATAAATAAATAAAACATGGTGTTACAAAAGGTAGATCGTGCCAGAGCAGCCTGATCTCCTTCTGTGAGAAGGTCACTAATGTTTTGGATAAAGGAAATGCAGTAGCTCTCATCTATCTGGATGTCAGTACAGCATTTGATACAGTTCCACATGGGACACTTAATTAAATTGGAGAAGATGGGGATTCATATGAGAACTGAAAGGTGGATAAGGAACTGGTTAAAGAGGAGACTACAAGGGATCATGCTGAACTGCCAGGCTGTAGGGAGGTCAATAGTGGAGTTTCTTAGGGATTGGTCTTGGGAACAATCGTATTTAACATTTTTATTAGTGACCTTGGCACAGAAAGTGGGAGTGTGACACAAAGCTGGGAGGGATTGCCAATACGGAGGAGGACCAGATTATCATACAAGAAGATCTGGATGTCCTTGTAAACTGGAGTAATAGAAATGGGATGATATTTAATAGTGCAAAGTGCAAGGTCGTGCATTTGAGGACAAACAACAAGTATTTTTGCTGTAAACTGGGGACTTAACAGTTGGAAGTGACAGAGGAGGAGAAAGACCTAGTATTGGCTGATCACAGGATGACTATAAGCTGCCACCGAGATGCAGCCATGGAAAAGGTTAACGCAGTCTTAGGGTGCATCAGGCAATGTAATTCCAGTAGAAACAGGAAAGTGTTAGGGCCATTCTATAAGACACCGGTGAGACCTCATCTGGAATAGAGTGTGCGGTTTTGGTCTCCCACGTTTAAGAAGGATGAATTCAAAGTGGAACAGCTGCAGAGAAGGGCTACTAGGATGATCCGAGGAATGGAAAACCTGCCTTATGAGAGGAGACTCAAAGAGCTTGGCTTGTTTAGCCGAACCAAAAGAAGGCTGAGGGGAGATAGGATTGCTCTCTATACATACATCACAAGGATAAATACCAGGGAAGGAGAGGAGTTATTTAGGTTAAGCACCAATGTTGACCCTAGAACAAATGGATACTGGCCATCAGTAAGTTTTGGTTTGAAATTAGGGGAAGGTTTCTAACCATCGAAGTGAAGTTTTGGAACAGCCTCCCAAGGGGAGCAGTGGGGGCAAAAGACCTAACTGGTGATGCAGGTCCGGGTCTGTGCAGTGAGTGGCACAGCAGGGGCTCAGCTGGGGGCTCTGCAACTCCCGCCATTACAGGAGCCCTGATTTTGTTTGGGGTCCCTGCAGCATCTGGCCAAATGTGGGGGGAGGATCTCCGTGAGGGTCTGTGCAGAGCCCAGTACAGTGGTGGGGCATGATGTTGGCCGAGGTCAGTGCAGGGCCAGGCCCAGCGGGGACACAGATCGCAGTCGAGGTCTCTAAAGTGCCCAGGACCCCGGAGGCCGCAGTCTGGGCCACAGTCGTGCGCTGCCTGGCACGAGGGGGGCCGTGATCTCGGTCCAGGTCTCAGTTTTACCTGGCACAAGGGGGGGCCTGATGTCAGCTGGGGTCTCTTCAGTGCCCAGCACAATAGGGGCGCAGATCTCCGTTGGGGTCTCCACAGCGCCTGTCACAACAGCGGGGTCTGACCCGTGTTGGGGTCTCTGCCGGGCCTGGCAGAACAGGGGCCCGGAGCTCAGCCAGGGCCCCTGTAGCCCCCGGCCCGACAAGGTCCCTGCTCTCTGTCGGGGCGCGGGCAGTCCCTGGCGCAACGAGGGCCCCAAACTCGGTCAGGGTCTGTGCCGTGCCCGGCACGCGGGAGCCCCTGATCTCAGGCAAGCCCGAGCCACCGTCAGCACCATAAGAGCCCTGATCTCAGCCAGACACCTGGGGAGAAAAGCGGGAAGATTTCAAGGAATTGCTATCAGTATTTCAGAACTGAGGAGAAAACAAGGCACACGCTAAATATTTGCCAATATAAGAGAAAAAAACCAACATCTGGGGAGATTTTATGTCACCCTTCAACCGTTCAAGAGAAAAGAGGGGAAATTTGAGGGGATTATACAGCGATATTCAATGAACAACAGAATGGGGTGGATTCTTCTTGCCACCCCTTCGCATGGCCGGCGGGGAGCTCTGGGTGATGTGGCTTTCACACGGGAAAGGAGCGGGGCTGGAGTCAGAAGGTCACTGGTTGTGGGGTCTGGGAATTTGACTAGCAGGCGGTGTGGGGGGGCAGGGGCTGCTGGGTTGGGCGGGACAGGGAGGGGAAAGTAGCTGCGACTGGGAAACCTGGGGCCGTCTCCATGGGGGGCGCTTGCTACTCCCTCCCCTTCCTGGGCCTTTCCAGGCCCTGTGGCCAGCAGAGAACGGCCCCCCCAGCCCAGCCCAGAGGTGTCCCTACCTCAGGGCTCTCCCAACCTCTGCCCATTAACCCTCTTCCCATTTCAGAAATCATTCAGGGAAATGATTTCCCACCTAAACAAGGACAAGTCGCGGCAGGTAAAACCATGGGGAGGGAAACTCCCCAAACCTGAGATTTGAACTGGACATTGGAGAAGTGGAGAGAAAACGGGGTACAATCGGTGGAGGAGAACAGAGAACGTCTCAGGAATTTGAGAGAAAACGGGGCGGGGGATCACCATAGATTTTGATCTTTGCTATCTAGAGAGAAAAGGGGGAAGGACTGGAGAGAACGTAACACCCTGTCTTGGGCAGCATTGAACCGGGGACCTCTGGAGCTTAGTGCATGGGGTGGGCAAACTATGGCCTGGGGGCCGGATCCGGCCCCTCAGGGCTTTGGGTCCGGCCCATGGGATTGCCACCCCCCTGGTGCCGCGGGCCCGCGCCACTCCCTGAAATGGCCGGCACCACGTCCCTGCGGCCCCTGGGTCGGGGGGGGTATCTCCCCTGGCAGCTCCCATTGGCAGGGAATGGGGAACCGCAGCCAATGGGAGCTTTAGGGGAGGTACCCACAGGCGAGGGAGGCTCATGGAGCCCTCTGCGCCCCCCCCGAGGGACACGGTGCTGGCCACTTCTGGGAGTGGTGCGGGGATAGGGACAGGGCAGGCAGGGAGCCTGTCCTGACCCCGGTGCACACTGCTGCCACCTCGGAGCAACTCCAGGTAAGCAGCGCTGGGCTGGAGCCCAAACCTCCCCTGTACCCCAACTCCCCGCCACACCCCGCACACCTCCTCCACCCCAACCCCTGCCCTGAGCCCCCTCATACATCCCACGCCCCTCCTCTGCCCCAACCCCTTGCCCTGAGCCCCTTCCTGCACACCGCACCCCGTCCCACACCCCGACCCCCTGCCCCAGCCCTGCATGCAATTTCCCCACCCAGATGTGGTCCTCAGGCCAAAAAAGTGGCCAGGAGTCCTGTGGCACCTTATAGACTAACAGACATATTGGAGCATGAGCTTTTGTGGGTGAATACCCACTTCGTTGGATGCACGGAGTGGAAATTTCCAGAGGCAGGTATAAATATGCAAGCAAGAATCAGGCTAATCAACTACGATACCCACAAGAGGAAATAAGGAAACAGATCAAGAGAGCCAGACGCGTCCCAGAAGCCTCCTGCTGCAAGAGGAGCCCAAGAAAGAAACGAACAGCACTCCACTGGCCATCACATACAGTCCTCAGCTAAAACCTCTCCAGCGCATCATCAGTGATGTACAACCCATCCTGGACAACGATTCCTCACTTTCACAGGCCTTGGGAGGCAGGCCAGTCCTCGCCCACAGACAGCCCGCCAGCCTGAAGCATATTCTCACCAGCAACGACACGCCGCACTGTAGTAACTCTAACTCAGGAACCAATCCATGCAACAAACCTCGATGCCAACTCTGCCCACATATCTACACCCGAGACACCATCACAGGACCTAACCAGATCAGCCACACCGTCACCGGTTCATTCACCTGCACGTCCACCAATGTAATCTACGCCATCATGTGCCAGCAATGGCCCTCTTCTCTGTACATCGGCCAAACGGGACAGTCCCTACGTAAAAGGATAAATGGACACAAATCAGATATTAGGAATGGCAATATACAAAAAGCTGTAGGAGAACACTTCAACCTCCCTGGACACACACAATAGCAGATGTAAAGGCAGCCATCCTGCAGCAAAAAACTTCAGGACCAGACTTCAATGGGAAACTGCTGAACTTCAGTTCATTTGCAAATTTGACCCCATCAGCTCAGGATTAAACAAAGACTGTGAATGGCTCGCCAACGACAAAAGCCGTTTCTCCTGCCTTGGGGTTCACACCTCAGCTGCTAGAAGAGGGCCTCATCCTCCCTGATTGAACTAACTTCCTTATCCCTAGCCTGATTCTTACTTGCATATTTATACCTACCAGCCTCTGGAAATTTCCACTCCATGCATCCGACGAAGTGGGCATTCACCCACGAAAACTTATGCTCCAATACGTCTGTTAGTCGATAAGGTGCCACAGGGCTCTTTAAGGAAAAGGAGGACTTGTGGCACCTTAGAGACCAACCAATTTATTTGAGCATGAGCTTTCGTGAGCTACAGCCCACTTCATCGGACGCATGCCGTGGAAAATACAGGGGAGAGATTTCATGTTCTCTGTGTATACAAAAATCTCTCCCCTGTATTTTCCACGGCATGCGTCCGATGCAGTGGGCTGCAGCTCACAAAAGCTCATGCTCAAATAAATTGGTTGGTCTCTAAGGTGCCACAAGTCCTCCTGTCCTTTTTGCGAAGACAGACTAACACGGCTGCTGCTCTGCAACAGGACTCTTTGCAGCTTTTACAGATCCAGACTCACACGGCTGACCCCCCCCCCGATACTTGACCTCAGGCCAAAAAGTTTGCCCACCCCTGCTGTACAGCATGAGCAGAAAGCCACCTGGATGTCAGCGAAGGCTGCAGAGGAGAGTCATTCGCTGCTCTCCCAGCAGTCTCCGTGCCACTGGACGGGACAGGACATCACCCCCAGGGGGTGGGCAGGGGTCCGCTATCCCCACGGGAGGGGGCAGCGGTAAATCCGAGGGGATCTCAGCCCCCCACCCTTGTCTCCCCGGGGGTCCCCTGCTCTTCTCCTCTCCCCGCCATATCCTGGCTGCGCAGATAATTTTCCATCTGCCCCTTTCCCCAGGTCTCCCCCTGTCCCCCTTCTCCTGCCCCCCCCCGGGTCTCCCCCCGCCCCCCTTCTCCTGTCCCCCCCGGTCTCCCCCCACCCCCCTTCTCCTGCCCCCCCAGTCTCCCCCTGCCCCTTCTCCCCCCGCCCCCTTCTCCTGCCCCCCCCGGGTCTCCCCCTGCCCCCTTCTCCTGTCCCCCCCGGTCTCCCCCCGCCCCCCTTCTCCTGCCCCCCCCGGGTCTCCCCCCGTTCCCTTCTCCTGTCCCTCCCGGTCTCCCCCCGCCCCCCTTCTCCTGTCCCCCCGGTCTCCCCCCGCCCCTTCTCCTGCCCCCCCCGGTCTCCCCCCACCCCCTTTCTCCTGTCCCCCCCGGTCTCCCCCCGCCCCCTTCTCCTGCCCCCCCGGGTCTCCCCCCGCCCCCTTCTCCTGCCCCCCCCGGTCTCCCCCCGCCCCTTCTCCCCCCGCCCCCTTTCTCCTGTCCCCCCCGGTCTCCCCCCGCCCCCTTCTCCTGTCCCCCCGGTCTCCCCCCGCCCCCTTCTCCTGTCCCCCCGGTCTCCCCCCGCCCCCTTCTCCTGTCCCCCCGGTCTCCCCCCGCCCCTTCTCCCCCCGCCCCCTTTCTCCTGTCCCCCCCGGTCTCCCCCCGCCCCCTTCTTCTGCCCCCCCCGTCTCCCCCCCGTCCGGCCCCCTCCCCCCGGGGGGGGGCAGATCCCGGCGCTGCGAGAGGCCGGGTCCCCCCCCCCCCGGACCCGGGGCAGAGTCACCGCCCGGCCCCCCCCGGGGCTCGCTCCGGTACCTGGAGGCTGCAGCGGGGCGGGCGGAGCCCGGGGCGGCCCCAGGGCGGCTCCAGCGGGAGCGGGGCCGGGGCCCGGGCCGGGCCCGGGGGGGGCGGGGGGGTTAAGGAAGGTCGGTCCCGTCCCCGTCCCCCCCCCCCCCCCCGGCACAGACTCACAGCCGCGGATCGCAGACACGGTCCTTCCTCCTTTGTTCCCCCCCCCCCCCCCCGGCTCCCGGCCCCTCCCAGCTGGGCTGAGCCTGCAACCCGGGCGGGGGGGGGGCCTCCTGGAAAGCCCCAGGTGTGGTGGGAAATGTAGTTTCTCTGGGATCCGCCTCTGCGCATGTAGGATTGTGTGTGTCCCCCCCCCCACACACACACCCCCCACACCCACACTGGGAGCTGCCCCTGCCAAGAGAGACTTGGGGGACCTGGTCACATCTCTTATTGAACCCGCCTCTGCTTCCCGGCGAGCCCCAGGAAACTCTGCTCGGGCTCTGGGAGAGGCTGAGGCTGCACCCCACCAGCCAGGCCAGCGCCCCAGAGTTAGCAGCCCCGCTCTTCACCCCTGCCAGACAGGCCTGGGCGTCAAGCCCCCCCCGTCTGGCGCCCGCCCGTAATCAGTGTACCGGAGAGGGGAATGCAGCCAGAAAAAATGAGCTGTAGCTCACGAAAGCTCATGCTCAAATAAATCGGTTAGTCTCTAAGGGGCCACACGTCCTCCTTTTCTTTTTGCGAAGACAGCCTAACACGGCTGTTACTCAGAAAAAATATGGAGACCATTTTCGGTGCCCCAAAAGAACCAGCTTAGATTACGCAGCCGGGCCCACGGGGTACACGTCTTAAGGCACAAGGAAAACAGCACATCAGACAGGGCTGACTCCAGAACTTCTGCTAGGCGGAGGCTTTTGAGGTAGTACCAAAATATAGTAAATCCTGTGAGCCATGACCAAGCGTGGGGAAGGACCCAGCTGAGGGCAAGGCTGCCCTGATTCCACTTCCCATCATAGGCGACCATTTTCAGCAGGTCACTTTGGTCATTGTAGGGCCCCTGAACAAAGTTACCTGGATGGGGGAAAATATATTCTGGTGGTAGTGGATTCTCTCTCCTTTAGAGGCAAACATGACGACAAATGCCTCACTAGTAATACTCAGCTCAGTGGGGTTTGACTCGGGGCAAATTTTATCTCTGTGCTACATAAGAACGGCCCTAAGGGGTCAGATCAAAGGTCCATCTAGCCCAGTATCCTGTCTTCCAACTGTGGCCAATGCCAGGTGCCCCAAAGGGAATGAACAGAACAGGGAATCATCAAGTGATCCATCCCCTGTTGCTCATTTCCAACTTTTATGGTCTTGGCCTTCACAACATCCTCTGGCAAGGAGTTCCACGGGTTCACTGTGTGTTCTGTGAAGAAATACTTACTTTTGTTTGTTTTAAACCTGCTGCCTATTAATTTCATTTGGTGAGCCCTAGTTCTTGTGTTATGAGAAGGAGTAAACAACACTTCCTTATCTACATCAGTCATGATTTTATAGACCTCCCTCATATCTCCCATTAGCCATCTCTTTTCCAAGATGAAAAGTCCCAGTCTTATTAATCTCTCCTCATAGGGAAGCCGTTCCAGACCCCTCATCATTTCTGTTGCCCTTTTCTCAACCTTTTCCAATATATCTCTTTTGAGATGGGGCAACCACATCTGCCCACAGTGTTCAAGATGGGGGCATACCATGGATTTATATAGAGGCAATATGATATTTTCTGTCCTGTTATCTATCCCTTTCTTAATGATTCCCAGCATTCTGTTTGCTTTTTTGATGGCCGCTGCCTGTTGAGTGGATGTTTGCAGAGAACTATCCACAGTGACTCCAAGATCTCTCCCTAAATTAGCTAATTTAGGCCCCCTCATTTTATATGTATAGTTGGGATTATGACAGGTTTCAGAGTAGCAGCCGTGTTAGGCTGTATTCGCAAAAAAGAAAAGGAGGACTTGTGGCACCTTAGAGACTAACAAATTTATTTGAGCACGAAAGCTTGTGCTCAAATAAATTTGTTAGTCTCTAAGGTGCCACAAGTCCTCCTTTTCTAGTTGGGATTATGTTTACCAAGGTTGGGATTATGTTTTGCGTGACTATGAGAGAAATAGGATGTTCCACACTTCTGGTCACCTCCCTCCCACCCTTGAGCAACTGCCTGGGTGAAGAATTTAAAATGATGTTGAAAACTTTTGTGGACCCACAGCTCAAGTTACCTGCTATTTCCCTGTGAGGGGGTTTCCCCTGGGAACGCACAAGATGCTCTGCTTTTCAACTGCTCTATGGGAGAAGGATACTGGGCTTCTGGACCTAATGAGCATGGAATGGGAAGGCCTGGCCTTTCCTGAAGGGGAGACCATGGTGGAGGAAAAAACTCCTAGGTTTTGCCCAGGAGCCTCTAGTTACAGCACAGGAGTAACAGAAAGTCTGGTGTGACCATACCATGTGGAGTTGGGCATAGGGTATGGTGGACCAAGTTATGATGCTCATCCATGTGCAAAGAAATAAACTCCAGTTCTCTTCATGTGCCAGTATATTTATGCCTGCATATGTAATTTTCACTCCATGCATCTGAAGAAGTGGGCTTTCTACTCAGGAAAGCTTTACCCAGCAGCCCCCTCCCTTCCCCAAATAAATCGGTTAGTCTTCAAGGTGCCACCGGACTCCTCGGTGTTTTTAAAGTTCACTAAATATTTCAGGGGAAAGGGTCAGTGTGACCCCCAGCAAGAGTTGGTGGCTGCACGCTGAGGCCTCCAGAAATTTGTTGTGAGAACCCCTGGTTCAGGGAGGGAATGGTGGTGCCTGGAAAAACCCAGGCAGGAGGAAGAGAGACTTAGGCATCTACCCAAGACAGCTGATGGCTAAGGAGCCTGGCATGTGTGCCCTCTTGTGTGTGTGTGTGGGGGGGGGTGAGGGAGGGCATACAGATGTAATTGTAGTTAATGGTGACACCTGGCTTCTGTCTGCAGGCTGCTTACAACCGACTGCTAGAAGGGACATTTCCTCCAGACGGCTGCATTGATGAAGTGGACTCTAGCTCATGAAAGCTTACGCTCAAAAAAACCGGTTAGTCTCTAAGGTGCCACAAGTCCTCCTGTCCTTTTTGCGCATACAGACTAACACGGCTGCTGCTCTGACACCTGTATTTGTGAGGTACCCTCCAGCTCAGGGGTGGCCAACCTAAGGCTGAGAATGAGCCAGAATTTACCAGTGTACATTGCCAAAGAGCCACAGTAATACGTCAGCAGCCCCTTTCCCCATCCTCCACCCCTTGCTTCCAGTGCCTCCCACCCACTGGCAGCCCCACCAGTCAGTGCCTCCCCTTCCTCCCCACCCCTCTGCTGTTTTGTGGCATGCAGGAGGCTCAGGGCAGGGCACGGGAAGGGGTGGAGTGGGGGCATGGACTGTGGCAGAGTTGGGGTTGAGCAGGCCCGGCCCATTGGAAAGTCGGTGCCTAGACAAGGAGCCGCATATTAAACTTCTGAAGAGCCGCACATGGCTCCAGCTGCACCATGTGCCTGGACAAGAAGCCATGGGTTTAAATTGCAGCAGGGGCGGTTTAGGTTGGACGTGAGGAAAAACTTCCTAACTATCAGGGCGGTTAAGCACGGGGATAAATTGCCTAGGGAGTCAATACGATGAAATTCAGCAAGGACAAATGCAAAGGAACAACCAATTGCACACACACAAAATAGGCAATGACGGCCTAGGAAGGAGCCCTGCGGGAAGGGAGCTGGGGGTCAGAGTGGATCACAAGCTAAATATGAGACAAGAGTGTAACACTGCTGCAAAAAAAAAAAAAAGAACGCAAACATCCTTCTGGGACGTATTAGCAGGAGTGTTGAAAGCAAGACACGAGAATTACCGTAATTCCTCCGCTCTACTCCGCGCGGATTAGACCTCAACTGGAGGATTGTGTCCAGTTCTGGGCGCCACATTTCAGGAAAGAGGTGGGACAACTTGGAGGAAGTCCAGAGAAGAGCAACAAAAAATGATGAAAGGTCTAGAAAACATGAGCTATCAGGGAAGATTGAAAACAAAAACAAAAACTGGGTTTGTTTAGTCGAGAGAAGAGAAGGCCGAGAGGGGACATGATCACAGTTTTCAAGGACATAAAAGGTTGTTACAAGGAGGAGGGAGAAGAATTATTCTTCTGAACCTCTGAGGACAGGACAAGAAGCAATGGGCTTAAATTGCAACAAGGGAGGTTTAGGCTGGACATTAGGAAAAACTTCCTCCCTGTCAGAGTGGATAAGCCCTGGAATGAATTGCCCAGGGAGGCTGTGGAAGCTGCATCGTTGGGGATTTTTCAGAGCAGGTGGGAAAAAACACCCGTCAGGGACGGTCTAGAGAATACTTAGTCCTGCCATGAGTGCAGGGGATGGGAACCGGTGACCTCGCCGGGTCCCTTCCAGTCCTACCATGCTAGGGAATTACGTGCACCCCTATTAGTCGGCCTCTTGCCCAGAATTCCTTTGGGGCTGCATCCCCCCCTCCCCGCTTTTAATTCTTTTGGGTACGGTGGCTGAGGGGGGGCAGCAGAGCGGGAGGCTTGACACCCCTCAAGCCCATCTGGCGGGGACGACGAGCTGGGCTGCTGGGGCACCGCTGCGCTGCCGGGCTGGTGCGGCGGGAGCCTTCCTAGGGCGACCAGATGTTCCGATTTTATAGGGACAGTCCCGATTTCGGGGTCTTTTTCTTATATAGGCTCCTGTTACGGACACAGGCGGACACACGCCCTCGTGTCCTGATTCTTCGCTGTCTGGTGAGCCTGAGCCTCTCCCAGAGCCCGAGCAGAGTTTCGAGGGGCTCGCCGGGAAGCAGAGGCGGGTTCAATAAGAGATGTGACCGGGTCCCCCAAGTCTCTCTTGGCAGGGGCAGCTCCCAGTGTGGGGGTGTGTGTGTGTGTGGGGGGGGGGACACACACAATCCTACATGCGCAGAGGCGGATCCCAGAGAAACTACATTTCCCACCACACCTGGGGCTTTCCAGGAGCTCCCCCCCCGGGTTGCAGGCTCAGCCCAGCTGGGAGGGGCCGAGAGCCCGGGGGGGGGGGGGGGGTGGCCGGGAGAACAAAGGAGGAAGGACCGTGTCCGTGGAAATGCCCCGCTGCAGCCCGCGGCTGTGAGTCTGTGCCGGGGGGGGGACGGGACGGACCTTCCTTAACCCCCCCCGGACCCCGCTCCCGCTGGAGCCGCCCTGGGGCCGCCCCGGGCTCCGCCCGCCCCGCTGCAGCCTCCAGGTACCGGAGCGAGCCCCGGGGCGCGGGGGGGGGGGGCGGTGACTCTGCCCCCGTGTCTGGTGGGGGGGGGTTGCTCCCGGGGGGGGGGCTCAGAGCTGCTGTCCCAGCAGGAGCCCAACGCCCCCCAGCCCGGCCAGGCTCTGCCCCCGAGGGAGGGGGACCAGCCCCCACTGGGGTTCCCCCCCCCCATTTTTACCTGGGGTGATTTTGTCCTTGTTTGGGTGGGAATCGTCCCCCCGAGTGATTTCCGAAACGGGACGAGGGTTAATGGGCAGAGCCCGGGGACACAGGGACCTGGGGGGGGACACTCTCTGCAATGGGGCCTGGAAAGGCCCAGGAAGGGGAGGGTGGAGCAAGCGCCCCCCCTGGAGAGGGCCCAGCTGAGGTTTCCCAGTCCCAGCTACTCCCCCCCCCCCCCCCCCCCCGCCCCACGCCTGCTAGTCCCATTCCCAGACCCCCCTGCCAGCCCTGCCCCAGGGCGAGAAGAATCTGTTCTGGATTGAAT
Organism: Caretta caretta; assembly: GCF_965140235.1. Classification (NCBI taxonomy): domain Eukaryota; kingdom Metazoa; phylum Chordata; order Testudines; family Cheloniidae; genus Caretta; species Caretta caretta. The sequence continues at coordinate 15,731,035 of NC_134233.1, forward strand.
ATCACTGTTTAATCCCCTCACTTTCCCCCTCTTCTCTCTTGAGCTGAGGAATGGGGACATAAAATATCCCCTGGTATTGGCAAATACTTAGTTTGTGCCCCGTTTTTCTCCTCAGTTCTGAAATACGGATATCAAATTCTTGAAAAAAAAAAAAAATCTTCCTACTTTTCTCTCCAGGTGTCTGATTTAGTATCCCTGGAGATTTTCCCCATCTAATTATCTGAGAACATCAACCCTTCTCAGGAGTTTGCTATAAAACCCTTGAAAATTTTCCTCCTTTTGCTCTAGCTATCAAAAGCTTGACCTGAAATCCATTCAAAATTTTACCTCTTTCCCTTGTGCCCACTATTGCTAGAAAATCCCCTCAAACTTCCCCCCCCACTTTCCTCTAGCTTGTGATAGGATGCTAAAATTCCCCATATTTGCAGCCTTTCCTTTTTCTTACTAAACACAGATCTCAAAAATTGGAGGTTACCATTTCCCGTATTATCCATATCGGCTTTTTTTTAAAAAATCCTCACGTGTTCAGAGGTGCTCCTCATGGGTTTCAATCACAGCCTCGTCTACCTTTTTGGAGGGAACCTGTTGCCCGAGTCTCTCCATCTCAAAGGTTGCAGGGTTACCTCTGCTCCCAGCCCTCCCCAATCTGATGCCTGGAATTCCACCCCCTCCCCCAGATCAGGCCCTTTATCTCCCCCCATCCCTCCCTGTACAAACCCGGACAGAGACCTGGGCCCCTGATGTTCTGGGGATGGCACAGACCGCAACAGAGGTCAGGCCCCCCCGTTGTGGAAGGCTCTGCACAGATCCTGACCAAGAGCTGGGTCCCCATTGTGAGAAATGTGGCACAAACTGTGACTGAGGTCAGGGCTCCTATTCTACTAAATGTGGCTCTGACCTGGACCAAGCTGAGGGCCCCCAGCGTGCCAGGAGCTGCACAGACCTTGGCCAAGTTCGGGGCACTCCTTCTGTCTGGTGCTGCGGAGTCCAAGATCAGGGTCTCGTTGTCACATGCTGCAGAGACCCCAGAGGGCATCACAGACCCTCTTTCGATGTTCCCTCTCATTCCCCCCACCCCATGCATATGTGGAATGAATTTTGTTCTGTGCCTCAATCTGGAGGTGATGTGTGGTGGGGTGGGGCCGAGGGGTTCAGAGTGTGGGAGGGGACGAAGGGCCAGAGTAGAGGGTTGGGATGTGGGCTCTGGCTGGGGGTGCAGACTCCCCCACTCCCTGCACCAGCATCCGGGTTGGGGGTAGGTGCCTCTCCCCACTGTGGGGGCTCTGGGGCTGGGGGAGAGCGTCTCTCTCTTCCCCCCCCCCCCCCACCGCTGCAGCAGCTATGGGACTGGGGAGAGGCACCTGTCCCTGGCTGGAGCAGCTATGGGGCTGGGGAGAGGGGTGAACTTCCAGCAAGCATGATTCCAGTTTCCTTCCTTAGTGTCCCCCTTCCCAGCTCTGACACCAGAGCCTTACACCTGTGTCCCTGTTCCCCATTTCCCCCCCTTAACCAAACATGATTCCAATTTCCCCACCCCCACTTCTCCCACCCACACCCCCACTTCCTGATTGACTGCAGACTATATAGTAAAACTTGAGTTCTGCTTAGCTATACCTTAATCAGTCATTTTACTGACATTTAACCAACCAATCCTAACATATCATAACATGATTTAACCAATTATATCCCACCACCTTAGTTTACACTCAGCAAAATTAATTATACAGCAGACAGAAGCAATCACAGAACCAGACAGAGATTATACAGAAACAATAGCAAAGTGGGAACTATAGTGACAAAACAATACAGAAGTGAGGATTTCACATCCCAGCTATGGATAAGTGAGTTCTTGCCAGACAGGATGCTCTCAAACTAAGTTTCCTTTTACATCTTCTAGGCACTTCCCTTTCTCTGGAGGCGATAGGATACAATCCTGTCCTGATAATGCCTAACAGCCCAATAGCACCTTCTTTCAATGTGACTTGTTTGGAAAGTGAGGAGGTGACCGGTCGCTTCCCATCTTATGGCTGCCTCTGTTGCTTAGCCAAAGGCCTTAGTCCAAGAACAGGGCCTCCGACTGTCTCAGTAAGAGAAGGCCCTTACACCAGCAGACAGTGATGTATTCTTATCACTTGGCTAGTTAGAGGTATAAAAAGAATCAATCTAAATTCTTAGAGTATAGGCCTTTACAGACAGGCCTGAATATCTATATCCTAACATTAGGGCTCGTCAGATGTGTGCTCTCTAGGGAGCATGTCACCGGCCAGGGCTTGCAGTCTTTCAGAAGTGGGGTGCTGGATTGTATTTACTGATCTCAAAAGGAGAAGACTGCTGTCAGACAAAATCCAAAGAAATCTTGCAAACAATTATGCAAATAGACTCTAATGTTATTAAAACATGGTGTTACTATTCAGTCGCTTAAAAGTATGTAATTACAATTATGAGATAAGCATGCGAGATATGAACTGGCGTCTAATTTCCATCTCTTAATGCCTGATATTTTTACACTCACACCCACCATCTGTTTTGGGTTTTTTTTGAAATTTGATGCACAGCACCAGTCAAGTTAATTAATGAATGCATGTCAATTACTGCCTGCTTTCTGTTGCAAAAGCATCTGATTGAGCACCTAATTAAAACTGTACCACTGTACGTGGAAATGCCTCAGAGCTTCGCTATAGTGTGTTTAAATGTGAAGGAAAAGTTTCTAAATTAAATACATGGCAGGATGGTAAACGGGGAAAATACACAGAAGTGCCTCTACCGAGTCCTGTTGACTTCTTGTCCCAACCCCCTGCATAAGTTCTGGCCTCTTGGTCAACTGAGCTCCCAGTCCCACGTCAGCTGTGCCCTCTCCTAGCCTAACCCGTTTCTACTGCAGTTCTTCATCCCCCTCGTCCAGGCAGGGGGTTGGTCCTGCAGCCCTAAGGCACCTGCGTTAATCACTCTCTCACATACTGGGGCTATTTAGATTTCAAGGAACGATTTATCAGAGTTACTGACTCTGGGAGGTGGGAGAGAGGAGAGACTGAGAGGGAGTTTGCTCCCCACACTCTGTAGGGCCATGTTCAACCCTGGTAGTCTCCATGTTACCTCATCCTCCACCCTCTCCCATGTGTCTCTGCTCATGTGTGAGAGTGTCCCCTAATGCCACTGGCCTCAGCAGAGCTCCCAGACAGGAGCTACATCACGATGGGGTTACACTACTGAGAGTAAAATACATCACAGGGAGGGTGTAATTATCCTCAAAGCAAGTATTACAGTCTAGGAAGTGAAAAAATTAAAGTATTTCATTACTTAAAAGTAGGCTTGAAAGGGTTGGGTTTTTAATCAGTAAATGTCAAGTTCACTGCACATGCAAACAGATGAAAAAAATATGTATATAGGCAAAGTGACAAATGCTGCTGGAGTAAGTGGAATTTGATTGAAGGATATACAGTGTAAATATTTTGCATGTGACATTGACAATTTGTTTGAACAGCTCTAAAGATCTAGCTTCTTTGAATCTCAGCATTTAATCAAATCAGTTATTGTCTGGCCACCCCGATAACTTCCCACAGTGCTGAACACTGAAATGGAAGAAAGGGTTTAAAATATATACACTGATATCAGTTAAAATTATTAATAAAAAATGGACAAAATGGATTCAGCAAAGCCAGCCAAACAGCAATTGCAGTATGCTAGGGGATGGAAATTCACAGCTAAGGAACCCAACCTTAATTCTGCCTTGTAGTGACACCAGGTAATCGCCATAGGGCTACGAATAAGGCATTTTACTGTATAAAGCCCCAGATTAGATTATACCAATTTGTAAAGACATACAAGATTTTTTCCTCAGGGTATCACCTTCACTGGGTTGTTTCTTTTATTGGTAATTCATGGATATTAAGGTCAGAAGGGACTATTATGATCATCTAGTCTGACCTCCTGCACAACGCAGGCCACAGAATCCCACCCACCCACTCCTGCGATAAACCTCACCTATGTCTGAGCTATTGAAGTCCTCAAATCAGGGTTTAAAGACTTCAAGGTGCAGAGAATCCTCCAGAATTCACAGAAGTCAATAGATAAATAATGTTCTATCAGTTTTGAAGTGGCCATTTCAGATTTCTGTAATTATATATATAGTTATATAATTATATAGATTCTGTCTATAATTTTGCATGAGGGGCCAGGTCCTTTGAGCGACGGGACCTTGGTTTCATTTTAACTTGTGCATGCTCAGCAGCTTCTGGATTTTGGTTCAAAGTATTAACATGTTTCCCTGGCCTGTTCTTACAGGTACTGCTATAGAAAGTAGGGAGGGGCAGGAACTCACTGCAGGATCAGGAGCTGAGTCCCTTAGGTATTTATAGCTCATCAGAAGGAGGACGGGGATTGGTGGGTGTCTAGGGATTTAACACAAATATCATTGTTAATGAATTTTCATCTTCTAATGCCCATAACCCACTAATTATCCCTGGCTGCCCCCGGGAGTCTGGGGAGGGAGTACTAGTAAACTCCTTTGGCCACTGTGGAAACTAAGGGACAAGGATCCTTCACATCCCAGGGTGGGGAAGGACCCTCAGGGGCTGGCTGCAGTCTCCCCTTGCTGCTGTGAGGGGAATGGGGTGATACACCCATGGGCAGATGGGAAATTAATTTCTTCCAGGGGGTTGAAAATGTTTGGTTTAGAGTCCTGCGCTCGGTCTTCCCGTTTGTCTCCTTCTGCCACTTTCAGATCTCTTAGAGACAAGGTGGGTCAGGGAATTTCTTTTAGGACCAATTGGAAAAAAGTTACCTCTAATATCCTGGGACTAATCTTTCAGTCTCACTCCTTTTCCCTTTGTACCCCCTCCCAGTCACCTCCCTCTCAGCTGGGACTGCCCCATATGACGGGGCAATTAGGGTTCACTGCTGGAGGTGGATTGCGTTTCCCCCAGTACTAACGGGAGCGGATGCCTGTGTGCATCAGAGAGGAGGAGCTCTGGGACTCACACTCATAAGGGGACGATATGGGAGCGGATGTTTGTGCAACGTGTGAGCTCTTGGTAAAATGCAAGACTGAGCAGTTGCTGCTCCCCCATAGGATGATTTTATTCACTATTTCTCTTCTCTCCTCCACTGATTTTTGTCCCCTTCTCTCTAAAGCTCCAACCCTTGTTTAAAACCTCCTTAGATTTGGGGTGTTTCCCCACCCATTTTATCAGCAGGATTTGTCCTTGCCTGGGTGGGAAGTTGTTGACCCGAGTCTCTTCCCATTTGGGAAGAGAGTTAGTGGTTGCAGTTTGAGACAGCCTGGAGGCAGGGCTGCCTCTGGGACTGGGAGCAGGGTGGCTGTTCTCTGCCAGCAACAGAGTGTGGCAGGAGCAGAGGAGGAGCATGTGTCCCCCATGGAGACTGCCCAGCCCCAGGTAGCCCAGTCCCAGCTGCTTCTACCCCCCAGCATGACTCAAATCTCTTGACCCCTCCAACTACCAACCTTCCCTTGCTGCTACTCCTTCGTGACTGGCAAAGGAGCGCTAAGCTCTATCCCCTTCTCTTGGCCTCTGAAAGTTGCCTTGCCCAGGGCTTTGCTGCCTGTGTGAATGGCAAGTAGGGTTGGGGAGCCATCACTTTGTGTATTTACTGAACATTCATCTAGTCACTGACACCTTCATTAATTCAGAGTTAAAGTTGCCCAGCAGTATGTTGGGCCCTGCCAGAATGCTGAGTTCAGCAAAACTGGGAAAAACAGAGCTAACAGGCATGCCAATGCAACCTTAACTCTGCCCCCTGGAGCTGTCAGCCACTGGGCATCCTCTGTACTCACCATATTAGGTGTAGCTGCACCGATTGGGAGAGGTGTTAGTCAGAGCAACTTGTGGAGGGTGTGATTGTGATAGGAGGAGATCTGGGTCTGAATGTCCCATGTGTGCGGTGAATGGCAAGAGGTGCATGTGTACCTTGAGCTTCCAGTCTATCTTTTCTGCACCAAGCTCTGCATGTTGCCAGCGAGAAGCAAGGGACTCTCTCCTAAAGGGGACGCTCCACCACCTACAGACTTGTGACCTTGCCGGGATGGACTCGGCCCCCACAGTCTTGGCTTCTGCTATTACGGTCACATCTGCATCAGGATCTGTCAAGGTTCCTTCCCCACTCTGAACTCTAGGGTACAGATGAAAGACCCCTAAGCTTATTCTTACCAGCTTAGGTTAGAAACTTCCCCAAGCTACAAACTTTGCCTTGTCCTTGAACCCTATGCTGCCACCACCAAGCGTGTTAAACAGGGAAAGAGCCCACTTGGAGATGTCTTCCCCCCAAATATCCCCCTAACCCTACACCCCCTTTCCTGGGGAAGGCTTGATAATAATCCTCACCAATTGGTACAGGTGAACACAGACCCAAACCCTTGGATGTTAACAATGAAAAATCAGGTTCTTAAAAGAAGAATTTTAAGAAAAAGTAAAAGAATCACCTTTGTAAAATCAGGATGGTAGATACCTTACAGGGTAATCAGATTCAAAACAGAGAATCCCTCTAGGCAAAACCTTAAATTACAAGAATATACATTCCATCCAGCAGAGCTTATTTTACCAGCCATTAAACAAAAGAAAAATCTAATGCATTTTCTAGCTAGCTTACTTACTAACTTAACTTAACAGGAGTTGGAAGACTTGCATGTCTGATCTGTTCCCAGCAAAAGCATCACACAGACAGACAGACCCTTTTGTCCCTGCCCCCGCCCCATCCCCGCTCCAGATTTGAAAGCTTCTTGTCCCCTCATTGGCACCTGACCCAAAATCCCCAATGAGGTTACCGTAGCTTCTTAACCCTTTATAGGTGAAAGGACATTGCCTCTGGCCAGGAGAGATTTTATAGCAGTGTGTACAGAAAGGTGGTTACCCTCCCCTTTATATTTATGGCAGGATCCCTGTTAATGGGAGGAGTTCACCATGTCTCAGAGTTTCACACTAGTGGGAGGGGGCTAGGCCTGTCTGGAATAAGGTCACTCTGCTTCACAGTGTGGTAGAACCTAAAATGTCCATTAGCAGGGAAAAAATCTGGGGGGCACGCAAAAAATCTGCTTATGGAATGGACAAAACCCCTGTCTGAATTCTCATGTTGCCCTTCTCGCCCTGGCAGGCTGCGGAATAATGTCCATGTTTCACTCCAGATCATCCCGTCCTCCCAGGGGGAAGGAAATGGCTGCAATGGAGCTGGCTCAGGTAAGGGATTATCAGGGAGCTGGTGGTGGTTTCTGCTTGGAGGGAGAGGAGCAGTAAATGCATAGGAGGGTGGGAGCTGCTAGAGGTGGTGGGAGGCAGGAAATATCTAGAGTGGAGAAAGGGAGGGGACAGAATGTGACAAACTTGCTGAGACTTGTGTAATCTGGGGCCTAGTTTCAATGAATAGGAGTGGAACCTCCCCTCTTTGTGGAACAGTAAATAACCCCTTGTCCAGGGCTGGGAAAACTTCCCAGACCCCCAGTGCTGGAGCCTGAACCGACGACACTTCATTACTTATTGCCCAATCTTTGTGGCAGCTGCAAACTTTATCAGTGATGATTTTATCTTCTAGGTCATTGATAAGATGATGTTAACTAGCACAGGGCCAAGAACCAGTCCCTGTAGGAAACCACTAGAATACATCAACTTGATCAGGATTCCCCATTTAGAATCGCAGTTTGAGATCTATCAGTTAGCCAGCTTTTAATCTATTTAAGGTATGCAGTGTTTATTTTGTACCATTCTAATTGTTTAATCAAAATATTGTACTGAACCAAGTCAGATGTCTTACAGAAGTCTCAGGATAGTACACCAATACTCTTAACTTTCTGTTACCTGGGGTTTTCAGAAACTCCTTAACCATGTCACTCCAGGCAGTCAGGAATAAATCAATGGGAACACAGCAATTCTCTCTGATCAAGGAGTAATGCAAGTAAGCCTGCTCCTGTCTAACACTGCATTTTATTAGATTTAAGCACATACAGACATAAGCAATAGGTTTAGAACATCCCAATTCTGGGATGGTATTGAGTAATCAACGATGGGTCAGTACTGGCCAAATGCCTCCCTGCTGGGGAGTAAAGATGACAGGAAAGACTTCTCTCCAAGGATAGCTCCAGATGACTGCTCCAAAGTACACTCTATTATCTAAGCTATTTACATGGCCCTGCTCTCCCATGAATAGTGGGGCTGTGACTGGAACAGGTACTGAGTGAGGGACTCTTGTTCTTTCAGGGGCCGGTGACTTTCGAGGAGGTGGCTGTGTATTTCACCAAGGGGGAGTGGGCTCTGCTTGACCCCACTCAGAGAGCCCTCTACAGGGACGTCATGCAGGAGAACTATGAGACGGTGGCCTTGCTGGGTAAGGAGTCCTGTCCCCTTGGTTATTGGAAGGTGTGTCATCTCTGACGAACCTGATTAGTAATTTTATACTGTTACTTATGCTACTCCTGGGGGAATTGTGCCCAAAATTAAAATTCTGCACCAAATACTAAAAATTCGGTGCACAATATTTTAAAATTTGTCAAAATTCTGCATATTTGTCAAAATAATGCAATATAATCCAGCTAGTTCCAATTATTTTGGTAATTTATTTAAACTGCAATACAATGGATGGAGAATGGGACTGGGGAGCACTGGAGGGAAAAAAAAAAAATCACCAAACCCCCTCAGTCTAATAGTAGCTACTATTGACCCTTTACTTCTAATTATTAGTCAACAAATATATGAAGCCCTATGCTCAGCGTTACATCCTAGAACATGAAGGACGATTTATACTGGCTACTGACCATCTCCAAAAGAGGAGAATAGAAAACAGTTCATGGACCACATTTTCATAGGAATTTTTTTGGTCCAAAAAATTCAGAACAGTCCTAATCACTAACACACCAAGAGCATTTATAAGGCCATACTGTCCTTTAGAATAAGGTTCCTTTGCACCACTCTGGTAATGTAAAGGAGCCTTAAAATTTTTACACCTGGTTTATACTCCTGGGGGAATTCACTAAGAACAATGGGAAGAATTCACCGAGCAGACAGGCTGCTACATTCTCCTCTGCCCGAGGCAATAGAGCCTGCCCCCACACCTACCGCTTCAGAAATACTCCAAGCCCCCCTACTCCATGCCAAGCATGCTGCAATAGTGAATTTCTCACACACACCCCCACCCCTAGGCAGTGATTTACTTCTCAGCAAAGAAATCTGGGTGTGGGAGCAGGAATTCTGTGTACACTCACCGATGCAAATTCCCCCAGAAGTAAACAAGTTTTGACAAGTTTCCTTGCCCACCCTTTTTGGCCTTATCTCCCACCCACTAGTATAATTTTTTGGACATTTGCAATTTTTGGTTCTGTCAGTCACTTTAAAATATCCTTACTGGATGCATTAAAATTACATTAATAACTAAAATATGCTGTCCGTACAATTCTGAATTAAGTTGAGTAAGGACTCATGCATGGCTTGTGTGACAGTCAGATGAGCTCCTCTTTTGATAGGATAGCGTGAAGGGAGAAGGGAGAACAGAGCCATGGGAGGGGAGGAGAAGGGGGGGAAGCAGGGATACCTGGGATACCAGGACATGGGGAGGGTGTATGCAGGGTTAGAGCTCAGAAGCAGCGGGGAGGGATGAGGTAGTGAGAGACGAGGAGGGAACACAAGAAGTTCCCAAGGTACTGGGATGTGGTACCAGCTGAGAGTAATGGGAAGAAGGAGACGGGAGTGTGGATGAAGGGCAGCTAGGAAGTGGGCTGGGTGGGTCAGTGGGAGGGAGGGTGGAGAGGTTTGGGGGATGTAGAGCTGTGGGGGATCCCAGACCTTTAACCCCAAATCCCTGCCCAACCCTTGTATAACTTGCCCTTGTAGGTGGCTACTCAAAGTTAATTCTGCAGTTGAAATTTTGGTGCAACTTACACAGAAAATTTAATATAAACAGCTATAATTGATGTAATAAGCAAGGATCAATACACATAACTATTAGAATAAGGTAAGTGTAGTAAAAAGGGTCCTGCATTGTTCATACTTGTCTTACATTGTGTATACTTACAGTGTATGGACGCTATTGTAAACAAAGATCAAAGGGCAGGTGAGCCCAACAGAAGGGAGGTGCTGATTCAGTTTACACTGTCCCAGGGACCCAATAAACCTGCAAAAATGGTAACTGGGTGAGGTATTTTATCCCCTTCCTTATGATAATAGTATGGATATATACTATGTGTCCTCCTTTACCCAGATGACAAGAATGTCCGTAGCTGCCTCTGCCCATATGTGGCCTCTGGAAAGTCCATAATTAAGCATCAAGCATTAACACTCATGATTTACACCACTTATTTATTAATAATTCCAATATAGCAATGCAGTCCAACTGCCAAGATACTGCATAGCAACCTAATTGCTAAAGCCCACCCCAAACTTCCTTCTTTCAGAATCCTGTGGTGTATTGCACTTATTTTGTGGTAACTCGTTAGTCTCTCAAAATGAGGGTGTAAAATCTGACCTGGGATTCTCTCCATAAACCCATTCAGCTAAATCCCAGATTTTAGCATAACTCCTCCCACAAAGCCGCAGCCTAATAGAATAGGCCCTTAACTGTAGCAAACTGAATAACCCATTTATGTTCACATCCTTGTCCTCCACCCATGTTGTAAGCTAATAAACCATTCTCTGATTAGGTCATTTTACCTCTAGCTAGCATAACATTGCCCACAAAACTGGGTCATAGGTCATTAAATCAGGTCAGGGTCAATGGGAGTATGCTTGGGGAGAGTCTTGTTCTCCCCATCTGCAGCAGCCACCACAAGCTGTCTGCCCTCCAGGCTCCTTGCATCTTTGAGCCTGTCTCGCTCAAGGTCACATGGCCCAGTTCCTGTTTCTGACATTCTCCTTTTCTGGAAGAATTACAGACTGTTGCTTCTGAATTTTAGTGTTTCATTCCCCAGCCTTCTCCACGCACTGGTGGAGTTTAATTCTTCCTCCCCTTACACCTGAGTCACTAGATTTCCTAATTCCCCCAAATATGCTTTTGTGATGTCACAGTTCCAGGGTAATGTAATGGGGCCAGCACCCGCTTCTCACAAGCACCCGCTCTAGCTTGGTGTGTCCAGTCTTTAAACCAGTCTCAGACCTGCCATCAAGCCATACCCCTAGGACTTCTTCCCTGGGGGCAATGGTTTTGCTCTCTTAGTCTCTTTTGGCTTAAGTCTTCAGGTGGGCCTCCTGACAGTTCAGTTCCTTTCTGGGGCTTTATTGATGACCAGTTGTAGGCCCTTCCCCAGTGGCCTATCGGGAGGGTCCCAGCCTTCACCAACGTCTTACCCTTAGCTCAGGATTCTTCTAAGCTCAGACCCAGTGGCCGGCCGGCCGGCCTCTCCTAGCTCTGGACCATCCCTCGGGCTGTAGCTCCATCAGACAGCCACACTCCTCCAGGGAACTGCAGTGTCTCTGGAGCTGTAGCTCCTTTATATGGGGCCCTCCTGGGCCCTGATTGGCTGCGTCCCCTGCAGCCACTCTAGCCGGCTTGGAGGACCATTCCGTTGCTCCTGGGATGAGCGTGTCAGTCCACGCCATCACAGGTAGCTGAGCCTTTGACCTGCCCCCATGGTCGGCTCAAGCAATGCCCTCTCCGGTATCAGGCCTCCAGCCAGCCCCTCTCTAAGGGCAGGGACCCACATGCCTCTCCTTCTTGACCAGGGTTTGAGGATTGCAGCTTGTCCTCCACGGTGTTCGCTGCACTAACCTCCAGTTCCTGTGCTTTGCTTTCTCTCCAAGGGCTGTGAGCAGCGTGTGTGTGTGTGTGTGTGATAGAGATGGGAATTTGGTAATATTTCTGTGACTCCAGTACACACCTCAGTTTCCCTCTGTGATTGGTACTGCTATGAATATAAAGAGCAGGAGACATCAGATGTTTTTTCATGTAACCGTCATGGGGTGATATTAATGGGTCATTAGGGCTCTACCGAATTCGCAGCCAATTTCTCGGTCGTAGGATTTTAAATTTCTCCGTTGCAGATACCTAAATCCGAAATTTCAAAGTGTTCTAACCGGGGGGGTCCCAACCTAAAAGGGGATTATGGAGGATGAGGTCGGGGGTGGGGTCACAAGGCTATTCTATGGGGAGGTGCGGTGTTGCCACCCTTTCTTCTGCCCTGAGGCTGCTGGTGGAGCTGCCTTCAGAGCTGGGTGGCCAGAGACCAGCGGCTGCTGGCTGGGTGTCCAGCCACAAGCAGCGGAGCAGAAGTAAGAGGGGCGTGATATGGGTGGGGTCCTCACTTTTGGAGAGGTCAGGGCCAGCCTTAAGTGGGGGGGCAACATGAACAATCACCCACGGTGCCGTGGTTGGGGGGTGGGAGTTTCCATGGTAACTTCCTCCCGTACACAGCCAGCCCAAGGCCTCTTTAAGCCCTGAGTGCTATGGGGCCTGGATCCTGGGAGGGGCAGGGCTGGAGGCACCCTGACCGCGAGTGCCTTCTACATATTGAGCTGCAACCGCTGGTCCTGGCTGGGCTGTTGAGGGATGGGTCTTCCTCTTCCCCTGCAGGGGCTGCTCCCGGGGCTGGGTCAGACCCACCTCCAAGACCCTCCCGCGGCTGCCGGAAGCTCTGCTGAAATAATGGCATTCTGTTGCCACCTTCCCTTCTGTGCTGCTGCTGGCTGCCTTCGGCGCTGGGTGGCCAGCAGAAGTCCAGTTGGAAATACTGCACGACACCCCCTACAATAGGCTTGCAACCCCCCCGCGACACACACACACACACACACAATCCCCTTTTGGTTGGGACTCCCAGTTTGAGAAACACTGGTTTCCTCTCTGAACTCTGAATAGTATAGGGTAAAAATACACAAACCCACATCAATGGAATACCCGACAGAGACAAGGGAATAATTCTCACCTGGCCATGGGAGGATCTCTGCTTGGCTGAGTGAAGCATGCATGGACTTGTTATATTTTTGGGAGCAGGAAGAACTGGGCTTGCAGATACAGAGAGCCCTACCGGAGCAAAGACAAATGGACAGGCACAGTGAAAGGAAACCAAACTGTTTTCTACAGCAGCATGGCTCAAGGGCATTGGCCAGCATGGACTGTATTGTATTCTTCACTTCTCTGTCCTAATCTAAGGACTTTCCAATGCTGTGTTTTGGTTGACTATTAAACCCCGCTATGGTTTGAAAATCTGCCCAGTGTCACAGCAGAAACTTGCTGAGGTGCATTGCCAGCAAGTCTCAACAGCAGCCAGTCCCCAGCCTCTGCCCTGTGCCCTGGGGAGGAGTCATTTCTCTCCAGGTAGAAATACAGGGAGGGGATGTGACCCTGTGTGCCCTGCCCACACATCATCTGTGCACCCAGCCTCTGCCCTGCATGCTGGGGACGAGTCAGGTGTCTCCAGGTAGAAATCAGGGGAGGGGGCGTGACCTTGTGTGCCCACCCACCCTCTAACCAACAATTCTGGTTATGAAACATGATTCCAGAAAGGAAGAGTCATTTTGGGGGGGAAATGCAGTAATAGTGGCAACTTCCAGAAAGCACTGGGGTCCGTCTCAAGATCTGTGCTGCGCTCATCCGATCTGTCCCTCTGCCTTCATGGAGTTCGCTCTGCTGGTGGGTTCTACCCCTTCCCCCATTCTGTGTCTGTCGTGTCTGTTTAGATTGTAAATTCTTCAGGGCATGGGCCATCTACTATTCTCTGTTTGTACTTTGCCTAGAACAATGGGGACCCACTGTTAGTTGGCCCTTAGGCACTAAGGTAATGAATATGATTTATAATAATAATATCTCTCCTGCTACTTTGAGCCAAGGAAGCTGGCCTTGGGATGTTACTGCTTAAAAATGAGCTGGGGTTAAAACCATGGAATGATCTTTGTGACAAGTATCCCACAAATTCCACTGACCTCCCTTGTTTTCTTTCCCTGGAGTAGGGTTTCCATTTTCCAAACCTGATGTGATCTCGCAGCTGGAACGAGGGGAAGAGCCGTGGGTCCCAGACCTTCAGGGCTCTGAGAAAGAAGTGCTCCCGAGAGCTGCCTGCGCAGGTGAGGAATTGGTGAAACCAACTCAAAAACTGTTTGGGAATGCAGGAAACATTTGGGATGCCCTACAGAGACCCTGTGAGCTCTCCAAGTTCAGGATTGTTCCCTGCAGATGTGGAATCATTGTGGCAGAGGTCACTCATGGCTTCCCAGCTATTCTGACTGACAAGTGGCAGAAGGTCCCTCCCTGATCTCACTTTCCCCTGAGTGTTCTGGTGAGATGCAGACCCAGAACTGATCCCTTCCTCTCTCCTTCAGTGAAGGGTTTTGGGAAAATCAGCTCCTGATAGATTTGACCTCTCCAGCTTATATTTTTGTTTGTTTCACAATTGTTTCACATTCTCTGAGATTTCCTTTCTCTCCGGCACAGGGAGTGACCTATGTCTGGATTCTCTCTGTCTCCCATCAGGTGATGGGATGGTGAGTGAGAATGAGGAGGAGACACCCCAGCAGGAAGATGCTGAGGAAGTAGAACCCCATGGGATGTTATCAGGAAGATCCAAAGGGAATGTTTCCGGGAGTTGTGCATTTCCAGAAAAATCAAAAGCCTGTGAGACTCAGCAGAGGCCAGAGGAAAACTTGAGTAGCCACTCAGCCCTTATTACATGTGAGAGAATCAACTTGGAAGAGACACGCTACGCATGCCATGAGAGTGGGAAAAGCTTTAATGTCAGCTCGGGCCTATTCACACATCAGAGAATGCACAGAGACGAGAGACCTTACACGTGCTCGGAGTGCGGGAAAAGCTTTAGTCAGAGCTCCGCCCTTATCACACATTGGAGAATCCACACGGGAGAGACGCCCTACACCTGCTCGGAGTGCGGGAAAAGCTTCAATCAGAGCTCGCACCTTATCACGCACAGGAGAATCCACACAGGAGAGACGCCCTACAGATGCTCGGAGTGCGGGAAACGCTTCAGTCAGAGCTCTGCCCTGATCACACATCAGCGAATCCACACGGGAGAGACGCCCTACACCTGCTCGGAGTGCGGGAAAAGCTTCAATCGGAGCTCAGCCCTTATTAGACATCGGAGAATCCATACGGGAGAGACGCCTTACTCCTGCTCTGAGTGCGGGAAGAGCTTTGGTCATAGGTCAGCCCTTATCACACATCAGAGAACCCACACCGGAGAGACGCCTTACACATGCTCTGAGTGTGGGAAAAGCTTCAGTCAGAGTGCGAACCTTATTAGGCATCGACGAATCCACACGGGGGAGACTCCGTACACGTGCCCGGAGTGCGGGAAAAGCTTCAATCAGCGCTCAGCCCTTACCACACATCAGCGAATCCACACGGGCGAGACGCCCTACACCTGCCCTGAGTGCGGGAAACGCTTCAGTTACAGCTCAGCCCTCATCACACACCAGCGAATCCACACGGGCGAGACGCCCTACACGTGCCCTGAGTGCGGGAAACGCTTCAATCGGAGCTCGAACCTTATCACACATCAGCGAATCCACACCGGCATGCCATCCTACAGGTGCTCTGAGTGCGGGAGGCGCTTCAGCCATAGCTCAGCTCTTATTAGACACCGGAGAATCCACACCGGCGAGACGCCCTACACCTGCTCGGAGTGCGGCAAAAGCTTCAATCAGAGCTCAAACCTGAGCACACACTGGCGAATCCACACCGGAGAGACGCCTTACACGTGCCCTGAGTGCGGGAAACGCTTCAGTCACAGCTCAGCCCTGATCACACATCAGCGAATCCACACGGGAGAGACGCCCTACACCTGCTCTGAGTGCGGGAAACGCTTCAGTCAGGGCTCAGCCCTTACGAGACATCAGAAAAGCCACATGACACGGTACTATAACAAATGCCTCGACTAGGGCTGGCCAAAGGTGGTTTTTTTTTTTCATATCCCATTTGCTAGTTCCCACTTACTGATCTGTGCACCATCTTCACCATGGTCTCGCAGCTCCCCCAGATGAGTTGCCTGCTTCTGCCTTGTGCAGCTCACCCTTCTTTGGGGTCAGTCCTGTGATCTTTCCTATCAACTGCTTTCCTTTTGAGTCGTAGGAGTGTGTGTCCCTCCAGCCAGGAATGTTCATCAGCTCCAGGTGGGAGAGAGAGGTTTGATCCTAAGAAGCTACACTGAGGCAACAAAGTACCCGTGCCTCACATCCACTAGGGCTGTACATGGCGTTGGCTGCTCAAGTGAGTGATCTTGGTGTGAAAAGACAATTCTAGTGGTAGAGCAGAGGCAGCCCAGGTGCAGTGTTTGGCATTAGCTTTCCCCTTGACCTGACCTAAACTCCATCACTTTTCCTAGTCTAAACAAACCCTGAGCATCACGGTTATACAGTTCCCCCATTTCAAAGCAATTGTTAGTCATTTATTTCTCCCTTTGGGGGCAAATTGTCTCCTTCCCAGTTGCTCTGATGTTGCTTCGGGTTGCGTTGGAGAGCAGATATCTTTACTACCATTTTCCTCGTTTGAAATATATTGAACTATAACAAAGAGCAGGAACAGAGCTAGGGGAAAATGTCATTTACCCTCTGAATCAGAGCGATTTCCTGCTTCCCCCTCACCATCACTGTGCTCCCTCAGCCCAGTAGCTTTAGCTTCTGTGTCAACCACAATAGAGTTTATCCTCCCCATACGCTATCTCCCCACGTCCCATGCCACATGATGCAGTGTTCCCTGTGCTCTGTGCTAGGAACCACACTTTGAGTCTCAATCAGTCTTCTTGGGGCTGGGGATTCAAGTGTCACAGAGCTGGAGGGGAACTCTGAGTGGATCCCAAACACAGGGTATTCATTCTATCCCTGTTTCTATCTATTTGCAAAGCTGCTTCTGAACTTTTCCCTGCTGATCTGGAAGTTTTGTTTGGCTGTTTTTGACCTGTTAGGGTGATGGGAAATGTCTTGTAAATAACATGACTTAATAATAATAATAAGGTGATGTTGCATGAAGAAGATTTGAATACATCAGAGGAAAATGCAGTGCACGATTCTGTTCTTATTTTGAGTCATCAGATGTAACCTGCTCTGGAATGTGATTTTATATGAAACTGAAAGTGTCTTAATTACTCCTGGAGGAATTCTGCACCACTGTACACGTGCAGACAGAATTCCCACAGGCATATCTTACTCTCCTCAATGTTGCAGGTTTCTCTCTCTTTCCTGAATGCCATTTGGTTACATAATTGCATATTCATTCTATTTGGAAGCCTGTTACTCAGATTTGCTTGGGACTTTGAGACAAGAGACCATTTGCTAAAACAGTCATTTCTTCTTATGTTTTTTTCTTTCCCTCACCCCGCCAGGGTGCCCTGGGGGAAGCTCAAGTGCAGTTAGGTCGTCAGGAGTGAATGCTGCACTCTGTTGGACATGCTACCAAGGAGACAATAGCACTTCTAATTTCCATTCTGAAATGGTGAAGACCAGCAAATCACAAATTGTGGAAATAACTGCATGCAATCACACTGTTGTTCAGTTGGTTAAGTCAATGCTTTGTCTAAAGGGCTGGGAAGAGGATTCCCTCGTAAGTGACTTGTAACTAAGCAAAACACCCAGGCATTTGGCTCCCAAAGCAGTGGTGGCCCACACCCTGCAAGAGGCTGCTCCTGAAGATCTCTCCTTCTTAATCAGGTGAATTTTGCCTGTTATTTTGGAAATGCAATCTGTGTCTAGGTAGAAAGAGATAAAATGGATGATATTTCAGTTGAGTTCACCATGGGATATAAGGCAAATGTATAGAAAATCAAATCCATGTTGAATGTGATAGAGCTGCAGAAAGGTACCTATTTTTAATAGATACCTGACATTTGGTGTCTTACAGGGATTCTGAGCCACACCTGTATCTGTTCCCTAACTTAAATGTGTGCCATCAGATTAAAGAAAGAAATGGGCATATATGTGGGAGTTATACCTCACTATTTCAACTTTACATGCAGTGTTGATCACAGTGAGCACAGTTTTGAAGTCAAAACAGGAGTATGTCAGGGGTGTGTCATATCTGCAATCCTCTTCAACATTGCCATCGACTGGGTAATGTGATGTACAACAGAAGACATGCCAAAAGGCATTAACCTTCTCATCCCTTGAAGACCTGGACTTCGCAGATCATCTTGTTCACCTATCACATACCCAACACTGTATACAGGAAAAAACAATGTGGCTCAATGCATTCAGCCAGGAAATTGGACTGAAAATCAACCACAATAAGATGGATATCATGACCTTTAATATTGCCTCACCATCACCAGTACAGATAGAGGATCATGTTCTCCCCAATGTAGAAACATTCACATACTTGGGCAGCACCATCAGTCAGGACCATGGCGCAAGCCAGGACATCCGGAACAAAATCACGAAAGCCAGGAACACATTCAGGAGCTTAAATACAGTCTGGAAATTATCAAAATACAACACCAAAACCAAACTCCATATCTGTCAGAGCTGTGTACTTTCAACCTTACTTTATAGTGCAGAATGCAGGGGAATGAGAAAGTATGACATGTCCAAACTGTCTTCATTCCAAACAACCTGGCTCAGAAATATCCTCCATATCTTTTGTCCTTGAACAATCTCAAACCAAGATCTATTGACACAGTGCAGCCAAGAGGATCTGAGCATCATCATTCCCAGGAGGCGTTGGAGATAGATTGGCCATGTGCTTTGGAAGGAAACTGATTCCATCACCAGAATAGCAATAAGATGGACACCTGATGCAAGCAAGAATGAGGCTGCCCAAAAACAACATAGCGAAGAGCTGTGGAAGTTGAGCTGAAAAACCTGGGGCACAGCTGGGGAACTATTGAAAGACTTACCAGAAACAGAGAGGAGTGGAGGAGCTTCCTTTGGAGCCATTCCATGCCCATGGGTCCCAATCTGGCTGCCTTGTTGGACAAGAAGCACTTCCATGCTGGGCAAATGATGGTAGCCAATGAGGGAATGTATCAGATTCCAAGGTCAGACTTTGCCCGATACATGAATCCTAAGTCCAGAATCTGTGGTTTGGCCTCTTAGTTTTCTATTAAGTCTAATGCAATTGTATCATTTCTCCTCCTGCTGCTACTTCGAAAGATTAGAAAGTGTGAAAATAGAGCACAGGTGGTTTTTCATCATGATGCAGCCTTCCCACGTAGTGTGAGACCCCCTTCCACCCACACTTACGGGAGAAGACCCAGGGAGAAATGAACTCTCAGAAGTGGAAGGCTCCTAGCTTATGGTAGAATGTGACTTCACACAAAGCTCACTGGGTGGAAATGGGAATCAAGAGAAAACTGTCCTATAGGTTTATATTTTGTAATCGTTGAGTAAGTTGTTACCAGCAACAATGAAATTAAACATGAAGTTAATTAGTGTAAAGTAAGAGGCAGATTATGTGATAACCTGAATTATATTGTAACCCTCAAAGTTTCCTTCTTGTTCTCTCCCTGTCCCCTCCTACTACATTGGAAATAGTGGCTAATCCTGAAATTAAAACCTCGCTCCAAAGGAATTAGAGTGGGGGAATATGTGAGAGAAATAGCATGTACAAGAATAGAGACCCAATATAGACTGTAATTATTTATTTTTCAAATGGAATTTATTTTGATAAGCTTTAAAATAAATCTGTTGAGAGGAAAATTACTTGAGACAAGATGTATAACTTTTTACTCCATTGATATAATAGCCACAGAGTTCCCCAGGTCTCCGGTTTGAAAACAAAGATGTCCCATTGGGCAGATGTCAGAATTTAAAATGATGATGGATGCATGATGATAGCTTTTTGTGGTTGGTTGGTTGGTTTGGTTTGTTTTTTTAATTTTGTTTTTGTTCTGTTTTTGCAACCAGTTATTTTTATGGGTGCTGAGGAGGCCAGCTGTTAGAGCACAGCTGTTTATCCCTCAGGCCTGGCTCTGGAAACCTCCCCAGAACGGGTCTTGTGTTTCTTTCATGTTTGATATAGTTGGGGTTCGCATGTGCACACTTCATGCGGTTCACAACAATGGATACTTGGAGAAACCTGCTGGGTGAAGCAGGCCTTTTCCAAACTGACATTGGCCCAAAGCCTGCCTCACCTCAGCTGGATTGGGACACGTCTGTATCGAAGGAGGGATTCACACCTGATTTGCCCAGAGACCTCGGGGGAAGTGTGGTAAGGTGGGATAAGCTGGAATCGACAATTCTAAAGTTTAAAGGTAAGGGTGGAAGTTCATCACCTTTCAGCTCATTCCCTCTGAAGCATCTGGCACTGGTCACTGTCAGGCAGCACACTGGGCTAGATGGACCATTGGTCTGACACAGCATAGCCAGTCTTACATTCTTATATTATGTAAGCCACCAAAGAGAGACTAGGATCCCAGGACTGATCCCTTCTGAGGAATGAAGCATGTCGACAGGCTTTCACTAATCTCCCTGTACCTGAAAAAGCCTGCTAGCCCAAAGTGCTGGACTATCTATGTCATAATTGGTATGACTAGAGGTGGCTAGGGTAGCCCACACTGAAAATCCCACCGTTAGGGCAGGATGCAAAAGGAGAGCAGATTCTCCCAGAACTGGCCGTTAAAACTGTACTTAGATTCACCAAACAGTCACAAACTGATCCCCCACACTGGCTATCAAGAAGCTTAAAGAAAAAAAAAGAAAACCACTCCCTTTATTGCACTCCAGTTTTCTGGCTCCCAATCAGCACCTAGGTCCAGTAGAGTGAGAAGTTATTTAAAAACTCTGCTCACTATACAAAATGTTCTTCTGATTCCCAAAGGGCCAATCACATTACCAGCTCAGTACCCAAAATACCGTGCTGCTAGCCAATCCTTTAGTATCTAAAATTAAAGGTTTATTAGAAAAGGAAAAGGAGTTTTTAATTGGTCAAAGCAGTCAAATTCATACATATCACTTCAGAATCCATATATCAAGTTCTTAGCAGCATTGGTGAGTTTGCTGGCTTGTAGAGTCCTTCTGGAACACATCCACAGCTTGGATGGGTTTTTCAGTCCTTTGTTCAGAGCTTCAGGCTGTAGATAAGTTGCTCCAGAGGTAAGAAGCAGGATTGAGACAAAATGGAGAAGACATAGCTGACTTTTATACCCTTTGCCATGTGGCTTGTACATTGTGTGTCCCACACGTAAGCTCACAGTACATGGGCAAGGAAAAGCACTTGGAGTCCCTTGTCCACAGATATGGCCCTACGTGTCCTGCTGCCTCATAGGTGTAACCCCTGCCTTCTCTCAATGGGCTTTTTGTCTTTGATGGGCCATTCAGCAGGCTAGTTAGTGCTGATGCCCATCTGTCGGGGTTGTCACCCAGAAACAGCAGAAGTTTGATCTACAGATATGCCACACATATTTATAACTCACAATACAAAGATGATACATACATATGTGAGGGAAAATTAACAGGACATAAAACTCAGGTCAAGGCCCTGACTTTGGTCAAACTTGCCTGCAGGCCGTAAACTGAGACCCTGTTTGCTTATGTGGGTTAAGAGGTAGGAGAAGTCACAGTGGAAAGTCCCCAAAATGGAACAATAGTTTTCTGTGCAGAAAGGGCATGAAGGGGCAGGATGGAGAAGTCCCCAGACAGAACAAATTTGCAATAGTCAAGCTTATGAAATATATAACCGCAACAGTTGTGTTAGAAAGGTCGCAGACTGCAAAAGAACAGACAGTGAATAACAGGAAGGGCCTAGTGGGGGACGCTTGTTGCTTTTGACCAGTGTTAATTTTGCAATGTATTCTAAATAAGGTAATTAATAGGGAAGTATGTGTAATTTGTCTGTGGTTTTGAGCTTTAAAAAGCTGTGTGTGCTTTGCATTGGGGGGCAGCTACTCAGAGCTGTTACCCCCCTGCACTTGTAATCAATAAAGGAGCCTCAGGCTTGTTCTGATCCAAACACAACACGTGGTTAATTTTCCACCACATATATAAACATTATTATCATATTTAGCCAATTATAAGTTTCCCACCAATACTTCACACGGTGTATCTTGTAAGATTTATTGCAAGTTTGGAATATTGGTATCAATGTGATACATAGTAACTCATATTCCATATAGTGGCACACCTGGTTCCTTAACTGCAGCTAAAGGTCCTGCTCCATGTGAACCCAAAGGCTGAGAGCTGCAGAGATCCAACCCCTTGTAATCTTAGAAACTTACTGTTCTTTTTTGTTCATTTTTTATTAACTTGGAGACCTCCCAGCCTTTCTATTAGATTGGCTCAGTGGGTGAGGAACGGTAGGGTAGCGAGTGTGTGAACACTTCTGAAAGCCACACACGGACGATGCAAGGAAGAATCGTTCCTCAAAACTTAATAGCCTTCAAACTCGGCCCTATGAACTCACTGAATCCATGCTCCTCACCCATGGCAGCTTTCCAAGGAATTGGAAATTGTTCACTGAGAGCTGTTTGAACTGCTCTTCCTAAGTCTCAATAAGGTCCGTGTCTGTGTTGGAGGGCGAGGGCATTAGCCACACAATGTTCCCTCTAATTTTTTCCATCCACGTGTGGAATGAATTTTTTTTATGTGCAGCACCAAGATTGAGGTAATGTGAGGATGTGCCCTAACCCTAACCCCTAACCACAACCACCACCCACCGGACAAAAAAATCTATGACAGGTTTCAGAGGAGCAGCCGTGTTAGTCTGTATCCGCAAAAGGAAAAGGAGGACTTGGGGCACCTTAGAGACTAACCAATTTATTTGAGCATGAGCTTTCGTGAGCTGCAGCTCACTTCACTGGATGCATGCAGTGGAAAATACAGTGGGGAGATTTATATACACAGAGAACATGAAACAAGGGGTGTTACCGTACACACTGTAACGAGAGTGATCAGGTAAGGTGAGCGATTACCAGCAGGAGAGAGAAAGAGAGAAAAAAAGACGAGGAGTGGATGTGTCATTACACAAAGTAAAACTATTTCCCCGTGTTTATTTTTTCCCCTACCGTTCCTCACACGTTCTTGTCAACTGCTGGAAATGGCCCATCTTGATTATCACTACAAAAGGGTTTTTTTTTTCATCTCCTGCTGGTAATAGCTCACCTTAACTGATCACTCTCGTTATAGGTTCTTGGATTTGCCTGGCAGCCAGGAGGAGTGCGTAGCCTAAAGAAAAGGCTCCCAAGAAATGTATTGAACTGCTTCGGGTGGAACTGGATTAGAAGTTGGAGTGCTGGATGCTACTAACATAGAGGTACTGGCAAACAAAGGAAGTTAAGTTCATGAAGTAAATCATAAGCCTTATGAGAATATATGTTTCTTCATTTTATAGCAATTGGGGGATGTGATTTTGAATGTTATGTACCCAAATTTAAATATAGTCAGTTAAAAGTGTCTTATTGTAACACCTGTGCCCCTTGGAATGGATTTAACTGCTTTACAAACGTTGCTTCTACATCCTGATTTAAAGAACCAGCTCGATACTGCAAAACAGGAAGGGCGCAGAGTCATGGTTACCACGCATCATAATGTCAATGAAATTAAACGGGCATTTGCAAGACTTGGCCAAGATCTGTCACACCACTGGTGGGAAGTGTTATTGAGATGGTCCCCCACTGGCACAGGCATCCTGAATTTGGCCCTGCACCCCATCATAGTAATCTTGGGCTGCCAAATAGTAATGGTTTTTGTTACCAGCCTGATGACATGCTGGACCTGGCATAAAATCTGGCAATTGCAAGTCCCCTGACAGATGAGTCAGTGGTTACTGCCATCAGCACTTGTACCCCTGGGAAAGGAACATATCCTACTTGTCGCCCCTCCTTGAAATGGGAAAGGAGGCTGAAGCAATCGCTTGTCAATTGCTATGCAGGTGTGCTAAGTATGGGATGCCGACAAAAAGATCATTTGCTCAGTCTAGGCTGAGAGCCTTGAGCTTTCGTTGGATCTCAGCTCAGGTGCATCCAGAAAAGGTGTGACAGGTGACCTTTAAGGAGGGGAACTATATGGGGAGATTTTGGCAAACCAGTAAAGTGCCTGAAACCACTACTGCTTAATGCTAAAAGCAGCAAAGTCAGCAGGCCATAAATTGGCCATGCAGCAGCCTCAGCTTAACCAAGGCAGGAGGGGAGGAGGTTTTGGGTGCCAAAGAAAGGGCAGCTTGACCCCACATCCTTCCTGATAAGAATTGTGTTCAAGTTGCTGATACATGCATTTTAGGGGCCTCAAGGCTGAAAACTATGGGGGGAAAAACACGCCTGGTTAATCAATAATCATAAGGAAACCTCTTGCTTGACCGCTGAAACTGCTTGCTTATAATTGTATTACTAATATATAAATAAGGGGGGGGGAAAAGTTTGAGGGCTGATCTCTATCTCCCTCTGGATGCATCTTGTGTTCCCCACCAGCAGACGGGCTGCTGCTGGGCCACTCGAGAGCCACACTCGGCTTCAGTAATTATTCAGGGTTGGGGTGTTTTACGAACCTGTTGCGGAAATGTAAGTGCTTGAGACTAAGTAAAGTTTAGCGTTAAGTGAAAGCACTCTTGTGTTGTCCTGGTTGTGCTAGCCATCTATCGGTCGGATGGCCGTGTATCCCCTGATTTATTCCCTGATACCACCTCGGACAGAGTAAAAGTTACCAAGAGATTTGGGTTGAAAGAACCCTGGGTAACAGCTTGTGTAAGGGGATTGTTGGCCCCTTACTAAAATTTACTGGGGTTTTTTGGTTGGTTAATTCCCAGTACCAAAAGAAAGGGGAAGGGTCAATGGGAAATCAGGACCCTGAGACTGACAGTCCCCAGGGGCAATGGGGAGAGGCCAAAGCTCCAAGTTAGCCTGACTGACAGGGGTCGCCAGGCCAGGCGGTCCCATCCTACTGTGAGCTGGAATTACCTGGGCCAGAGTGGGGCTGAGCTAAGGAGAGGGCAGGAGCCCACGAAGGGCAGGGGAGCAGAGCTGTGGTGGTGTAGTGTGAGAAACTGCTACCTGTAGGAATTTGCTACCCGAAGCAGTTACTCATATGTAAGGGATTGTAAAAAAACGGCTACTGTAAAAAATTGCTGCCTGGCTACAGGTAGCCGTTACTGATCCCTACGGTTGTTCTTATTTGATGACTTGTCCTAATTTCCTAAAACTTGGCAGTGGTGGGGGGTGGAAGCATAAAGCCTTCTGCTTCAAACGACCCTGCCTGGTGTACATCTGTATCAACTGCCTCTTAATACAGGAGTGTAAAAAATAGAGTAAGGTTGTTTAAACATCATTTATTTTGCTTCTTCATTTACTGTGCTCACAATGGAGCATCCTGACATTGATACTTCTGCCCAAGTGACCCGTGGGTTGGATTCATTTTAGTGGGACATGGGAAGGATAATTTAAATTCTTAATATCCTGAGGGTTCGCCTTCAATATACTTGTATGCTGGTGTAATTTATCATCATTACAGTTCTATTTTATTTATTACAATAGCACAAGTCACCGTAGCAAGTCTATGCTGACATAACTTGAGTTAACATAGGCTTGTAGTGTAGATATGGCCTTCGGTCTATGAAAGGTTTGGGAGAGGTAACAGGAAAAGGATGAGGGGAGACCAAGTTTCATTCAGGTGTTTAGCTCCAGCTTTTGTGGCACCCTAAAAACTCAGGATCAAAGAGACACATAAGAACAAAATATCCTGTATTAATTACAGTTTCTTGACTTCAGGGTGTATAACTCAGGTGTTTAGAATTGTTATGGTTTGCAAGCCCTCTTGGGGTTGTAGATGTGTGTTATGTTTTGAAGGCCAAAACTATAAAGGGGTTCAACAAAGAATTAGATCAGCTCCTCAGGATAGATGCATCAGCTATGAGCCGATAGAATCAGGGATGCACCCCCATGCTCCGGGTGTCCCTAAACCTCTCGACTGCCAGGACGGTTCACGCAGTGATTGCTTGTTGTGTTCATTCCCTCAGAAGCACCTGCTGCTGGCCCCGGCCTGAGGACATGGTCCTGTACTAGACGGAGTATTCGTCTGACCCACTGCAGCCGTTCTAATGTTCAGCAAAAGTGAAAATAGATTTTTGCCTTGGAGACGGATGTGACGTGAGAGATATACTGCCTTTATGGGATACGTGTGAATCCAGTTCTACACACAAGCAATGGCCAGCGGAAAAACACTAAGGGCTGGATTCAAAAGGCAATCACCGTTGGTGGATTGAATTAAAAAAAGGTTTTGAGACCAGCCGAGAAACTCAGTCAGGCTGGAAGTCAGATGATCCAGCAGAATAAACTTCTGCTCTAAAAAGAAGAAAAAGTTAGAATTAAAAATACCAAATTAGAAATCTCAGTAAAAACCATCGCAAGTGCAATGCTAGAAATGCAGATGCCATTGCTAGAAATAGCAAGTCCTTACTGCTGCATATTTTCAAAGAGGACTTGTTGGTAAACTATAAATAAAATAGCAGAATGACATGCATCTGCACAATAACAAAGCTAAATGATGAAGTGATAAGAGTATTTCATGGAATCCCGGGAGCAGAGAAGTCAAATTTTGTGAACTGCTACGAGACTTTACGCAGTCGGACACGCTGACAAGGGGTTCTGTGTTTCTGTAAAGTATTTCACGGAATCAAGTCTCCTACGGCATCTCAGTAGGTAACATCGGACAGAGAGGCGCTGTAGTGACTGGGCATTGGGATGCCTGTGCCTTTAAGAACCCAGCCCACCCTGAGAGATGCTGCCTGTGGGAGGGGAAATAAAAAAGCCCCTCTGCCCCCCCCCCATTTTTGCAAACACTGGGGTCTCAGTCCACCAAGGTAACTGTTACCCCTCTGCCCCTCTCTGTGCTGGGGTTTTGCCCTCTGTCACCGTCTGGCAGCTCCTCCCCGCCCCATGCCGGATTTTGCCCCTCCCAGTTGCTTGACCCACCTTACAAGTCAATTTTCACCCCCTCCTCAGATCCTGGCCACCCCCCTCCTCTGATTTCCCCCCTTGCCCCTTTTTAACCCCTGTATATAGCAGTCCGCAGAATCTGATTCCAAGTCAGGGCAGGGTGAAGGGAAGTGGCTTCAGCAGATGTTACTGAGCATGCTCAGTTCATGTGAGGCTGCTCAGTGCACCCTCAGTACCAAATTCCTACAGGGGGCAGTTTCTCACACGACACCTGAGGCCACGTGCGGGCAGTGGCTCCATCACTGTCCAGGCCCCGCCCAGGCACGTTCCCCGCCCGGGAGCAGATCCAAAGGGGCTGCGAGACCTGCTGCTCCCGGAGCCTTTGTGCGGAGTCTCTGTCCTGCCCGCCCAGTGCTGGCCCTGGGGTCTCTCTGGCCCCTGGTGCCTGCAGCTCCTGGCCGGGGGCGGCAGAGCCTGGGACTGGGTCCAGCTGGAGAAAGTCCCCACCCCAGATGGGCACAGAAAGTGCTTCAGTGAAAGCCTGTCCCTGGACCAGCCCCACTGGGGCCGCAGGAGCAGCCTGGAGCTCAGCCCGGGCTCCCAGCTCACACTGGAGCCAGCAGCACCGGTAGTGTCTCGTACCGTACAGAGCCCCGCCTCCGGGATCTGCCCCACGACTCTTTTCCTGCCCTCCTTCCTACCAGCCCCCCACTCCCCGGGCCCCTTCCTGGCTCCTTCAAGCCCAACCCAGGCTGCAGCTGCTGCACTCACCAGGCCAGGGACTTTCTGACGTGGGAAGTAGCCCCATCTCTGCTCCTCCTCCTGCCTCTGTGTGTCCCAGAGCCGCTGCAGGGACTGTCCCACAACCAGGCTCTCGCTCCTATTAGCACTCACAGGGGCCGATCCAGCTACGGGAGAGTGAGCGCCCCTGGGAGCAGGGAAGTGACCAAGTCTCCCTGCCAGAGGGCAGGGGGAGGGAGACCCAAAGGGGATAAGGAGAAATAAGTGGGGAAAGCAGTGCCCAGCTCTTTTCTGCTGCATCACCCCTGAGTAGATTGCTCCTAAGCCCTGTTGCTTATTGAAAGAAATGACTCAATATCCCGCTTACATGCTTTATTAACATGAACAAATAAATCCAAGAGCACCCATCACTAAGGCTAAATGACTATGGACACCACTCAGCTAAGGGTTAAACAATACAGTGATAAAGTTCAGGTCAAATCAGTAAATCAGAGAGTTAACGAGGATATTGCATTGGAATCAAGCCATCAATTTAATCAAACCATCAGATTAATACAGCAGAAAATCAACCCTTATAAATCCTAAAAGAGCAACCCAAGAAGGCAGGTGCATACTTAGTGATGCCAAAACCCCAATCAGAGATTTTTACCCAGGCAATGCAACCCAGATTTAGCCAGCTGAATATTTCAATACCAAAACTAAACTATTGCTTATATTTTGCCTACAACCTCAAAGCTAATTACAGTTTTCTACTTAGATTTCACTATTGTGTAGCTAATACTTCAACTCGCCCTCTCGCCTCAGAGAGCGCTGAAGTGTAACTGCTATTGTGTGTTCACACTGTCAGCTACCTGTGCAATAGCGTGTTCACACTTGTGGCACTTGCAGAGGTGTTCAGAGCGGTGCACTCTGGGCAGCTATTGCACTGAGCATCGCTTCCTTTTCTGCCGCTAAGAGTTGTGGGAAGGCAGAGGGGGTAGCGGGGCATCCTGGGTCCTGTCCCAATGCCCCATGATGCATTGCTTCGCATCACAGTAATCCCTGTGCTTCCATCTGCATTTGGTACCATCTTTCAACGGTTTGTGTACTGCACACCCTGCCTCTTTCAGGCTGCAGGAATGGATCCCGCACTGTTGACCAAGATGATGCTCACTCTCACTAACACCTCATGAGTGGCAGTGGTGTTATTCCTTAAACTACAAAGGCAAGAGGAGTTCGACATTGATCTCTCCACTCAAATAGCTACACATGAGATTGCTTGCGGCATTCACAGAGGTGCTGACCACAGTGGAACGCTTCTTTTGGGCTCGGTAAACAAGCACTTAGTGGTGGGATCACATCGTCATGCACACGTGGCATGATGAGCAGTGGCTGCAGAGCTTTTGGATGAGGAAAGCCACCTTCATGGGACTGTGTGATGAGCTCACCCCAGCTCTGGAGCACAAGGACAAGAGAACGAGAGCTGCCCTGTCATTGGAGAAGAACATGGCAGTTGTACTCTGGAAGCTGGCTACTCCAGACTGCTAGCAGTTGCTAACCAGTTTGGCGTGGGAAAGTCGACCACTGGACACGTGTTACTGGAAGTGTGCAGGGCCACTAATTGCATCATGCTCCGAAAGACACTGACCCTGGGCAACATGAGTGACATTGTGGATGGCTTTGCACAAATGGGCTTCCCTAACTGCGGAGGGGCGATAGATGGCATGCATATTCCAATTCTGGCACCAGACCACCTAGCCACTGAGTACACTGTTAGGAAGGGGTATTTCTCTATGGTTCTCCAGGTGCTTGTGGATCACTGTGGGCATTTCATAGAATCATAGATTTTCAGGGTTGGAAGGGACCTCTGGAGGTCATCTAGTCCAACCCCCTGCTCAAAGCAGGACCAACCCCAACTAA
Organism: Caretta caretta; assembly: GCF_965140235.1. Classification (NCBI taxonomy): domain Eukaryota; kingdom Metazoa; phylum Chordata; order Testudines; family Cheloniidae; genus Caretta; species Caretta caretta. Next base: position 15,760,397 of record NC_134233.1, read on the forward strand.
ATCATCCCAGCCAGGGCTTTCTCAAGCTGGGCCTTAAAAACTTCTAAGGAATGAGATTCCACCACCTCCCTAGGTAACGCATTTCAGTGTTTTACCACCCTCCTATTGAAAAAGTTTTTCCTAATATTCAACCTAAACCTCCCCCATGGCAACTTGAGACCATTACTCCTCGTTCTGTCATCTGCTACCACTGAGAACAGTCTAGAGCCATCCTCTTAGGAACCCCCTTTCAGGTAGTTGAAAGCAGCTATCAAATCCCCCCTCATTCTTCTCTTCCACAGACTAAACAATCCCAGTTCCCTCAGCCTCTCCTCATAACTCATGTGTTCCAGTCCCCTAATCCTTTTTGTTGCCCTTCGCTGGACTCTTTCCAATTTTTCCACATCCTTCTTGTAGTGTGGGGCCCAAAACTGGATCCAGTACTCCAGATGAGGCCTCACCAATGTTGAATAGAGAGGAATGATCACGTCCCTCGATCTGCTGGCAATGCCCCTACTTATACATCCCAAAATGCCATTGGCCTTCTTGGCAACAAGGGCACACTGTTGACTCATATCCAGCTTCTCGTCCACTGTCACCCCTAGGTCCTTTTCTGCCGCACTGCTGCCGAGCCATTCGGTCCCTAGTCTGTAGCGGTGGATTGGATTCTTGCGTCCTAAGTGCAGGACTCTGCACTTGTCCTTGTTGAACCTCATCAGATTTCTTTTGGCCCAATCCTCTAATTTGTCTAGGGCCCTCTGTATCCTATCCCTGCCCTCCAGCGTATCTACCACTCCTCCCAGTTTAGTGTCATCTGCAAACTTGCTGAGGGTGCAGTCCACACCATCCTCCAGATCATTAAGGATCCTCCAGACATTAAGTAAGGCTGGTCCAGAAAGGTGCATGCATCTTTTGGAACACTGGCCTGTTCAGGAAGCTGCAAGAAGGGACTTTCTTCCGGTATCAGAAGATCACTGTAGGGGAAGTCGAAATGGCCGTTGTGATCCTGAGAAACCCCACCTACCCCTTAATGCTCTGGCTTATGAAGCCATACATGGGGTACCTTGACAACAGCAAGGAATTGTTCAACAGGCTGAGCAAGTGCAGAATGACTGGTGAGTGTGCTTTCGGCTGTTTAAAGGCCCTCTGGCACTGCCTATACGGGAGGCAGGACCTGGCCGATGACAATATTCCTATGCTTATAGCCACATGCTGTACGCACCATAATATTTGTGAAGGGAAGGGTGTAAGCTTCACTCAGGGCTGGACCGCTGAGGCTCAGTGCCTGGAGGCTGAATTTGAACAGCCAGAGACCAGGGCTATTAGAGGGGCACAACGTGGGCCCAAAAGGATCAGGGATGGCTTGAGGCAGCAATTTGAAGCTGAAAGCCACTAACATTTGTTGCTATGCATGGGAGTGCAATGCTAGGAGGTGACTGTGATTGGTGCAGACGATGCACTATGAAGGCTTAAGAAAATTGCGCGTTGCTTTGCAGGGCTCTGTTTCCTTTTAATTAATGGAATAAAGGTTGCTTTCAAAGCACAACTATTCTTTTATTAAAAAACAACAACCGGAGGAGAGAGACAAACAACCAACAACAAAAATCAGGACTGTGAGGAGTGGGGGAAGGGAGGGTCCCATGAGGAAGTGGGGTCCTGGGACCGTTAAAGATTTGTGTATGTCCAGGTATCATATGCAACCTTATCCTTTGAAGTACAGTGAAGTGGGCACTGTACTTCAGCAGGAATAAACTGCAGAGGGACGGGTGTTGAGTGCACTGGGTACTGGGAGCCCGCAGGGCTGGACTGTCATGGGGAAGGAGTGGAATGCAGCGGGTACAGATTGTAGCCAGGAGGTTGATAAGAGTGTGTTGCCATTGTCGGGGCGGAGGGGTGGGTTGTACATGGGAAAGAGTTTTGCCACAGTGGCTGCAGGGGAGGACAGGAGCAGAGCTGCTGTTTTCAGTGCTAGTAGCACTTGGAGAGTGTCCGCTTGGCACTCCATAAAGATTAAGAGCTGCTCCATGGCTTCATTCTGGCGCACCCCGTTCTCCTTTCGGTCCCTTTTCTTGCTGTTCAGCCACTCCTTCAACTCTTGTTTTTCGGCTGTGGAGTGCATCATGACGTCATGCTTGGCGGTGTGTACACCTTAGAAGTTACAACACAGAAAGCTGCTTTCCTGTGCAGAAACTTGCCAGTGTATACAAGGCCATAGATGGCTTACATAAGAATGCAAGACTGGTCATACTGGGTCAGACCAATGGTCCATCTAGACCAGTGTGCTGTCTGAGAATGACTAGTGCCAGGTGTGTCAGAGGGAATGAACAGAACAGGCTTGTTGACCTGCAAGGTGAAGGTCTGTCACCCTTACCTTTAACATTATTGTGGTCAATTCCTACTTATCCTATCTTACCAGCCCTTCCCCCGAGGTTACTGGGCAAATCAGGTGTGAACCACTGCTTTGATACAGACCTGTCTCAATCCAGCTGAATTGAGGCAGACTTTGGGCCAATGTCAATTTGTAAAAGGCCTGCTTCACCCAGCAGGTTTCTCAAAATATCTGTTGCTCTGAACCGTATGTACTGTGGATGTGAACCCCAAAGATATCAACAATGAAAGAAACACAAGGCCAGTTCTGAGTAGGTTTCCAAAGCCAGGCCTGAGGGTTAAACAGCTGTGCTCAAAAGGAAAAGAGCCTCAACACCTATAAAAAGAACTGGTTGGAAAAACAAAACAAAACTTAAATGAAAAAAATGAAACCAAACCAAAAAGCAATCCAGAAAAGCTACCATCACATATCCATCACTGTTAAGGTTCCTTCCCCACTCTGAACTCTAGGGTACACATGTGGGGACCTGCATGAAAGACCCCCTAAGCTTATTCTTACCAGCTTAGGTTAAAAACTTCCCCAAGGTACAAACTTTGCCTTGTCCTTGAACCCTATGCTGCCACCACCAAGCGCGTTAAGCAAAGAATAGGGAAAGAGCCCACTTGGAGACATCTTCCCCCAAAATATCCCCCCAAGCCCTGCACCCCCTTTCCTGGGGAAGGCTTGATAAAAGTCCTCACCAATTTGTACAGGTGAACACAGACCCAAACCCTTGGATCTTAAGAACAATGAAAAATCAATCAGGTTCTTAAAAGAAGAATTTTAATTAAAGAAAAGGTAAAAGAATCACCTCTGTAAAATCAGGATAGTAAAAACCTTACAGGGTAATCCGATTCAAAACATAGTGTTACAGGGTCGGGCCAGATTCCTATAGGAGAGTAATTTTTTTTGTTTTGTTATTTTTTATAGCCACAATGTAAACAAACTGGTACAGTCCATTACCACCACAACAAAAGGCTTGAAGAGCAAGGTGTGTTCCCTGGGGAAGGCTTAAGATTTCAGTCTCTATTTAGAATTAGTGTGCAGTCCTGGAACCCGATGCAAGTTTGGATAGCACAGACTGTGCTCTAACCAGATTTGAAGAGGAGAATAGCAACTTGAAAATAGATGAAGTGCTTAGACTCGTGAGTCACATAGCTGCCAAAGTTCCTTCCCACAACGCAGTGCCAAGTGGGGTTGTAGTTCTTGTCAAACTCCTTCTTTATATGAGCTGCAATATCCTTCTCGATGTTCTATTTCTCCAGGGCCTAAGTGGCACACTCCACTGAATCTTGCTGCATCTCTTCAGACATATCCGCATTCTTGATCACAGCCTTTTGATCACACATGGTTACCGTGTGCTGGGCGGCTCCGAGCGCGGATGGAAGGGATGGGGTGCGCGGGCAGGCAGCTTCTCAACCAGCGCTCGCTCGGCCAGCTCTAATAGAAGGCAGATATATTAGCCCCAGGCTAAGTAGGTCCCTTTTCCCTGGGTAAGGTAACAAGGAAGGTTCCAGAACAATCAGGAACCTTCTGGAGATAATTAAGACAGGATGATTAGAACACCTGCCGCCAATCAAGAAGCTGCTAGAATCAATTAAGGCAAGCTACTCAGGGCACCTGGGTTTTAAAAAGGCGCTCACTTCAGTTTGTGGTGTGCGTGTGGGGAGCTGGGAGCAAGAGGCACTAGGAGCTGAGAGTGAGAACGTGGACTGTTGGAGGACTGAGGTGTACAAGCATCATCAGACACCAGGAGGAAGGTCCTATGGTGAGGATAAAGAAGGTGTAGGGAGGAGGCCATGGGGAAGTAGCCCAGGGATTTGTAGCTGTCGCACAGCTGTTCCAGGAGGCACTCTAGACAGCTGCATTCCACAGGGCCCTGGGCTGGAACACGGAGTAGAGGGCAGGCCCGGGTTCCCCCCAAATCCTCCCAACTCCTGGTCAGACACAGGAGGAGTCGACCTGGACTGTGAATTCAGAAAAACGGCCAAGCTGAGGCCTGCCGTGAAGCTCCAAGGCAAGCAAATCCGTCAATAAGCACAAGACCCACCAAGGTAGAGCTGGAACTTTGTCACAATAGAAAATCACTCTAGGTAAAACCTTAAGTTACAAAAAGATACAAAAACAGGAATAAGTAAAGGAGTACTTGTGGCACCTCAGAGACTAACCAATTTATTTGAGCATAAGCTTTCGTGAGCTACAGCTCACTTCATCGGATGCATACTGTGGTGTAGCTCACGAAAGCTTATGCTCAAGTAAATTGGTTAGTCTCTAAGGTGCCACAAGTACTCCTTTTCTTTTTGCGAATACAGACTAACACAGCTGTTACTTTAAAAACAGGAATATACATTCCATCCACCACAGCTTATTTTACCAGCCATTAAACAAAAGGAAATCTAACACATTTCTATCTAGATTATTTACTAATTTAAGGAGTTATGAGGCTGCATTCCTGATATGTGCCCAGCAAAAGCATCACACAGACAGACAAACCCTTTGTTCCCCCCCTCCAGATTTGAAAGTATCTTGTCTCCTCATTGGTCGTTGTGGTCAGGTGCCAGCGAGGTTATCTTAGCTTCTTAACCCTTTACAAGTGAAAGGGTTTTGCCTCTGGCCAGAAGGGATTTTATAGCACTGTATAGAGTCAGCAGTGTGCCCTTGTTTCCAAGAAGACTAATGGCATATTGGGCTGCATTAGTAGGAGCATTGCCAGCAGACCAAGGGAATTGATTGTTCCCATCTATTCGGCACTGGTGAAGCCACATCGAGAGTACTGCGTCCAGTTTTGGGTCCCCCACTACAGAAAGGATGTGGACAAATTGGAGAGAATCCAGCAGAGGGCAACAAAAATGATCAGGGGGCTGGGGCACCTGACTTACGAGGAGTGGCTGAGGGAACTGGGTTTATTTAGTCTGCAGAAGAGTGAGGGGGGATCTGATAGCAGCCTTCAACTACCTGAAAGGGTGTTCCAGAGAGGACGGTGCTTGGATGTTCTTGTTCTGTCATATGCCACCACTGAGGACCAATGGTCTCAAGTTGCCGTGGGGGAGGTTTAGGTTGGATATTAGCAAACACTATTTCACTAGGAGGGTGGTGAAGCACTGGAATGGGTTCCCTAGGGAGGTGGTAAAATCTCCATCCTGAGAGGTTTTTAAGGCCCAGCTTGACAAAGCCCTGGCTGGGATGATTTAGTTGGTGTTGGGCCTGCTTTAAGCAGGGGGTTAGACTAGATGACCTCTTGAGGTCTCTTCCAACCCTAATCTTCTAGGATTCTAAGAGTCTCTCTAAGCTTCATGAAACTTTGGATCCAAACGGTAAAAGACAGTTGTGCCCAGTTTAATCATGGCATCCTTTAGGAGTGTGATCATGTTGTACCAATAAAATAAAAACCAGCAGGATCTTATTGAAGGGAAAAAGGCAAAATACCACATTTATTGTGAATACAGAAAGAATCATAGAAAGCAGTTAGTTCTAGTTATAACATTCCATTCAATCTCATATTTATTCACACATTCATTCATACACACACACACACACACACAAAAAGAAAAGGAGTACTTGTGGCACCTTAGAGACTAACCAATTTATTTGAGCATGAGCTTTCGTGAGCTACAGCTCACTTCATCAGATGTACATACATCTGATGAAGTGAGCTGTAGCTCACGAAAGCTCATGCTCAAATAAATTGGTTAGTCTCTAAGGTGCCACAAGTACTCCTTTTCTTTTTGCGAATACAGACGAACACGGCTGTTCCTCTGACACACACACAGGTTCTGCAAGGTTGTTATCATAGTTACCAGCCTTAGAGTTGCTCATGCCAAGCCACTGGCCAGGTGGCCTGGACATGAGGAGGGAGCAGGGCCTTGTCAGATGCTCATCTGATGCTCCTGGAAGTTGGTTTGCAGAATCAGACCCCAAAGTTCTCACTTTTTAGAGTCTATTTTTATAGGAATTTCTTCCTATGGCAGTCTATGAGAATTGCTTCATCATGCTGTTGCTGAATCAATCAGCAGATAGCACATTCCTGACGGCTCCAAGATGTTATCTTGTTCTTTGGTTCTCCCATTCTTGAGGCTGTTGGGTGGATTCCAGTCTGCCCTCCGGGGGTCCTCTGGTTATTTCCTCTTGACGCCTTCTTCAGCCGATGGACACTGGATTCTTAGGCTGGCACCTCCCTGATCATTCAGTTATTATCCACACCAAGCATCCACCACATACATCCTCTATCTCTATTTTAATCACAATTGTTAATACAACAAAAGGGCGGGGAGTCTCTGGGTGCTGTTTCTGTTGTTAGAGTATTGCTTTGAGTCTCTCTCTCTCTGTGAATTGCTTTGAGAACAGACTCTGTCTTAGAATGTACTAACACAATTAGCAGCTTGCAAGTTTCGCACATAGAGGGAGAGAAACAGTACCAAAAACTAAGAGACCTCTTAATTAGTAATACCCTGGAATTTAAACTATGGGGAATCAAACTCATTTGTGATTTTAATACAGAACTTCTTTAATATGATCCAACAATCAGTGCCACTTAACTAGGGAGCAGCGTTCTAAAAATAGTTTACCTGGGCCACAGGTCACCATAGCTTCCATCTCTGGGGTGAAAATCAATCACTAGTACGTGCAATTTCTACCTGAGTTCTTGTCATATCTTTGACCCTCCTTGGAGTAATTTTACACTTCCCTGGAGTAGAATTCTTCACCTAGCATACAACATATCAGTAGCGATAGTGAGGTATAACTCTCCCAAATATGCCCTTTTATTTCTTTAATCTGGTGGCACAGATTTAAATTAGGGACTAAATTCAGGTGCTGCTTAGAATCCCTGTAAGACACCAAATGTCAGGTATCTATTAACAATAGGTGTCTTTCTGCAGCTCTATCACATTCAACATGGATTTCATTTTCTACACGTTTACAGGATCTCCCAGGGGTGAGCTGAACAGAAATGTCACTTCCATTTTTCCCATCCCTACCTAGATAGGGATTGCATTTCCCAAATAATAGGCAACATGCACCTGATTAGGAAGGAGATATCTTCAGGAGCGACCTCCTTCAGAGCCTGGACAGAACTGCTTTGGGAGCCAAATGCATGGGTATTTTGCTTAGTTACAAGTCATTTACTAAGGAATCCTCTTCCCAGCCCTTTAGACAAAATATTGACCTAACCAATTCAACAGCAGGAGGATTGGGATGGTGATGGGGAATAAGGGAATCCCTCCACCTTAACCTATGTTCTTCTGTTGTTACAGAGCACGAAATGACATTTTTCCTTTTCCCTGCCCTTTGTTATAGTCCAATATATTTTAAGTGAGGAAAATGGTAGTAAAGATATCTGCTCTCCAGCACAACCTGAAGTAATATCAGAGCAACTGGGAATGAAACAATTTGTTCCCCAAGGGGGAACTTGATGTCTAACAATTGCTTTGAAATGGGGGAACAGTATAACCGTGATGCTCAGGGTTTGTTTAGACTAGGAAAAGTGATGGAGTTTAGGTCAGGTCAAGGGGAAAGTTAATGCCAAACACTGCACCTGGGCTGCCTCTGCTCTACCACTATAATTGTCTTTTCACACCAAGATCACTCACTTGAGCAGCCAATGCCATGTACAGCCCTAGTGGATGTAAGGCACGGGTACTTTGTTGCCTCAGTGTAGCTTGTGGGGATCAAACCTCTCTCTCCCACCTGGAGATGATGAACATTCCTGGCTGGAGGAACACACACACCTATGATTCAGAAGGAAAGGAGCTGACAGAAAAGATCACAGGACCGACCCCAAAGAAGGGTGAGCTGAAAAGGCAGAAGCAGGCAACTCATCTGGTGAAACTGAGAAACCATGGTGAAGATGGTGCAAAGATCACTATGTGGGAATTAGCAAATGTGATTAAAAAAAAAAATCTTTAGCCAGCCCTAGTCAAGGCATTTATTACAATTCTCTCTCATATGGATTTTCTGATGTGTGATAAGGTTTGAGCTCTGACTGCAGCTTTTCCCGCACTCAGAGCAGGTGTAGGGTTTCTCTCCTGTGTGGATTCTCCTATGTGTCCTCAGAGTAGAGCTGTGATTGAAGCTTTTCCCACACTCAGAGCACCCATAAGGTTCCGCCCCCATATGGACTCTCTGATGTGTGCTAAGGGTTGAGCTAAGATTGAAGCTTTTCCCGCACTCAGAGCATGTGTAGGGCATCTCCCCTGTGTGGATTCGCTGATGTGTGATGAGGCTGGAGCTCCGACTGAAGCATTTCCCACACTCAGAGCATCCGTAAGGTTTCTGCCTTGTGTGGATTCTCCGATGTCTGATTACATGTGAGCTCGCATTGAAGCGTTTCCCACACTCAGAGCATCCATAAGGTTTCTCACCCGTGTGGATTCTCCAATGAGTGACAAGGGAAGAGCTCCTATTGAAGCTCTTCCCGCACTTAGAGCACATGAATGGTCTCTGTCCACTGTGGAGTTTCTGATGTGTGAGAAGGTCAGAGGTCCCATTGAAGCTTTTCCCACACTCAGAGCAGGTGTAGGGCGTCTCTCCTGTGTGGATTCTCTGATGTGTGGTCAGGGCAGACCTCTGATTGAAGCTTTTCCCGCACTCAGAGCATACATAAGGTTTCTCACCCGTGTGGATTCTCTGATGTGTGCTAAGGGATGAGCTATCACTGAAGCGTTTCCCGCACTCAGAGCAGGTGTAGGGTTTCTCTCCTGTGTGGATTCTACGATGTATGATAAGGTGTGAGCTCTGATTGAAGCTTTTCCCGCATTCAGAGCATGCATAAGGTTTCTCACCCGTGTGGATTCTTTGATGTGTGCTAAGGGATGAGCTATCATTGAAGCGTTTCCCGCACTCAGAGCATGTGTAGGGTCTCTCTCCTGTGTGGATTCGCTGATGTCGGATAAGGGTTGAGCTCCGATAGAAGCGTTTCCCGCACTCAGAGCATGTGTAGGGCATATCTCCTGTGTGGATTCTCTGATGTGTGATGAGGGAAGAGCTGTGACTGAAGCTTTTCCCACACTCAGAGCATGTGTAGGGCATCTCTCCTGTGTGGATTTGCTGATGGCTGATGAGGCTGGAGCTCCTATTGAAGCTTTTCCCGCACTCAGAGCACACGAATGGTCTCTCTCCACTGTGGAGTTTCTGATGTTTGAGAAGGTCAGAGGTCCCACTGAAGCTTTTCCCACACTCATGGCATGTGTAGCGTGTCTCTTCCAAGTTGATTCTCTCATGTGTAATAAGGTCTGAGTGGCTACTCAAGTTTTCCTCTGGCCTCTGCTGAGTCTCACAGGCTTTTGCTTTTTCTGGGAGTGCACAACTCCTGGAACCATTCCCTTTGGATCTTCCTGATAACGTTCCATGTGGTTCTACTTCCTCAGCATATTCCTGCTGGGGTGTCTCCTCCTCATTCTCACTCACCATCTTGTCACCTGATGGGGGACAGAGAGAATTTAGAGATAGGTCACTCCCTGCACTGGAATGAAAGGAAATCTCAGAGAGAGGAATGGAAAAAAGGATGAACAAGCCAAAATGCATGCAGAAGAGATCAAACCTATCAGGAGCTGATTTTCCCCAAACCATTCCTCAGAGGAGAGAAAAGATGTGATCAGTTCTGGGTCCACATCTCCCCAGAATTCTAAGGGGAAAGCAAGACTGGGAAGGGACCTGCTGCCAGTTGTCAGTCAGGATAGGTGAGAAGCCATGAGTGACATCTGCCTAATGATTCCACATCTGCAGGGAACAATCCTGAACTTGGAAAGCTCACAAGGTCTTTGTAGGGCACATGTTAACGGAGTTCCACCCCCATCTTGCTTAGAGCAGCCAGGAGGCATCAGAGAGTAGAAAGACAGACATTTGTGCCTCCCAACTGACAGACGGAGGCAGGGTCTTCACATCTATCACTTACCTACTAGCCAGAGCTTGATATAGGAGATGGGGCTATCTCTGGGCCCCACTGGTGGCTCCCTGGTAGGAATCCCAACACTCTCCAAATAAAATATATGGAAGAAAGGGGAAGTCAAGAGTAAAGAATATAAGTTAGAAGATCAGAATTGTAGAAAATTGGTAAGGAAAGCTATCCGAAATCAATGACCAAGCAATGAAAATAAGAAGGTAGTTTTACATGTATATTAAGTACAAAATTAATCCCAACAGTGGTAGTGGTAAATTACTAGAGGGAAATGGCAGAATTATCAAAAATAATGCAGAAGAGGTAAAAGTGTTCAATAAATGTTTCTCTCCTGGATTTGGAGAAAAACAGATGATGTACTCATATCATAAGATCTTGATGATGACACTCTTTCCATTCCATCAATAACTCACAAGGCCGTTAAAGTTAGACAAGTTTAAATCAGCGAGTCCAGATAACTTGTATCCAAGAGTCTGACATCGATACTGGGCAAGAGAATGGAGCAGCCAATACTGGATTTCATTAATAAAGAATTAAAGGAGAGTAATATAATTAGTACTCATGAACAAAGGTTTAGACACAATAGATCCTATCAAACTAACTGAATTTCCTTATTGGATGAGATCAAAAGTTTGGTTGCAACTAATAGTATTGCTGTAACGTACTCCCTTGTGTAAGGCATATGACTTGGTTCAGCACAATATTTTGACTAGAAAACTAGAAAGATACAAAATAAACACAGCATCCATTAAAAACTGTGATTGTAAATGGGGAACCATGGTCGAGTGGATTTCTTTCTAGGGGGTTCCCACAAGGATTGGTTCTTGGCTCTGTGCTATTTAACATTCTTATTCATGACCTGCAAGAGAAGATAAAATCATCACTGATAAAGTTTGCAGCTGCCACAAAGATTGGGGGTGGTGGTAACTAATGAAGTCTCAGTAGATTCAGGCTCCAGCACTGGGAGTCTGGGAAGTTTTCCCAGCCCTGGCTGGGGGATTATTTCCTGTTCCATAAAGAAGGGATGTTCCATTCCCAACTCCTCTGCCTTGAAATTAGGCCCTGCCTGACACTACACCCGCATTCAGCACAGTGGTGCGATTATAAAATGATTAGGACCTCATGATGATGCATTTTGTGCAAGATGGGGGGTCACGTGCGGTGTCTTTGGAAAAGTTATAATTTGCTGAATGTGATTATCCTATTTGGGTGCATGGATCATGTTTGTATCTGACTTTACGGACCACATGACATTGAACTGCATTTTGGTCCCAGTAGTTTTCCACACACTGGACTAGGAACAAAGTTTGGGAAAAAAGGGTTTCCATCTTATGGAAAAGCAACATAAGGTGGGGTGTGACATCATCTCTTGGCCTCATTCCCCACACAAGAGAACTCTGGGAAACACCTGAGGAACAAAGACTGAACTGGGAGAAGTGCTGGTTCCAGGGTCAAGGGATTTCTAGCTTGTGTATGGAAACTTGATGGACTGCTTGTATCATCAGTCAGGGTGAGAAACTGCTCATTCAAATTCTATCCATCATCTATCTTAGGCTACGTTTAAGTTTTTGGTTATTTTCTAAGTAATCTGCTTTGATCTGTTTGCTATAACATATAATCACTTAAAACCTATCTATCTTTCTGTAGTTAATACACTTCTTTTATGCTTTATCTTAATCAGCGTATTTTGAGTGAAGTGTCTGGGGAAAATCTCAGCTTGGTTAGCACAAGCTTGTTGTGCATACCTTTCCCATATTGAGGCCAAGGCGAACTATATTAATGAGCTTACATTACACAGATCCCTGTGCACGATAAGATGGTATAATTCTGGATTTATACTACAGCAGGTGTGCAAGGCTGGGGAGCTGGGAAATTGGCTGATGTCTTCTATCTGTGAGAAGGGCCAGCCCGGCTTGAGTGTTAAAGGGCACAGCGGTTCCCAGAAGCCACCAAGACTGCACCCCGGAGGTGACGACCCATCACACCCTAGATTACACAAGTCTCAGCAAGTTTGTCACATCCTGTGCCCTCCCTTTCTCCACCCTAGATATTTCCTGCCTCCCATCACCTCTAGCAGCTCCCACCCTCCTATGCATTTACTGCTCCTCTCCCTCCAAGCAGAACCCACCACCAGCTCCCTGATAATCCCTTATCTGAGCCAGCTCCACTGCAGCCATTTCCTTCCCCCTGGGAGGACGGGATGATCTGGAGTGAAACCTGGATGTTATTCTGTAGCCTGCCAGGGCGAGAAGGGCAACGTGAGATAATTCAGGTGGGGCTTTTGTCCATTCCACAAGACAATTCCCCCCAGGATTTGTCCCTGCTAATGGACATTCTAGGTTCTGCCACACTGTGAAGCACAGAGTGACCTTATTCCAGTACAAGACTAGCCCCCTCCCACAAGGGTGTAACCCTCTGAGACATGGTGAAATCCTTGCAGTAACAGAGTCTCTGTTACACTTATCAAGTTTGTGAGCATTACCAAGGTGGGAGGGGTTGCAAGTGTTTTGGAGGATAGGATTAAAATTCAAATTGATCTGGACAAACCGGAGATATGGTCTGAAGTCAATAGGATGAAATGCAATAAGGACAAATGCAAAGTATTCCACTTAGGAAGGAACAATCAGTTGCACACTTTCAAAATGGGAAATGACTGCCTAGGAAAGAGTACTGAGGAAAGGAATCTGAGGATCATAGTGGATCAAAAGCTAAATATGAGTCAACAGTGTAACACTGTTCCAAAAAAAAGCAAACAACATTCTGGAATGTATTAGCAGGAGTATTGTAAGCAAGACACGTGAAGTAATCCTTCCTCTCTACTCTGCATTGATTATGCCTCAACTGGAGTACTCTGTCCAGTTCTGGGTGCCACATTTCAGGAAAGATGCAGAGAAATTGGAGAAAGTGCGGAGAAGAGCAAGAAAAATGATTAACCGTCTAGAAAACATGACCTATGGGGGCAGATTGAAAAAATTGGGGATTTTTTAGTCTGTAGAAGACAAGATTGAGAAGGGGCATTATCACAGTTTTGAAGTACATAAAAGCTTGTTAGAAGGAGGAAGGAGAAAAATTGTTCTTAACTTCTGCAGATAGGACAAGAAGCAATGGGCTTAAATTGCAGAAAGGGCAGTTTAGGTTGGACATTAGGAAAAACTTCCTAACTGTCAGAGTGGTTAAGCACCGAAATAAATGGCCTAGGGAGGTTGTGAAATCTCTATCATTGGGGATTTTTAAGAGCAGTCTGGACAAACACCCATCAGGGATCGTCTAGAGAATACTTAGTCCTGCCTTGAGTGCAGGGCACTGGACTAGATGACCTCTCAAGCTCCCTTCCACTTCTATGATTCTAGGAACCAAAGGCCAGAGAACAGCAGACTCAAAGGAGTCACTTTGGGAGATTCTTCCTGTCATTGTCCCCAGGGCAGCTCTCTCGGGTTTACAAAGTTATTTGATGCTCCAGCCTTTATACAGTCTCTCCTAGGAGTGCCCCCTTTCATGGGATGGGCCTAGTTTTAGCTTTTGGCAAAAGTGACATCGGGGACTCTGAGACTTGGCCTCCTTGCCTCAGCACACCTTGTTTCTTTCTGTGGCTCCCCAGTGAGTCCAAAGGAGTAGATCCTCCTGACTGTGAGCATAAGAACAGCCCACTGAGTCAGACCAATGGTCCATCTAGCTCAGTGCCCAATGCCAGGTGCTTCAGAGGGAATGAACAGAACAGGGAATCATCAAGTGATCCATCCCCCGTCACCCATTCCCAGCTTCTGGCAAACAGAGGCTAGAGACACCAACCCTGCCCATCCTGCCTGGGATACCAGCAAATGAGGTGTTGGGGGCTTTTGAAAGATCTAAGTCTTAACTGAACATGGACAAACGCAGAGCTGGAATCAATCTGGCTCACCTGTGTTACTACTGTTAAAACAGGGATGAGAATTATAAGAATGTGTTTAGACTTGTGAGTTGCTCCCTGGGTTAATATCTGACTAGCTGCATTGTGAGCCTCTGTGGCTCTGTAAATCACCAGACAGGAGAGAGACTTTACCTATGTGAACTGCTGATTGGCAACAGAATGCATTACACCCCGCCTGGCAAGAAAGGTCCATCAACACCAGACTATTATGGGATATTAAAGATGACAAAAGACTGTTGTTGTGCTCTTGACTTCCCATTAGCTGAGTTCCCAGAAGCTCAGCGCACATGGCAGGAAGGCGATAAAAAAACTCCTACAGAAGGAACTGATGTGTATGCTGCTTGGACTCTGAGGGGCAAAGTTTCTAGGCATAAGCAAGAGATCCCCAGCTCCTTAGCCTGGGTTAGTCCTAAGGAGTATGTAGAGCTTGCTTATTAGACAAGCTTCTATTACCTTTTGAAATTTAAGACTGTAACACGTCTGCATCTGCTTTAACCTGCTTTAACTTTGTAAACAACTCTCATTTCCTTTTAAATAAATCTTAATACAGGTTATTACAGGACTGGCTACAAGCGTTGTCTTTGTTGTGAGGTCTAAGATTCAGTTGACCTAAGGAAGTGACTGGTCCTTTGGGACCGGCAGTAACCTGAACACTGCTGTGATTCATGGCGTAAGACAGTGGTTCTCAACCATGGGTCTGGGGCCCGCTGTGGGGCAGTGAGCAAGTTTCAGGGGGGCTGCCAAGCAAGGCCAGCATTAGACTCGCCGATGCCCAGGGCAGAAAGCTGAAATCCCAGCGCATGGGGCTGAAGTCCAGGGCCCTGAGCCCCTCCACCCGGGGCTGAAGCCAAAGCCTAAGCAATGTAGCTTTATGGGGCCCCCTGTGGCATGGGGCCCCAGGCAGTTGTCCTGCTTGCTACCCCCTAACGCCAGCCCTTGGTTTTGTATGTGGAAAACCAGTTACTGTGGCCCACATCGGCTGGGGAGTTGTTATACCATGTTGGGGGGGCCTCAGAAAGAAGGAGGTTGAGAACCCCTGGCGTAAGGGTGTGATGATGCTGCCCGTGGGAGCCAGCTGAGGTCCCGCAATTAGGGTGAACAGCAAAAAGAACGGGGCAGACAAACCTCAAAAGCTGGTGGATATTCCAATACTTAGATAGACCAAGCCAGCACATGACAGCTTCCATAGTACCTCCCTGGTTACTCAGAAGTTCAAACAACATAGTTCCCTTAAAGTATCCAGCCTCAGGCCTCCATCCAGACACACGTGTCAAACATATGATGATGATTACTGAAAATCTTATTTCATCATATCAAAGAAAAGGTTCTTCCAACCCCAAAGGATCAGCCCCATATCCAGGTCCAATGATAACTTAGGTCTTACCCAAAATACATGCTTATAGTCAATTCTTGTTAACTAAACTAAAATTTCTTAAAAAAGAAAAGAGAGAGTGTTTGTTAAAAGATCAACATACATACAGACTTGAGCTCAACTTCTTGAGGTCCAGATACATAGCAAAGATGAGCTTGTAGTTGCCAAACGTCCTTTTAGAAACAGTCCATCGGTTCTAGTCCGATGTCCATATTCAGGGTGACTCCAGTCAATGACTGGGGATCTCAATCCTTATGGCTTAAGGTTTCCCCCTCTTGAAACCCAAAGCAGATCTGAGATGAAGAAGGATCGTGTCCCAAGGTTTTTATACATTTCCTGCAGCCTTTTGGCCTGAGAAAACAGTAGAATTAATGTGCTCTCTTACAAACATCATGGCAAATAGCAAAGGGTCATTTATCCATTAAACAGTTCAGATACAGGTTACCACAACCTTCAAAGCGATATATAGACCATCACTCAAGTATTTTCCTAAATGTTAATACTCCTTTTTTGATCTTTGACTCAAAGCTATAGCAATAGACAAGACTTGTTTGCTGACATCACAAGACCTGAACAAACATCTACCCTTCTATCTCTAACAATGCAGGCTGCATTTCAAAGCTGTATTCATTTACAGATCTTCCTAACCAGTCTCTAAAGTTCGGCCACAGGTCATGTTAGTCTGTGAGCTAATTAACTCTTTCTGGCCCTGTCACCTTTCAATGAGATACTATATTACACTCATAACGTTAAAGGGACCATCTGTCACAAGGGTGAGCTCAGCTGCGTGGTGAGATCTACGGGATGACCCAAGGGGACTGTCTGTGATTCCATGTTAATGCTGTTACAGTGCCTGAAGCCTTTACACCGGATACTTGGCTGGTGAAATCTACAAATCGACCTCACAATCAAGTTGGGGTTTGTGCCCTGCTTCTTACCAGTCTGCCTGAGGCTGGTGCTCATGCTCTCGGGTCACTGAAGACAGCGTTACAGGGACTTATGGGTGCAACGCCACCAAGGGCAATTTGCAGCAACGCAGAGCAGCCTTTACAGTGACACCCGTGTGGGCCAAATTCAGTATGGACTCAGTCAAGCCCCAGTTCTCCTCCAGTGCACATCAGCATCCCGGCAACCTTCGAGGAGGGTCAGTGATGACGGCTCTCCAGAAGAGCATCACCCGCACCCAATGACCTGCCTTATCTCCTGAGACAGAGGTGAGTGACAGACGATGCACAACGGACCCTGGGGGAGGGGGAGAGAAAGGGATAACAAAACACATTCTGGGGGGTCACCGCTCAGGAAGTGAAGGTGACAGGCACTGTGGTGGCAGTAAAGGGGGAGGGGAGGGAGTGGGAGCAGGAGGGAGCAGCACCCTCAAAGGCAATGCTGCCAGTGGGTCTCCCCACCACATCAGGGATGGGGCTGATAGGGGGCCATTCCCTGGGCCTGGCTACAGAAGGTTTATTAGATGACAGGAACACAGCTCCAAGCAGGGCTTGTAAGTACAACCAGGACCCCTCAGCCAGGTCCCTGGGGGGGGAAGGGGGCAAAGGAGCTTTGACCCCAGACTTGGGGTTCCCTGCGTCTTACCAGCCAGCCCCAAAACTGAAATGGGGGCGGCTGTGGTGCTAAAGTGGGGCACAAATCTTCACTAGTACCCCGCCATCCCAATAAAGGCTTGGACCTGCTTTTTGGTTTGGGGAGTGGGCCAGTCTCTGATCACCTCCACTTTGGCTGGTTCCGGCTTTAGGCAGCCGCTCCCCACCCAATGGCCCAGGTAAGATACTTCTGCCATCCCCATCTTGCACTTCTCAGCTTTTACTGTTAGCTCCGCCTTCTGGAGTCAGTCCAGTACTTGTCTAACCTGGGACACATGGTCCTCTCAGGTCTGACTAAAGACACAGATATTGTCAATATACGCCCCGGCAAAACTCTCCATCCCCCTCAGTAGCTGATCCACCAGACGCTGGAAGGTGGCCGGCGCTCCCTTGAGGCCGAAAGGCAGGGTCAGGAACTCAGAGCCCCAGAGGGGTGATAAAGGCCGATTTCAGCCTGGCATCTGCCTCCAGCGGCACTTGCCAATAGCCCTTTGTAAGGTCTATGGTGGTAAGGTACCGAGCTCCTCCCAGTTTGTCTAGGAGCTCGTCAGACCCGGGCATGGGGTAGGCATCAGATATAGTGATGGCATTGAGCTTCCGATAGTCCACACAGAACCGGATCGACCCGTCCCTTTTGGGGACCAGCACCACCGGTGGGGCCCAAGGGCTGGATCACCCCCAAAGCCAGCATGTCCCTGACCTCTCTTTCCAAGCTCTGAGCAGTTTTCCCTGTGACGCGGAAGGGGGAGCATCTTATAGGGGAATGCAATCCTGTCCGCACCCGGTGGACAGTCAGATTAGTGTGTCCAGGCTGGTTGGAAAACAGCTGTCGGTACAGATGCAGGACCCCTCTGATCTCAGCTTGCTGGGCAGGGGTTAGCCGATCAGAGAGGGAAATTGTTTCCAGGGGGGAAAACCAGCTTTTGTTCCAGGGAATAAATCTACTAAAGGGTCATATCCCTGCTCCTCCCAATGTCCACACATGGCCAACACCCCATTCCCCTTGTCATAATATGGCTTCATAATATTTACACGGTACACCCGGCATTGATGTGCCCGGTTTGACAGCTCCACCACATAGTTTACCTCATTGAGCAGCTTGACAACCTTGAAGGGACCTTCTCAGGCAGCCTGTAGTTTGTTTTTCCTCACGGGGATGAGAACCATCACCTGATCCCCGGTGGCGTAGGTGCGGGCCCAGGCCGTGCGATCATACCAGGCCTTCTGCTTCTTCTGGGCTCTGGCCAGATTCTGGCCAGGCCCATGAACTCAGCAAGTCTCTCTCGGAAGGTCAGGACATACTCCACCACTGACTCTCCATTGGGAGTGGCCTTCCCCAATGGTACGCGGAGGCCCAGTTGTGCCGGACTCCACATTTCTCCCACAAGCACCGGAGCAGGGCCGACATGAAGTTGGAGCCTTGGTCTGTCAAGACTTCCTTGGGGAACCCCACTCGGCTGAAAATGGTCAGGAGCGCATCGGCCACGGTGTCTGCTTCAATGGAAGCTAAGGGCACTGCCTCGGGGTAGCGGGTGGCGAAATCTACCACCATCAGAATGTATTTCTTCCCTGACCGGGTTGTCTTGCTGAGAGGTCCCACTATGTCCATGGCCACCTTCTGGAAAGGCTCCTCTCTGATTGGCAAGGGTCTCCAAGCCGCTTTCCCCTTGTCCAGGGCCTTCCCCACCCTCTGGCAGGGGTCACAGATCGGCAACATTGCTGGACAGTAGTAAAGACCCCAGGCCAGTAAAAGTTCTGTAGCAACCTCTGCCGGGTGCGCCGGATTCCCTGGTGCCCTGAGAGAGGGATGTCATGGGCCAGGTACAGTAACTTGTGGCGCAACTTCTGAGGGACCACCAGCTGCCAGGATCAACCTGGTGCAGCTCACAGGCCATCTCAAAGGCATCCAGGAAGTAAGTCATCCATGTCCTCCCCCTCCTTATGCTGGGCCAGAAGGCACTTATCAAAGCTCCGTGGCACCCTGGGTCCCCCATCACTCACCGCAGATAGGGGCTCGCTGCTCCTCAACCTGGCCAACTCCAGCTCATGCTGTCGCCTCTTCTCCTTCTCCTCCAGCTCATGCTGACGCTGCCTTTCCCGCTCTTCCTGCTGCCTGAGCTCCAACTCTCAGTTTTAGCTCCTTCTCCCATTGCAGCCGCCTCAGGTCCAGCAATGGGGAGCGCTGCCGGGAGGATCCCCTGCTGGCTGCAGGGGTCACAGTGCCTTCAGTATTCGCTGGGCTGCTCCTGGCCCTTCCCCTAGGCATAGGTAGGAGGGGTCTCAGGAAGCCCTCAGTAACCTCCTGTTCACTCTCCGCTGGGACAGACACGGGTGCCTGCGCTGCATCTGCCAAGCTGCTTCCCTCCGAGACAGGGATCAGTTCATTCGAGTGATCTCCTGCCTCCAGCTGGGCAATCAGCTGTTCTTTGGTGAGCCTCCCAATGCACAGCCCCCTCTGCTTGCACAGCTCCACCAGGTCGCTCTTAAGGCGCTTGCTATACATCTCCTTGCTGGCCACTCACAGGCTTGTGTGCTCGCCACTCCCCACAGTTTCCAGGGAGAACCCCTAGGGTGCCAGCCCTTCTCGAGGTCACCACCTCTTTGCTGGGGTCGAGCTGCAAACTCCTCCGCCCTGGGGACTGCTTGCTGCAACCCCAGGGGGACCCTGTTACTGCAAAAGTCCTTCTAGCTGGTCACACACTCCCAAGGGTTAACCGCCCCGCCGAAACCACTCCTCTCTGAGCCTTCAGCACACCTGGTCCTTGTCCATCCCCCTTCATTTTACTGCTCCTCAGTCACTTACTTCCGGAAGCGCTGTCCACGGGGTGCAGTAGATACCACCACTGCCAGCAGTTGTCATGGAGTGTGTGGGAGTCAGGGCCCTCCATCCTCGCTTCCTGCGATTCACCGTGACTCTCAGCCGGCCAGTAACACAGGTTTATTAGATGACAGGAACACAGTTCCAAGCAGGGCTTGTAAGTACAACCAGGACACCTCAGTCAGGTCCCTCGGGGTGGGGGGCAAGGAGCTTGGACCCCAGACTTGGGGTTCCCTGCATCTTACCAGCCAGCCCCAAAACTGAAAGCCCCCTCCCGCAGTCTCACTCCTCCTTCCCCCAGCTCCTCCTCCAGCCTTTGTCCAGTTTCCCGGGCAAAGGTGTCACCTGGGTCCAACCCCCTCCCAGCTCAGGTTACAGGCTCAGGTATCCTCACTCAAGTGGAGTCATCCCCTGCTCTCCCATCCCCCATGCACACAGTCCCAGCAGAACTAGACGACATTCCCCAGTCAATCCACCCTGCTCCCTGCTGCATCACACCTGGGAAGTTGGAAGTGAGGCAGCGTCCCAGACAGCACACCGGGAAGGGAAATGGAGAGGGGACGACGGGCACTGCAGTGAACTCAGCACCCATCCTGAAGGCCATTGGCAGAAAGTTGTCCTCTCCTGGCCTACGGGAGTCAGACAGTGAGACAGAGATCCCTTGGCAAAGGGTCACTTCGTCTTTGCCAGCAGCTCTCACCTGAGACATGACAAACCCATCACACCAAACACATCTCTTGGAGGATGATCATATGAGGTGTCTACAGAAAGTCTTAACTGGTCAAGACTCATAATAACTGAGAGATCAATGTATGAGTCATATGTACAGAACAAAGCATTTATACTGAAAATCTATTTTATGGACTTGGAATGGAAAATCAATCACTGAGAGGTAACGGGTCCCGGAATTGGCCCATCCACCCAAGAGGGAGTCGTCACTTTTCACTAGTCAGCTGGCAAGGTAACAGTGCTCAAGTAACCAGCCTTGCTCCATCCCAAACTATCAATAGAAAACCATCGGGGCACCACCAAACAACTGAAACTGGGGTGGTGGGGGGGAAGAGCTGAAGGCAACACAAATTTAATCATCCCAAATCCAAAATAGGAATAGTTTAAAGGTAGATGCAAAAAGAAAAGGAGTACTTGTGGCACCTTAGAGACTAACCAATTTATTTGAGCATGAGCTTTCGTGAGCCACAGCTCACTTCATCAGATGTGTACCGTGGAAACTGCAGCAGACTTTATATACACACAGAGAATATGAAACAATACCTCCTCCCACCCCACTGTCCTGCTGGTAATAGCTTATCTAAAGTGATCAGCAGGTGGGCCATTTCCAGCACAAATCCAGGTTTTCTCACCCTCCACCCCCCCACACAAATTCACTCTCCTGCTGGTGCTAGCCCATCCAAAGTGACAACTCTTTACATAATCAAGTCGGGCTATTTCCTGCATAGATCCAGGTTGGATTTGTGCTGGAAATGGCCCACCTGCTGATCACTTTAGATAAGCTATTACCAGCAGGACAGTGGGGTGGGAGGAGGTATTGTTTCATATTCTCTGTGTGTATATAAAGTCTGCTGCAGTTTCCACGGTACACATCTGATGAAGTGAGCTGTGGCTCACGAAAGCTCATGCTCAAATAAATTGGTTAGTCTCTAAGGTGCCACAAGTACTCCTTTTCTTTTTGCGAATACAGACTAACACGGCTGTTCCTCTGAAACCTGTCATTAAAGGTAGATGTTACACGTGTATGGTGTGGAGGGGCAGGCCAGAGTGCATATGGGATGGGGCCTGTTTGGAGGAGGGTTAGGGCATGACTGGAGCAGGAGCAGAAGGCCCAGCTGGAAGTAGCAGTGAGAGGCCCAGCTCAATGTGCAGATCAGGCTTCCTCAGGTCCAAGGTGACATGCACCAGACCATATGCAGCTGTTGCCTGTAATACGTGTGTGCAGCGCCTAGGACAGGAAACAGCTGCTGGCTTCTACGGTGCTAAGAGAGGGCTGGAGGGGATGAACAAGAAGGGGAGGTGGAGCTGGAAATGGTGGCAGAAGGAGGAGGTGGAGAAGGAGAGACATTTGAAAGCATGACCATCATTCCCACTCCACCATAAGAAAAGGTACAGGAGAGGGAAGCAGCACTTCAGAATCACCCAGCAACTACGTGGAGAGAGCACTGGACAAGGACTATTCCTGGCTCTGCCACGGGCCTGCTGGGTGCCCTTGGGTAAGTCATTGCACTTCTCTGTGCCTCTGAGTGCAAACTTGT
The DNA here is from genome assembly GCF_965140235.1 of Caretta caretta. NCBI lineage: Eukaryota > Metazoa > Chordata > Testudines > Cheloniidae > Caretta > Caretta caretta. The sequence goes on from NC_134233.1 coordinate 15,782,600, forward strand.
GTGAGACCCGCAACTGCCTATAGGGCTGCTAACTCCTCCAGCCAACATGGCTCTGTGCAAAAAGCTAGGAAATTCACTTCCAAAAAATGATAATTCAGGATTTAAGGTTGCCCGGAGCCCCTCCAGAAGAAAGATCAGCAGAACTCAAACTTGTAATAATCAGGAAATGCAGAGATAAGGTACATACCAGCGTAATTCTAATTCTCACACACGTGAGCAGTGACCCTTTCTTTACTCCTACAACACACCTATGTGCAGCCGGCCATTTGAGATACTGCCTATCACTAAAGTACTAGAGAAAACGACAACCAGGGCACACAATAAAGCTCTTTATCTTTGTTAAGACGGAATTTGGTTTTAGGTGAGCTGCACTATACAGGAGCTACTGACACCTGTTCTACACTCAGACACTGAGCCTGCTCCCCAGAAACAGCCGCACACTTGGTCAGTTGAACACCTCTTCACCCCTTTTTACAACTCTTTCATCCTTACTCACACAAGTTCCAGCTAACATTCCACATTCACTTACCCATCGTAAAGCACACACACTGCTCTCAGATCCCACCTCACAGCTGACCATTCCCATGGCAAACAGTCCCATTTCCTCGAGACAACATGCCCAGCTCAGTGCAGAAAGAATACAGACTGGAAGCTCAAGGTACACATGTACCTCATTCCTTTCATCGCACACATGGGGGGGGGACTCAGACCCAGATCTTCTCATATCACAATCACACCTCCACCAAGTTGCTCTAACTAACACCTCTACCTTTCTGTGCAGCCACACCTAACAGAGTGAGTGCAGCTGGTGTGCAGGTAGAGAACGCCCAGTGGCTGTTGCCAGCTCCAGGGGGCAGAGTTAAGGTTCCATTGGCATGCCCGTTAGCTCTCTATTTCCTAGTTTTGAGAGGTTTGAATTTTACTGAACTTGACATTCTGGCAGGGCCCAACATACTGCGGGGCAACCTTACCTCTGCATTAATGAAGGCATCAGTGACTAGATGAATGTTCAGTAAATACCCAGAAAGTGATGGTTCCCCATCCCTACCTGCAATTCACACAGGCAGCAAAGCCCTGGGAAAGGGAACTTTCAGAGGCCAAGAGAAGGGGCTAGAGCTTAGAGTTTCTCTGTCACTCAGGAAGGGGTAGCAGTGAGGGAAGACTGGCAGCAGATAGTTGGAGGGGTGAAGGGGTTTGGGGGTATGCTGGGAGACAGAAGCAGCTGGGACTGGACAGAATTAAGGTCCCTACAGGGTACAGGCAATAGGGCTATGAATAAGGCATTGCACTGTATAAATTTCCAGATTAGATTATACCGATTTGTAAAGACACATGAGATCTTTCCCTCATGGCATCACCTTCACTGGGTTCTTCCTTTCATTGGTAATTCGCACAAGTCAATAGTTAAATAAGATTCTATCAGTTATGAAGTGGCCATTTCAGATTTTTGGGGAGTGTCTATTAATTTGCAAGAAGGGCCACGTGCTGGGAGAGACGGGGCCTTGGTTTCATTTTAACTTGTGCATACTCAGCAGCTTCAGGAATTTGGTTCAAAGTATTTACATGTTTCCCTGGCCTGTTCTTAAAAGTACTGCTGTAGAAAGTGGGGAAGGGCAGAAACTCACTGCAGGATCAGTAGCTGAGTCCCTTAGATATTTATAGCTCATCGGAAGAAGGACGGGGATTGGTGGGTGTCTGGGGATTTAATAATAAACACACAAATATCATTGTTCTTCATGAATTTTCATCTTCTAATTCCCATAACTCACTAATTATCCCTGGCTGCCCCCGGGAGTCTGGGGAGGGAGTACTAGTAAACTCCTGTGGCCACTGTGGAAACTAAGGCGCAAGGATCTTTCAGTGTCTGGCTCAAAGTCACCCACTTCACTGGATAAATCCCTAGTTTCTGGGCTCTGCAGAGGGGTGGGGAGGTAAATTCTGAAATACTGTGAGCCATGCTGGTCTCCTGTGTTTAAGAAGGAAGAATTCAAAGTGGAACAGGTGCAGAGAAGGGCTACTAGGATGATCCAAGGAATGGAATATCTGCCTTACGAGAGGAGACTCAAACAGCTCGGATTGCTTAGCCGAACCAAAAGAAGGCTGAGGGAAGATAGGATTGCTCTCTATACATACATAAGAAGGCTAAATACTAGGGAAGGAGAGAAGTTTTTTTAGGTTAAGCACCAATGTTGACACTAGAACAAATGGATATAGGCCGTCAATAAGTTTTGGCTTGAAATTAGGCGAAGGTTTCTAACCATCAGAGTGAAGTTTTGGAACAGCCTCCCAAGGGGAGCAGTGGGGACAAAAAACCTAACTGGCTTCAAGACTGAGCTCGATACCTTTATGGAGGGATTGGTATAATGGGACTGCCTACAATGGCATGTAGTCAATCTGAAACTCCTAGCAGCAAATATCTCCAAAGGCCGGTGATGGGACATTAGATGGGGAGGGCTCCGAGTTACTACAGAGATTTCTTTCTCAGGTATCTGGCTGCTGGGTCTTTTCCATATACTCAGGGTCTAACTGATTCCCATATTTGGGGATGGGAAGGAATTTTGCCCAGACTCAGATTCGCAGAGACCTTGGGGGTGGGTTGCATTCTTCTGCAGCATGGGGCATGGCATGGGTCATTTGGGGGTTTAAACCTGTGTAAATGGTGGATTTTTTTGTAAGTTGAAGTCTGTAAATAATGATTTGAGGACTTCATTAACTCAGCCAGAGGTTAGGGGTCTACTACAGCGAGGTTCTGTGGCCTGCAATGTGCTGGAGCTCAGAATAGATGATCAGGATGGTCCCTTCTGGCCTTAAAGTCCATGAGTCTATAAACTGTGCCTTGCGTTGCACAGACACTGACGGCGATCAGGGCCCCATTGTGCTGCACATGGCAGAGAGCCTGACTGAGATCAGCACCCCCATAGTGCTGGGCACTGCACAGACAGAGAGGGACAGTCCTTGTCCCAAAGAGATCACAATCCAAGTAGACAATGGGTAGGAGGAAAACAGAGAGGGCCTGGGACTTCCCCAAGGTCACCAAGCAGGTCCGTGACAGAGCCAGGAACAGACCCTGCAAACTCCAGAGCCCCAATACTCTCAGCTTGGAAAGGTCCCCAGATCACACTGTATTAGGCTGCAGGAAGAGGTGGTTTGTCCAGGGATGCACAGGCATTTTGGCAGGGCAGCTCATCTGTAGTCTCTGCATACAGCTTGGGGTGGGTGTCCTGGGTCAGGAGAAGTCAGTGTCCAGTCCTGTGGGGCTGTGCTCCTGGCTCGTACCTCCAGCACTCACTGCTGCCCCTCCGTTACCAGCTGCACTGTTCAGCCAGCCCCACACCTCAGTGAGGTCACTTTCCCCCCCGCATCCCAAACCTTCAAATTGGGGCATGGTGCACCCGTGCCAATCAGACTGCACTAGTGTAAATTGTGTCTATACTAAGGATTTGCATCAGTGCCTAAAACACCAGCGTGGCAGAGACCTTCAATACCCAAAACAGCATTATGATGGCACTCGAACTGGGATCTATTTCTAGCTCTGTCACGGACAGCCTGGGTGACCTTGGACACGTCAATGTTTCTCCTCCCAACTTTAGTCTATTTACCCAGTTGCCCACTCACTGGGGTCTCCTCTCTCTCCAGAGCTGCTCACCCCTAAAGTCTGTGTGGGTGTCCCCAGAGCTAAGGTAGTTCAGCTCTGGAAGAGTCTTACAAGGGCGGCTGTGGAGTCTCTTTCCTGGAAGTTTTTAAGAACAGGTAGGACAAAACTCTGCAACAGAAAATCTACATATACTTGATCCTGCCTTGGCAGAGAGTGCTGCACTTGATGACATCTTGAGGTCCTCTCCAGTCCTACATTTCTATGATGCTATGCAATATATATGTATAAAAACAGAACATAGAGAATAAAACCCACCACAGCATAATGTCAGGTAATTCAGATGGAAAAGAAATAAACAAAAAAACATTACCCTACCCTTCCCAGCATGAAATGACAATACAAAGGAAAAGAAAGCAACACAGTGCAAACTAACACACCCTAGGACAAAAGTACACAATGGAAAAGAGCTGAATTCAAACCAACACAACACAGGCAACACACAAGCTGAGGCAAAACAATGCACCATAAAACTCTGCAACGCAACATGGTGCATCACAGGTCCAAATGGCACCATGCAGGACAGCCCAGCGTAGAACGGGACACAGGACATAAGAGAATTATTACAATGTAGGCCTGGAAGGGATCTTGAGGGGTCGCCTACTCAAGCCTCCTGTGGTGAGGCAGGACCAAATATCCCTAGACGTTCCCAGAGAGGTCTATCTCTAACCTGGTCTTCAAAACCTCCCATGAAGGAAATTCCACAACCTCCCTTGGAAGCCAATGCGATGCAAACACTCAGACCAGAACAAAGCTGTGCGTGCACGAGGACACACACACACACACCCTGGGCTTGTGTTTAAGGGGAGAGGCAAGAATTCAAAGAATCTGGATTCAGTTCCTAGTTTTGCCCCAAATTCTCCATGCAAACTTGAGCAAATTACTTCAGCTCTTTGGGCTTCAGTTTCCCCATCTGTAAAATGGGGAGCAGCCTCCCACCATTTCCTGATTTAGCCTTTGGGGTTTTTGTGGCAAGGATTCTCGGTCACTGTGGGCACGTCTACACTGCAGGTAGACACCGGCGGCTGGCCCGTGCCCACTGACATGGGCTCACACGGCTCAGGCTGTGGGGCTGTTGAATGGGGGTGTCGATGGTCCGGCTTGGGCTGCAGCCCAAGGTCTGGCCCCCTCCCACCTCACAGGGTCCTCCAGCCTGAGCCCAGACCCCTACCCTGCCATGAACCAGCCCCTTCGCCCGAGCCCTGGGCGCCCGAGTCAGCTGGCATGGGCCAGCTGCGGGTTTTTAATGGCAGGGTGGAGATACCCTGGGTGTCTGTGCATCCCCTGTCCCAATGGGGCCCCTGATCTTGGTCAGGGTCTGTGCAGAGCCCGGCACGACAGCGGCCCGACCTCAGTCGGGGGCTCCGCCACTCCCGGCGTTACCGGATCCCGGATTTTGTTTGGGGTCCCTGCAGCACCTGGCAAAAAGTGGGGCCAGGATCTCCGTGAGGGTCTGTGCAGAGCCCAGTACAGTGGTGGGGCATGATGTTGGCCGAGGTCAATGCAGGGCCAGGCCCAGCGGGGACACAGATCGCAGTCGAAGTCTCTGAACTTCCCAGGACACTGGAGGCCGCAGTCGGGGCCGAAGTCGTGTGTTGCTTTGCACGAGGGGGGCCCTGATTTCAGTCCAGGTCTCAGTTTTACCTGGCACAAGGGGGGGCCTGATGTCAGCTGGGGTCTCTTCAGGGGCCTGCAGAACAGGGGCGCAGATCTCCGTTGGGGTCTCCACAGCGCCTGTCACAACAGCGGGGTCTGACCCGTGTTGGGGTCTCTGCCGGGCCTAGCAGAACAGGGGCCCGGAGCTCAGCCAGGGCCCCTGTGGCCCCCGGCCCGACAAGGTCCCTGCTCTCTGTCGGGGCGCGGGCAGTCCCTGGCGCAACGAGGGCCCCAAACTCGGTCAGGGTCTGTGCCGCGCCCGGCACGCGGGGGGGGCTCCTGACCTCAGTCCGACACCTGGGGGGGGGAAGCGGGAAGATCGCCAAGGATTTGCTGTCGGTATTTCACAAGGGAGGAGAACACGGGGCACAGGCGAAGGACACGTCCCTGCAGGGAAAATGGGGGGCCGGGGACCCCCCAGACCGGAGACCTGAACTGGCCACGGGCGGAGGGGGGAGGAAACGGGGTACGGGGGGGGGCAGAGCCCGTCTCAGGGAGGTGGGGGAAGGGGGGGTCACCCGGGCTGCCCCTCGCTGCTGTGGGGACAGAAAGGGGGCAGGGCGGGAGCGGGGGGGTCCCAGGGGAGGGGGCAGCGGTAAATCCGAGGGGATCTCAGCCCCCCCCCCGCCTCTCCCCGCTCCCCGGGGGGGCCCGGCTCCTCCGCCCCCCGGCCACGTCCGGGCCGCGCCGACATTTTTCCCCGGTCTCCCCCCGCCCGGCCCCCCCGGGGGCAGATCCCGGCGCTGCGAGAGGCCGGGTCCCCCCCCCGGACCCGGGGCAGAGTCACCGCCCGGCCCCCCCGGGGCTCGCTCCGGTACCTGGAGGCTGCAGCGCCGCAGCGGGGCGGGCGGAGCCCGGGGCGGCCCCAGGGCGGCTCCGGCGGGAGCGGGGCCCGGGCCGGGCACGGGGGGGTTAACGAAGGTCTCGCGCCGCCCCCCCCGCCCCCGCGATCTGCGCATGCCCAGAGCTCCAACGGCCCCAACCGCTCCCCGGCCCCGCGCGAGCCCAGCCCGGCTCCGCCTCCCCCCTCTGACGTCAGTTCCGCTCCCGGGAGACTCAGGAACTACATCTCCCAGCGTGCCCCGGGCGCCGCTTCCGCCTCCTCCGGCCCAGGGCAGGGCGGGCCCCGGGGTCAGCCTGACCCGCCCCCGCCGGCGCCTGCCCGCGCCTCAGGCGGACTCTGGTGCCCGCGCGTCCCGCCCGCTGGGGCTCGAACCAACCGCCCCCCGGCCCCGCCCCCGGGTCAAACCGTCCTCCTAGCCCCGCCCCCGCGTCCAACCGTCCTCCTAGCCCCGCCCCCGGCTCCAACCGTCCTCCTAGCCCCGCCCCCGCGTCCAACCGGCCCCCCGGCCCCGCCCCCGGCTCCAACCGTCCTCCTAGCCCCGCCCCCGCGTCCAACCGTCCTCCTAGCCCCGCCCCCGGCTCCAACCGTCCTCCTAGCCCCGCCCCCGCGTCCAACCGTCCTCGCGGCCCCTCCCCCGCGTCCAACCGGCCCCCCGGCCCCTCCCCTGGGTCCAACCGCTCCCCCGGCACCGCCCCCGCGTCCAACCGCCCCCCCGGCCCCGCCCCCGGGTCCAACCGTCCTCGCGGCCCCGCCCCCGGGTCCAACCGGCCCCCCGGCCCCGCGTCCAACCGCCCCCCCGGCCCCGCCCCCGGGTCCAACCGTCCTCCTAGCCCCGCCCCCGGGTCCAACCGCCCCCCGGCCCCGCCCCCGCGTCCAACCGCCCCCCCAGCCCCGCCCCCGCGTCCAACCGTCCTCCTAGCCCCGCCCCCGCGTCCAACCGTCCTCCTAGCCCCGCCCCTGCGTCCAACCGCCCCCCCGGCCCGCCCCCGCGTCCAACCGTCCTCCTAGCCCCGCCCCCGCATCCAACCGTCCTCCTAGCCCCGCCCCTGCATCCAACCGCCCCCCCGGCCCCGCCCCCGGGTCCAACCGCCCTCCTAGCCCCGCCCCCGGGTCCAACCGTCACCCCAGCCCCGCCCCCGGGTCCAACCGTCACCCCGGCCCCGCCCCCGGGTCCAACCGTCCTCGCGGCCCCTCCCCCGCCTCTAACCGGCCCCCCGGCCCCGCCCCCGGGTCCAACCGTCACCCCGGCCCCGCCCCCGGGTCCAACCGCCCCTCGGCCCCGCCCCCGCCTCTAACCGGCCCCCCGGCCCCGCCCCCGGGTCCAACTGTCCTCCTAGCCCCGCCCCCGTGTCCAACCGTCCCCGCCGGCCCCTCCCCCGCCTCCAACCGCCCCCCCCGGCCCCGCCTGTGGCTTCACCCGTGCCGTGCGGGGCGCCCCACTGCCACCCTGCCGGGGGCCCTGTCCTTGCTCCCGGGGCTGCGGAAGACACCTGGCCGCTTTCGGGACCAGCCCTTCCCCCGGGGGCTCTGGCCTCTCCGGGTCATAGAATCATAGAATCATAGAATATCAGGGTCGGAAGGGACCCCAGAAGGTCATCTAGTCCAACCCCCTGCTCGAAGCAGGACCAATTCCCAGTTAAATCATCCCAGCCAGGGCTTTGTCAAGCCTGACCTTAAAAACCTCTAAGGAAGGAGATTCTACCACCTCCCTAGGTAACGCATTCCAGTGTTTTACCACCCTCAGTGAAAAAGTTTTTCCTAATATCCAACCTAAACCTCCCCCACTGCAACTTGAGACCATTACTCCTTGTCCTGTCATCAGCTACCACTGAGAACAGTCTAGAGCCATCCTCTTTGGAACCCCCTCTCAGGTAGTTGAAAGCAGCTATCAAATCCCCCCTCATTCTTCTCTTCCGTAGACTAAACGTCCCCAGTTTCCTCAGCCTCTCCTCATAACTCATGTGTTCCAGACCCCTCCTCATTTTTGTTGCCCTCCGCTGGACTCTTTCCAATTTTTCCACATCCTTCTTGTCGTGTGGGGCCCAAAACTGGACACAGTACTCCAGATTAGGCCTCACCAATGTCGAATAGAGGGGAACGATCACGTCCCTCGATCTGCTGGCAATGCCCCTACTTATACAGCCCAAAATCCCATTGGCCTTCTTGGCAACAAGGGCACACTGCTGACTCATATCCAGCTTCTCGTCCACTGTCACCCCTAGGTCCTTTTCAGCAGAACTGCTGCCGAGCCATTCGGTCCCTAGTCTGTAGCGATGCATGGGATTCTTCCATCCTAAGTGCAGGACTCTGCTCTTGTCCTTGTTGAACCTCATCAGATTTCTTTTGGCCCAATCCTCCAATCTGTCTAGGTCCCTCTGTATCCTATCCCTGCCCTCCAGCGTATCTATCTCTCCTCCCAGTTTAGTGTCATCTGCAAACTTGCTGAGGGTGCAATCCACACCATCCTCCAGATCATTTATGAAGATATTGAACAAAACCGGCCCCAGGACCGACCTTTGGGGCACTCCACTTGATACCGGTTGCCAACTAGACATGGAGCCATTGATCGCTGCCCGTTGAGCCCGACAATCTAGCCAGCTTTGTCTCGTACCGTACAGAGCCCCACTTCTCGGATCTACCCCACAGCTCTTTTTCTGCCTTCCTTCCTACCAGCCCCCCGCTCCCCGGGCCCCTTCCTGGCTCCTTCAAGCCCAACCTGGGCTGCAGCTGCCGCACTCACCAGGCCAGGGACTTTCTGAGGTGGGAACTAGCCCCATCTCTGCTCCTCCTCCTGCCTCTGTGTTTTCCAGAGCTGCTGCAGGGACTGACCCACAACCAGGCTTTCACTCCTATTAGCACTTGCAGGGGCCGATCCAGCTACGGGAGAGTGAGCGCCCCTGGGAGCCGGGAAGTGACCAAGTCTCCATGCCAGAGGGCGGGGGGAGGGGGAAGAAAGGGAAAGAGGAGAGAGAGACCAAAAGGGGATAAGGAGAAATAAGTGGGGAAAGCAGTACCCAGCTCTTTTCTGCTGCATCACCACTGAGTAGATTGTTCCTGAGCTTGTTCCTGAGCTCTGGCATTCCAGCCCCGGTTGCTTATTGAAAGAAATGACTCAATATCCCAGTTACATGCTTTATTAACATGAACAAATAAATCCAAGAGCTCCCATCACTAAGGCTAAATGACTATTCACCTCTCAGCTAAGGGTTAAAAAATGCAGTGATAAAGTTCAGGTCAGATCAGTAAATCAATGAGTTAACAAGGATATTACGTTGGAATCAAATTATCAATTTAATCAAACCATCAGATTAATACAGCAGAAAATCAATGCTTATAAATCCTAAAAGAGCAACCCAAGAAGGCAGGTGCATACTTAGTGATGCCAAAACCCCAATCAGAGATTTTTACCCAGGCAATGCAACCCAGATTTAGCTGAATATTTCAATACCAAAACCAAATTATTGCTTATATTTAGCCTACAACCTCAAAGCTAATTACAGTTTTCTACTTAGATTTCACTATTGTGTAGCTAATACTTCAACTCGCCCTCTCGCCTCAGAGAGCGCTGAAGTGTAACTGCTATTGTGTGTTCACACTGTCAGCTACCTGTGCAATAGCGTGTTCACACTTGTGGCACTTGCAGAGGTGTTCAGAGCGGTGCACTCGGGGCAGCTATTGCACTGAGCATCGCTTCCTTTTCTGCCGCTAAGAGTTGTGGGAAGGCAGAGGGGGTAGCGGGGCATCCTGGGTCCTGTCCCAATGCCCCATGATGCATTGCTTTGCATCACAGTAATCCCTGTGCTTCCATCTGCATTTGGTACCATCTTTCAACGGTTTGTGTACTGCACACCCTGCCTCTTTCAGGCTGCAGGAATGGATCCCGCACTGTTGACCAAGATGATGCTCACTCTCACTAACACGTCACGAGTGGCAGTGGTGTTATTCCTTAAACTACAAAGGCAAGAGGAGTTCGACATTGATCTCTCCACTCAAATAGCTACACATGAGATTGCTTGCAGCATTCACAGAGGTGCTGACCACAGTGGAACGCTTCTTTTGGGCTCGGTAAACAAGCACTTAGTGGTGGGATCACATCGTCATGCACACGTGGGATGATGAGCAGTGGCTGCAGAGCTTTTGGATGAGGAAAGCCACCTTCATGGGACTGTGTGATGAGCTCACCCCAGCTCTGGAGCACAAGGACAAGAGAACGAGAGCTGCCCTGTCATTGGAGAAGAACATGGCAGTTGTACTCTGGAAGCTGGCTACTCCAGACTGCTAGCAGTTGCTAACCAGTTTGGCTTGGGAAAGTCGACCACTGGACACTTGTTACTGGAAGTGTGCAGGGCCACTAATTGCATCATGCTCCGAAAGACACTGACCCTGGGCAACATGAGTGACATTGTGGATGGCTTTGCACAAATGGGCTTCCCTAACTGCGGAGGGGCGATAGATGGCATGCATATTCCAATTCTGGCACCAGACCACCTAGCCACCGAGTACATTGTTAGGCAGGGGTATTTCTCTATGGTTCTCCAGGTGCTTGTGGATCACCATGGACCTTTCACAGAACTGAAGCCATTCTGTACAGTTTCAGGGTTTTTTTCTACTTAAGTAAATCCTTCTTAAGTAAGGCTGGTCCAGAAGGGTGCATGCATCTTTTGGAACACTGGCCTGTTCAGGAAGCTGCAAGAAGGGACTTTCTTCCGGTATCAGAAGATCACTGTAGGGGAAGTCGAAATGGCCACAGTGATCCTGGGAAACCCCTCCTACCCCTTAATGCTGTGGCTTATGAAGCCATACACGGGGCACCTTGACAAGTGGGGGGCGGGATAGCTCAGTGGTTTGAGCATTGGCCTGCTAAACCCAGGGTTGTGAGTTCAATCCCTGAGGGGACCATTTAGGGATTTGGGGCAAAAATTGGGGCTTGGTCCTGCTTTGAGCAGAGGGTTGGACTAGATGACCTCCTGAGGTCCCTTCCAATCCTGATATTCTATGAACAGCAAGGAATGGTTCAACAGGCTGAGCAAGTGCAGAATGATTGTTGAGTGTGCTTTCAGCTGTTTAAAGGCCCTCTAGCACTGCCTATATGGGAGGTGGGACCTGGCCGATGACAATATTCCTCTGCTTATAGCCACATGCTTTACGCTCCATACTATTTGTGAAGGGAAGGGTGAAAGCTTCACTCAGGGCTGGACCGCTGAGGCTCAGTGCCTGGAGGCTGAATTTGAACAGCCAGAGACCAGGGCTATTAGAGGGGCACAGTGTGGGCCCAAAAGGATCAGGGATGGCTTGAGGCAGCAAATTGAAGCTACTAACATTTGTTGCTATGCACAGGAGTGCTGTGCTTGTCATGCTAGGACGTGTCTGTGATTGGTGCAGACGATGCACCATGAAGGCTTAAGAAAATTGCGCGTTGCTTTGCAGGGCTCTGTTTCCTTTTAATTAATGGAATAAAGGTTGCTTTCAAAGCAAAATTATTCTTTTATTAAAAAACCACCGGAGGAGAGACACAAATAAACAAACAACAACAAAAATAAGGACTGTGGGGAGTGGGGGAAGGGAGGGTCCCATGAGGAAGTGGGGTCCTGGGACCGTTAAAGATTTGTGTATATCCAGGTATCATATGCAGCCTTATCCCTTGGAGTACAGTGAAGTGGGCACTGTACTTCAGCAGGAATAAACTGCAGAAGGATGGGTGTTGAGTGTACTGGGTGCCCGCAGGGCTGGACTGTGATGGGGAAGGAGTGGAATGCAGCGGGTACAGACTGGAGCCAGGATTTTGATAAGAGTGTGTTGGCATTGTCGGGCGGGGGGAGGGGGCGCATGGGAAAGTGGCTGCAGGGGAGGGCGGGCGGGCACAGAGCTGCTCGGTTTTCAGTGCTAGTAGCACTTGGAGAATGTCCGCTTGGCACTCCACAAGGATTAAGAGCTGCTCCATGGCTTCATTCTGGCGCACCCCATTCTCCTTTCGGTCCCTTTTCTTGCTGTTCGGCCACTCCTTCAACTCTTGTTTTTCGGCTGCGGAGTGCATCATGACCTCATGCAGAAAGTTCTCTTTAGTTCTTCAGGGCTGCTTTCTAAATCTGTGTAGCCGTTCAGCTGGTGATAAGGAGGAGGCTGGGCTCCCAAGGTCTTATCTGTGAAGCCAAAATGCAACATTTTACAGAAGCAGTATTGCTTGAAACACAGAGATCACGGATTCAGTGATTTAAAACACAGCCACGATTCACATACCTAATCACTAACTGGCTGACCCCAAGCAAGCAGACACGAGCCACAAGACCCCCAAAATGGTAACAGCAGGGGCAGTTGAAATCACTGTTCCAGGACCATACTGTACACTGGGCACGTGGCTCTTGGGGAGAGACAGCAATGGGCAGGGGGTCTCATAATCATTCCTGTGCCCACATTTTCCACAGGCCGTGTTCATTACAGAAGATATCTCATTGAAGAGGGCAAGCAGGAAATCAAGGGAGGGTCTTCTCCAAGACTGCGGCTTCCGCCCTGGCCTGTATGTGGCTTGCCTGTGTGCAGCAGTGGTCTCCCAGCAATGGTCTCCCCGTGACAGCAGAGTGGCGCAGGAAAATTACCCTTAATGGGGCAAGAAACAAAGCAGAAGTGAGGGAGTCAATCAACACCCTGTTCTGCTGCTCTGACTGGGCATGTGGTGGTACACACATCATACAGACACTGGCCTGCTATCTGCAACCCTCCTGCCCCCAACAACTCGCTTCAGCAATTCCCAAAATCAAAACCATTTACCAGGGGCCTCCTCTCCTGTTTGCGCTTTGCCAAGCTCCGACAGCTGTGACTGGCTTGTCTCCTCTGGGGCAGAGAACTCCTTGCTGCATGCATCTCTGGCCTCTGAGTCCTCCTCTGCCTCTGGATCCTGCTCGGCCTCCGTAGCCTTATCCAAGATTTCCTCCTTTTGGCTCAGTCCACTCTCAACTGGCACACAAGCCACAGAAGTATTCACAGTAGCCTTTTCAGTGGAGATGAGGTCACAACTGAGTATCGCATCCAACTCTTTGTAATACCAGCAGCTCATGGGTGCATCACTGGAGTGGTGGTTTGCCTCCTGCACCTTGTGGTAGGCATTTCACAGCTCCTTCAGTTGGCCCAGCACTGCAGTGTGTCCCGGTCATGGTCCCTTTCTCTGATGCATTGTGAAATCTGTCCATAGGTATCATAATTCCTATGGCTGGAGCGCAGCTGGGACTGGACAGCCTCCTCTCCCCAAATGCCGATGAGGTTCAGCAGCTCGTCATTGCTCCAAGCCGGGGATAGCCTGGGGCGTGGAGCAGGCCTGGTGACCTGGAAAGATGCGCTGAGGCCACTGCATGCGTCACCAAGCAAACGGAAGGGGACTTTCAAATTTCCCAAGGAATTTCAGGAGTGGGGTTCACAGTTGGTCACTGAGGGCAGTGCAGTAGAGTTCAAACAGATGACCAGAGAGGCGAGAACAGGGATTGTGGGACCCCTCCCAGAGGCCAATAGCAGCGCTGTAGCCCCGGTGCAGAAAGCTCTACGCCTCTCGTCGGGGTGGCTTTTTTACAGTGCTGCAACTGCGCAGTTTCTGTGCACTAAGTGGCTTGGCGGTGTGTACACCTCAGAAGTTACAACACAGAAAGCTGCTTTCCTGTGCAGAAACTTGCCAGTGTATACAAGGCCATAGATGGCTTACATAAGAACGCAAGACTGGTCACACTAGGTCAGACCAATGGTCCATCTAGACCAGTGTGCTGTCTGAGAATGACTAGTGCCAGGTGTGTCAGAGGGAATGAACAGAACAGGCTTGTTGACCTACAAGGTGAAGGTCTGTCACCCTTACCTTTAACATTATTGTAGTCAATTCCTACTTATCCTATCTTACCAGCCTTTCCCCCGAGGTTACTGGGCAAATCAGGTGTGAACCACTGCTTTGATACAGACCTGTCTCAATCCAGCTGAATTGAGGCAGACTTTGGGCCAATGTCAGTTTGTAAAAGGCCTGCTTCACCCAGCAGGTTTCTCAAAGTATCTGTTGCTGTGAATCGCATGTACTGTGGAAGTGAACCCCAAAGATATCAACAATGAAAGAAACACAAGGCTAGTTCTGAGTAGGTTTCCAAAGCCAGGCCTGAGGGTTAAATAGCTGTACTCAAAAGGAACAGAGCCTCAACACCTATAAAAAGAATTGGTTGGTTCCACATCTTCGCTCAAGTAATTTTCCTCTTAACAGAATATTTATTTTAAAATTTATCAAAATTTTAATCAGGAAAAGTCAACATGGATTCACCAATGGCAAGTCATGCCTGACCAACCTATTGCCTTCTATGAGGCGATAACTGGCTCTGTAGATATGGGGAAAGAAGTGGATATGATATATCTTGACTTTACAAAGGTTTTGGTACTGTCTCTCACAGTATTCTTGCCAGCAAGTTAAAAAAGTTTGGATTGGATGAATGGACTATAAAGTGGATAGTAAGCTGGCTATATTGTCGGGCTCAATGGGTAAGGATGAATGGCTCAAGTCTAGCTGGCAGACAGGAGTGCCCCAGGAGTCGGTCCTGAGGCTGGTTTTGTTCAACATCTTTATTAATGATCTGGATGATGGGATAGATTAGACCCTCAGCAAGTTCACAGATGACACTAAGCTGAGGGAAGAGGGAGATATGCTAGAGGGTAAGGACAGGGTCCAGAACGACCTAGACAAATTGGAAGATTGAGCCAAAAGAAATCTGATTAAATTCTATGAGGACAAGTGTGGGGAGGGGGAGGTATAGCACAGTGGTTTGAGCATTGGCCTGCTAAACCCAGGATTGAGAGTTCAATCCTTGAGGGGGCCGTTTAGCAATCTTGGGCAAAAATTGGGGATTGGTCCTGCTTTGAGGAGGGAGTTGGACTAGATGACCTCCTGAGGTCCCTTCCAACCCTGCTATTCTATGATTGTAAGTGCAGAGTCCTGCACTTCGGACGGAAGAATCCCATGAACAGCTACAGGCTGGGAACCGACTGGCTAAGTAGCAGTTCTGCAGAACATGACCTTAGGGAATATAGTGGATCAGAAGCTGGATATGAGTCAGCAGTGTGCCCTTGTTTCTAAGAAGACTAATGGCATATTGGGCTGCATTAGTAGGAGCACTGCCAGCAGACCAAGGGAATTGATTGTTCCCATCTATTCGGCACTGGTGAAGCCACATCGAGAGTACTGCGTCCAGTTTTGGGTCCCCCACTACAGAAAGGATGTGGACAAATTGGAGAGAGTCCAGCAGAGGGCAACTAAAATGATCAGGGGGCTGGGGCACCTAACTTATGATGAGTGGCTGAGGGAACTGGGCTTATTTAGTCTGCAGAAGAGTGAGGGGGGATTTGATAGCAGCCTTCAACTACCTGAAAGGGTGTTCCAGAGAGGATGGTGCTTGGATGTTCTTGTTCTGTCATATGCCACCACTGAGGACCAATGGTCTCAAGTTGCAGTGGGGGAGGTTTAGGTTGGATATTAGCAAACACTATTTCACTAGGAGGGTGGTGAAGCACTGGAATGGGTTCCCTAGGGAGGTGGTGGAATCTCCATTCGGAGAGGTTTTTAAGGCCCAGCTTGACAAAGCCCTGGCTGGGATGATTTAGTTGGTGTTGGGCCTGCTTTAAGCAGGGGGTTGGACTAGATGACCTCTTGAGGTCTCTTCCAACCCTAATCTTCTAGGATTCTAAGAGTCTCTCTAAGCTTCATGAAAGTTTGGATCCAAATGGCAAAAAACAGTTGTGCCCAGTTTAATCATGGCATCCTTTAGGAGTGTGATCAGTGCCACTTAACTAGGGAGCAGCGTTCTAAAAATAGTTTACCTGGGCCACAGGTCACCATAGCTTCCATCTCTGGGGTGAAAATCAATCACTAGTACGTGCAATTTCTACCTGAGTTCTTGTCATATCTTTGACCCTCCTTGGAGTAATTTTACACTTCCCTGGAGTAGAATTCTTCACCTAGCATACAACATATCAGTAGCGATAGTGAGGTATAACTCCCCCAAATATGCCCTTTTATTTCTTTAATCTGGTGGCACAGATTTAAATTAGGGACTAAATTCAGGTGCTGCTTAGAATCCCTGTAAGACACCAAATGTCAGGTATCTATTAACAATAGGTGTCTTTCTGCAGCTCTATCACATTCAACATGGATTTCATTTTCTACACGTTTCCAGGATCTCCCAGGGGTGAGCTGAACAGAAATGTCACTTCCATTTTTCCCATCCCTACCTAGATAGGGATTGCATTTCCCAAATAATAGGCAACATGCACCTGATTAGGAAGGAGATATCTTCAGGAGCGACCTCTTTCAGAGCCTGGACAGAACTGCTTTGGGAGCCAAATGCATGGGTATTTTGCTTAGTTACAAGTCATTTACTAAGGAATCCTCTTCCCAGCCCTTTAGACAAAATATTGACCTAACCAATTCAACAGCAGGAGGATTGGGATGGTGATGGGGAATAAGGGAATCCCTCCACCTTAACCTATGTTCTTCTGTTGTTACAGAGCACGAAATGACATTTTTCCTTATCCCTGCCCTTTGTTATAGTTCAATATATTTTAAGTGAGGAAAATGGTAGTAAAGATATCTGCTCTCCAGCACAACCTGAATTAACATCAGAGCAACTGGGAATGAAACCATTTGTTCCCCAAGGGGGAACTTGATGTCTAACAATTGCTTTGAAATGAGGGAACAGTATAACCGTGATGCTCAGGGTTTGTTTAGACTAGGAAAAGTGATGGAGTTTAGGTCAGGTCAAGGGGAAAGTTAATGCCAAACACTGCACCTGGGCTGCCTCTGCTCTACCACTATAATTGTCTTTTCACACCAAGATCACTCACTTGAGCAGCCAATGCCATGTACAGCCCTAGTGGATGTAAGGCACGGGTACTTTGTTGCCTCAGTGTAGCTTGTTGGGATCAAACCTCTCTCTCCCACCTGGAGATGATGAACATTCCTGGCGGGAGGGACACACATTCCTATGATTCAAAAGGAAAGGAGTTGACAGAAAAGATCACAGGACTGACCCCAAAGAAGGGTGAGCTGCAAAGGCAGAAGCAGGCAACTGATCTGGTGGAGCTGAGAAACCACAGTGAAGATGGTGCAAAAAATCACTATGTGGGAACTAGCAAATGTGATTTAAAAAAAATAAAAATTAAAAAAAAAAAATCTATGGCCAGCCCTAGTCAAGGCATTTATTACAGTTCTCTCTCATGTGGATTTTCTGATGTTTAATAAGGGTTGAGCTCTGATTGAAGTTTTTCCCACACTCAGAGCATCCATAAGGTTTCTCACCCGTGTGGATTCTTTGATGTGTGGTAAGGGCTGAGCTATCACTGAAGCGTTTCCCGCACTCAGAGCATGTGTAGGGTTTCTCTCCTGTGTGGATTCTGCGATGTATGATAAGGTGTGAGTGCTGACTAAAGCTTTTCCCACACTCAGAGCATGTGTAGGGCGTCTCTCCGGTATGGATTTGCTGATGTCTGATAAGGGTTGAGCTAAGATTGAAGCGTTTCCCACACTCAGAGCACGCATAGGGTTTCTCACCCGTGTGGATTCTCTGATGTGTGGTAAGGGCTGAGCTATCATTGAAGCGTTTCCCACACTCAGAGCATGTGTAGGGCGTCTCTCCTGTGTGGAGTCGCTGATGTCGGATAAGGTTTGAGCTCTGATTGAAGCTTTTCCCGCACTCAGAGCAGGTGTAGGGCATCTCTCCTGTGTGGATTCTCTGATGTGTGATCAGGGATGAGCTCTGATTGAAGCTTTTCCCGCACTCCGAGCATGTGTAGAGCGTCTCCCCTGTGTGGATTTGCCGATGTCTGATGAGGTTTGAGCTCCGATTGAAGCGTTTCCCACACTCAGAGCATCCATAAGGTTTCTCCCCTGTGTGGATTCTGCGATGTCTGATTACATGTGAGCTCCAATTGAAGCATTTCCCACACTCAGAGCATCCATAAGGTTTCTCACCCGTGTGGATTCTCCAATGAGTGATAAGGGAAGAGCTCCTATTGAAGCTTTTCCCGCACTCAGAGCACATGAATGGTCTCTCTCCACTGTGGAGTTTCTGATGTGTGAGAAGGTCAGAGGTCCCACTGAAGCTTTTCCCACACTCATGGCATGTGTAGCGTGTCTCTTCCAAGTTGATTCTCTCATGTGTTATAAGGTCTGAGTGGCTACTCAAGTTTTCCTCTGGCCTCTGCTGAGTCTCACAGGCTTTTGCTTTTTCTGGGAGTGCACTCCTGGAATCATTCCCTTTGGATCCTCCTGATAATATCTCATGTGGTACTACTTGCTCAGAATATTTCTGCTGGGGTGTCTCCTCCTCATTCTCACTCACCATCTTGTCACCTGATGTGAGACAGGGAGAATCCAGACATAGCTCACTCCCTATGCTAGAGAGAAAGGAAATCTCAGAGAGAGGAATGGAAAAAGGGATGAACAAGCCAAAATGTGTGCGGGAGAGATCAAATCTATCAGGAGCTAATTTTCCCCAAATCCTTCCTCAGAGGAGAGAAAAGATGGGATCAGTTCTGGGTCCACCTCTCCCCAGAACACTCAGGGGAAAGCGAGATTGGGGAGGGACCTGCTGCCAGTCGGCAGTCAGGATAGGTGAGAAGCCATGAGTGACATCTGCCTAATGATTCCACATCTGCAGGGAACAATCCTGAACTTGGAAAGCTCACAAGGTCTTTGTAGGGCATCCCAAATATTTCCTGCATTCCCAAACAGTTTTTGAGTTCGTTTAACCAATTCCTCACCTGTGCAGGAAGCTCTCGGGAGCACTTCTTTCTCAGAGCCCTGGAGGTCTGGGACACACGGCTCTTCCCCTCCTTCCAGCTGCGAGATCACATCAGGTCTGGAAACCCTACTCCAGACAAAGAAAACAAGGGAGGTCAGTGGAATTTGTGGGATACTTGTCACAAAGAATATACCATGGTTTTAACCGAAGCTAGTTTTTAAGCAGTAACATCCCAATTCCAGCTTTCTTGGCTCAAAGTGGCAGGAGAGTTATTATTATTATAAATCATATTCATTACCTTAGTGCCTAAGGAGCAACTAACAGTGGGTCCCCATTGTACTAGGCAAAGTACAAACAGAGAATAGTAGATGGCCCATGCCCTGAAGAATTTACAATCTAAATAGACCAGACAGACACAGGAGGGGGAAGGGGTAGAACCCACTGTTAGAATATAGATATTCAGGCCTCCCTGTAAAGCCTACACTTTAAGAATGTAGGTATATTTTTATCACTTAGCTACTTACAGGGGTATAAAAACAAAGAATCAAAATCACAGTCACCCTGTGTATGGGCCTTTTCCCACTAGGATAGTCTGAGGCCTTGTTCTTAGGCTAAGGCCTTTGGCTTAGCAGTAGGGGCAACCATAAGCGTGGAAGTGTATGGTCACATTGTCACATCCCAAACCAGTCACATTGAAATAAGGTGGTATTCGGCTGTTAGGAAGCCGATCCTGTCCGGATAGTGCCCATCCCATCAGATAAAGAAATGGATCTTAAGACGGTTAAAGAAAACTTAGCTTGATAGCATCCTGTCTGGCAAGAAATCACTTCATTAGCAATGGCTGTGAAACCCTCATTTCTTTATGTTTTATTTTTATGGCCCCCACTTTTCTGTTGTTAATCTGCCTGGTTCGCTAATTGTTTCTGTCTGCTGTATAATTAATTTTGCGAGGTGGAAGTTAATTAGGGTAGTGGGATATAATTGGTTAGAGAATTATGTTACAATATGTTAGGATTGGTTAAGTTAAATTTCAGTAAAATGATTGGTTAAGCTATAGTTGAGAATATTACTATAGAAATTGGGGTCAAACAGGAAGGGGAAGGGAAATTGGAATGATGCTTGCTAAGGGGGTGGGAACAGGGAATGGGGAACAGAGACACAGGCAAGGCAAGGCTCTGTGGTCTCAGAGTTTTGAAGGGGGATACGAGGTAAACACTCTACGGCATCAGAGCTGGATAGGGGAACACTGGGGAACAGACTCTATGGGTCTGACTGGTGTGAACTGCTTCAGAATGTGCTTGCTTGGAAACGAATCCCAATAAACATCACATTGTCTGCGCTTCAGACTTCTGGTCTTTTGCCACTTGCTGTCTGCCTTACAAGAACCAGGGAAGTGGGAGGGTGAATGGAAAGCCCTCTGACAAAACTGACATGACCTGAAAATGAAGAGGTAAGCCTTTAAGGAAGGTTTTAATACACTTTGGAACTGATCAGGGATTCCCAAGAGGACTGAGGAGGGAGCGATGGTAAATACACATTTAGATCCTTTTCTTGTTTTATATCTTTTCCCCATCAGGCACACGGGCACACTGTCATGGATCCATAGGATCTGTGCAATGCCCTGGCTTATAAACAGTCCTTGGGAGGTGCCCATTCAGTGCACGAGACCCCCAGGAGGTCCCACTCTTCCACAAGGATGAGCCATGGAGCTTCAATACCAGAGACTGAGCCTCTGGCTTCAACACTCCTATTCCAACCTGTGAGCTCTGCCCAGCAGGTACAGCTGAATGACACTCCTCTCCAGAGACTGTTCCTCAATCAATGCACAGAGCAAGTTTTTCCTGTGACACTGGGCAGACTTTTAAAACACAGCAGGGTTTATTAGTCAACTGAAACACAGCATTGGAAAGTCCTTAGATTAGGACAGAGAAGCAAAGAAGACAATAAGTGAGCTGTAGCTCACGAAAGCTCATGCTCAAATAAATTGGTTAGTCTCTAAGGTGCCACAAGTACTCCTTTTCTTTTTGCGAATACAGACTAACACGGCTGTTACTCTGAAAGAAGACAATATAATCCATACTGGCCAATGCCCTTGAGCCATGCTGCTGTAGAAAACAGTTTGGTTTCCTTTCACTGTGCCTGTCCATTTGTCTTTGCTCTGGTAGGGCTCTCTGTATCTGCAAGCCCAGTTCTTCCTGCTCCCAAAAATATAACAAGTCCATGTATGCTTCACTCAGCGAAGCAGAGATCCTCCTATGGAGAGGTGAGAATTATTCCCTTGTCTCTGTCCGTTATTCCACTGATGTAGGTTGGTCCCAGCCAGTCCTTAATGACCCATTCATATCACCCCATGACAGCTACATGACAAAACACCTCATGTCTCCTGCTCTTTATAATCATAGCAATACCAATCACAGAGGGAAACTGAGGTGTGTATTGGCATCATACATGTATCACCAAAATACCCACCTCTATCACACACACACAGCTCACTGCCCTTGGAGAGAAAGCAAAGCACAGGAACTGGAGGTTAGTCCAGTGAACACAGTGAAGGACAAGCTGCAATCCTCAAACTCTGGTCAAAAAGGAGAGGCATGTGGGTCCCGACCCATAGAGAGGGGCTGGCTAGAGGCCTGATACCTGAGGGGGCATTCCTTGAGCAGATCATGGAGGCAGGTCAAAGGCTTAGCTACCCCAGAACTGTGACATCGCAAAAGCACATTTTGGGGAATTAGGAAATCTACTGACTCAGGTGTAATGGGAGGGAGAGTATTTGGAGTAGGCTGGGGAATTAAACACAAAATTTTGGGAGCAACAGCCTCTAATTCTTCCAGAAAAGGAGAATGTAAGAAACAAGAACTGGGCCGTGCAACCTGAGGAGGGCCAGGCTCAAAGATCCAAGGAGCCTGGAGGGAAGACAGCTTGTGGCTGCTGCAGATGGAGAGAGGGGGGACAAGACTTTCTCCACACTCTCACTCCTATTGACCCCTATTCCACCCCTTCCCCAGAGCCCCCGCCCCTGCTTTTCACCTTCTCCACCCCCACTCCACCCCTTCCCCTGAGGACTGCAGTAGGGGTTGGGTGCTCTGCACTCACCAAGCGGTGCTAAGTGGAGCAACCCAACCCTAGCCCGCTCCATGCCGCCGGTGAGTGCTCGGGGGTGGTTCCCCCTACCCTTTGGCTGGGAGCCAGGGGAGCAGAGCGGTGCGGGCTGGGGCCAGGTCACTCCACTTCCCACCGCCCCATGACTGTGGGCTTGGACCTACCCTGTACTCACCGGGTGGCAGGAAGTGGAGTGACACAGCCCCAACCCACTCCACACTGCCGGCTCCTGCTGCAGGGCGTTTCCTCCCTGTCCCCCAAGGCTCCTTCTGGCCTCCTATGGAGTCCTGGTCCAGCACCACCACCCCCCGCCCTTTGAGGGGGCTGCGTAGGGCACCAAAATGGCCAGGGACAGCCCTGATGCTTGATGCTTAATTATGGACTTTCCAAAGGCCTCATATCAGTTGGGGCAGCTATTGACATTATTGCAATCAGAGTAAAGGAGCAGATATGGTATATAGTCATTCTATTACCTTAAGGAAGCGGATAAATTCCCTCTCCCAGTTACCATTTTTTCCATTTTGTCAGGTCCCCGAGACAGTGAAAACTGAAGCAGGGCCTCCCTTCTGATGGTCTCCCTTGCCCCTCGATCTTTGTTTCCAATGGTGTCCATAATTTGTAAGTATGCACAGTGCAGGACCCTCTTTACTATACTTATCTTAGTCTAATTGCTATGTGTATTGATCCTTGCCTATGATATCAATTCAAAGTCAAGTTTCTGTGTGTTTCACCAAATTTCATTTTCTCAATTAACTTTGAGAAGCCATGGAACAGGGCAAATTGTACCCAAATACGTAATCTTATAGGTTAAAAATTTCCCAGCTTAAACTACCACTGTGACAACATCAACAAAATGCCCATTTGTGCCTGGGTCCCTGTGCATAGAGATGGGGAGGTAAAATGGGGAGGGGGTAATGAGTGGGAGAGGGAGATCAAAAGATAAAATAATATTTGGGGAGAAAATGTATAATGAAGTGAAACTGAACAGAAATAAAACTGGAGTGGAGGCTCTAAAGCAACATGGCCTGGGTAGGGATTCGGGATTAAAGGTCTGGATCCCCCACAGCTCCAGATCCCGAAACCTCTCCTCCCTTCCACTGACCCACCCAGCCCACTTCCTAGGTGCCCTTCATCCACACTCCAATCCCCTTATTCCCATTATTCTCAGCCATCCCCACCACCCAGCACCTTGGGAGCTTCTTGTGTTCTCTCCTCATGTCTCACTACCTCATCCCTCCCTGCTGCTTCTTAGCTCTAACCATGCACACACCCTGTTCTGGTACTCCAGAATTATCTACTCCCCCACCCATTTCCTTCACTCCCATGGCTCTGTACTCCTTCACACATGTTGGTCCTGAACGACAACATTATACGCTCTCCTATCAAAAGAGGAGCTCATCTGACTGTCACACAAGCCATGCATGAGTCATACACCTATTTGCTTAATTTAGAATTCTACAGGGGGCATATTTTCCTCTTAAAATGAGGAAAAGGCATGAAAGCTAGTTATGAATGTAGATATTAATGTATCCAATAAGGATACATTAAATGCAATTTTAAAATGACTGATGGCACCGAAAAAAGCACCAAACATTATGTCCAAAAATTATACTAGTGTGTGGGAGACAAGGCAAAAAAAGGGGGGGGCAAAGAAACTTGTCAAAACTTGTGTGATGAATAAACGTATAAGGTTATTACTACTCAGGTTCTTTAGAGACCCCACAGCTTCTAATAACCGAGGGGACAGGACTCCTTACCCAGCAAGACCACTGTCTCATAGTTCTGCATGACATCCCTGTCGAGGGATGTCTCAGTTGGGTCCAGCAGAACCCCCTATTCCCTGGTGAAATATAGAGCCACCTCCTTGAAGGTCACCTGCCCCTGAAAGAGCAAGAGTCCAACACTCAGTACCTGCTGCCCCAGTCACAACCCCACTAGTCACAGAACAGCAGCACCAGGTAAATGGAAGCTACGGGAGGCACATGTTAACAGAGTCCCACCGCACCTTGCTTACAGCAGCCAGGAGGCATCAGAGAGTAGAAAGACAGACATTTGTGCCTCCCAACTGACAGACGGAGGCAGGGTCTTCACATCTATCACTTACCTACTAGCCAGAGCTTGATATAGGAGATGGGGCTATCTCTGGGCCCTGCTGGTGGCTCCCTGGTAGGAATCCCAACACTCTCCAAATAAAATATATGGAAGAAAGGGGAAGTCAAGAGTAAAGAATAAAAGTTAGAAGATCAGAATTGTAGAAAATTGGTAAGGAAAGCTATCAGAAATCAATGACCAAGCAATGAAAATAAGAAGGTAGTTTTACAAGTACAAAATTAATCCCAACAGTGGTAGTGGTAAATTACTAGACGGAGATGGCAGAATTATCAAAAATAATGCAGAAGAGGTAAAAGTGTTCAATAAATATTTCTCTCCTGGATTTGGAGAAAAACAGATGATGTACTCATATCATAAGATCTTGATGATGACACTCTTTCCATTCCATCAATAACTCACAAGGCCGTTAAACAGCAGCTATTAAAGTTAGACATGTTTTCCAAGAGTCTGACATCGATACTGGGCAAGAGAATGGAGCAGCCAATACTGGATTTCATTAATAAAGAATTAAAGGAGCGTAATATAATTAGTACTCATGAACAAAGGTTTAGACACAATAGATCCTATCAAACTAACTGAATTTCCTTATTGGATGAGATCAAAAGTTTGGTTGCAACTAATAGTATTGCTGTAACGTACTCCCTTGTGTAAGGCATATGACTTGGTTCAGCACAATCTGTTGACTAGAAAACTAGAAAGATACAAAATAAACACAGCATCCATTAAAAACTGTGATTGTAAATGGGGAACCATGGTCGAGTGGATTTCTTTCTAGGGGGTTCCCACAAGGATTGGTTCTTGGCTCTGTGCTATTTAACATTCTTATTCATGACCTGCAAGAGAAGATAAAATCATCACTGATAAAGTTTGCAGCTGCCACAAAGATTGGGGGTGGTGGTAACTAATGAAGTCTCAGTAGATTCAGGCTCCAGGACTGGGAGTCTGAGAAGTTTTCCCAGCCCTGGCTGGGGGATTATTTCCTGTTCCATAAAGAAGGGATGTTCCATTCCCAACTCCTCTGCCTTGAAATTAGGCCCTGCCTGACACTACACCCACATTCAGCACAGTGGTATGATTATAAAATGATTAGGACCTCATGATGATGCATTTTGTGCAAGATGGGTCACGTGCGGTGTCTTTGGAAAAGTTATAAATTTGCTGAATGTGATTATCCTATTTGGGTGCATGGATCATGTTTGTATCTGACGTTACGGACCACATGACGTGGAACTGCATTTTGGTCCCAGTAGTTTTCCACACACTGGACTAGGAACAGAGTTTGGGAAAAAAGAATTCCCATCTTATGGAAAAGCTACATAAGGTGGGGTGTGACATCATCTCTTGGACTCATTCCCCACAAGAGAACTCTGGGAAACACCTGAGGAACAAAGACTGAACTGGGAGAAGTGCTGGTTCCAGGGTCAAGGGATTTCTAGCTTGTGTATGGAAACTTGATGGACTGCTTGTATCATCAGTCAGGGTGAGAAATTGCTAATTCAAATTCTATCCATCTACTATCTTAGGCTGGGTTAGCACAAGCTTGTTGTGCATACCTTTCCCATATCGAGGCCAATGCGAACTATATTAATGAGCTTACATTATACAGATCCCTGTTCACAATAAGATGGTATAATTCTGGATTTATACGACAGCAGGTGTGCAAGGCTGGGGAGCTGGGAAATTGGCTGATGTCGTCTATCAGTTCTTGAGTGGGTTAGGTAAAGCACTCAGGTAGCTTAATTGGGTGTATGCTGCCACCTGCTCTCGTGTTGGGTGATAACAGGCCCTGGAGAGGCTGGCTGAATCTGCAGCAAAGCAGTATGAGAAGGGCCAGCCCGGCTTGAGGGTTAGAGGGCACAGCAGTTCCCAGAAGCCCCCCCCGACTGCTCCCCAGGGATGACAACTCATCACACCCTAGATTACACAAGTCTCAGCAAGTTTGTCACATCCTGTGCCCTCCCTTTCTCCACCCTAGATATTTCCTGCCTCCCACTACCTCTAGCAGCTTCCACCCTTCTATGCCAGTACTGCTCCTCTCCCTCCAAGCAGAACCCACCACCAGCTCCCTGATAATCCCTTATCTGAGCCAGCTCCATTGCAGCCATTTCCTTCCCCCTGGGAGGACAGGATGATCTGGAGTGAAACCTGGATGTTATTCTGTAGCCTGCCAGGGTGAGAAGGGCAATGTGACAGAATTCAGACAGGGGTTTTGTCCATTCCACAAGACAATTCCCCCCAGGATTTGTCCCTGCTAATGGACATTCTAGGTTCTGCCACACTGTGAAGCACAGAGTGACCTTATTCCAGTACAGGCCAAGCCCCCTCCCACAAGGGTGTAACCCTCTGAGACATGGTGAAATCCCCCCAGTTACAGAGTCTCTCTTACACTTATCAAGTTTGTGAGCATTACCAAGGTGGGAGGGGTTGCAAGTGTTTTGGAGGATAGGATTAAAATTCAAATTGATCTGGAGAAACTGGAGATATGGTCTGAAGTCAATTGGATGAAAATCAATAAGGACAAATGCAAAGTATTCCACTTAGGAAGGAACAATCAGTTGCACACATTCAAAATGAGAAATGACTGCCTAGGAAGGAGTACTGCGGAAAGGAATCTGGGGATCATAGTGGATCACAAGCTAAATATGAGTCAACAGGGTAACACTGTTCCAAAAAAAAAAAGCAAAGAACATTCTGGAATGTATTAGCAGGAGTATTGTAAGCAAGACACGTGAAGTAATCATTCCTCTCTACTCTGCACTGATTACGCCTCAACTGGAGTACTCTGTCCAGTTCTGGGTGCCACATTTCAGGAAAGATGCAGAGAAATTGGAGAAAGTGCAGAGAAGAGCAAGAAAAATTATTAAAGCTCTAGAAAACATGACTTCTGAGGGCATATTGAAAAAATTGGGTTTTTTTTAGTCTGTAGACAAGACTGAGAAGGGGCATGATCACAGCTTTGAAGTACATAAAAGCTTGTTAAAAGGAGGAAGGAGAAAAATCATTCTTAACTTCTGCAGATAGGACAAGAAGCAATGGGCTTAAATTGCAGAAAGGGCGGTTTAGGTTGGACATTAGGAAAAACTTCGTGTCAGAGTGGTTAAGCACCGAAATAAATGGCCTAGGGAGGTTGTGAAATCTCCATCATTGGGGATTTTTAAGAGCAGTCTGGACAAACACCCATCAGGGATCGTCTAGATAATACTTAATCCTGCCTTGAGTGCAGAGCACTGGACTAGATGACCTCTCAAGCTCCCTTCCACTTCTATGATTCTAGGAACCAAAGGCCAGAGAAGAGCAGACTCAAAGGAGTCACTTTGGGAGATTCTCCCTGTCATTGTCCCCAAGGCAGCTCTCTCAGGTTTACAAAGTTGTTTGATGCTCAAGCCTTTACACAGTCTCTCCTGGGAGTGCCCCCTTTCATGGGATGGGCCTAATTTTAGCTTTTGGCAAGCGTGACCTCGGGGACTCTGAGACTGCCTCCTTGCCTCACCACACCTTGTTTCTTTCTGTGGCTCCCCAGTGAGTCCAAAGGAGTAGATCCTCCTGACTGTGAGCATAAGAACAGCCCACTGAGTCAGATCAATGGTCCATCTAGCTCAGTGCCCAATGCCAGGTGCTTCAGAGGGAATGAACAGAACAGGGAATCATCAAGTGATCCATCCCCCGTCACCCATTCCCAGCTTCTGGCAAACAGAGGCTAGACACACCAACCCTGCCCATCCTGCCTGTGACACTGAGAGATGAGGTGTTGGGGGCTTTTGAAAGATCTAAGTCTTAACTGAACATGGACAAATGCAGAGCTGGAATCAGTCTGGCTCACCTGTGTTACTACTGTTAAAACAGGGATGAGAATTATAACCATGTGTTTAGACTTTATTGAATGCTTCTGAGTTGCGCCTGGGTTAATATCTGACTAGCTGCACTGTGAGCCTCTGTGGCTCTGTAAATCACCAGACAGGAGAGAGACTTTACCTAGGTGAAGGGCTGATTGCCAACAGAATGCGTTACACCCTGCCTGGCAGGAAAGGTCCATCAACACCAGACTATTATGGGAAAGGGATAACAAAACACATTCTGGGGGTCACCGCTCAGGACGTGAAGGTGACAGGCACTGTGGTGGCAGTAAAGGGGGAGGGGAGGGAGTGGGAGCAGGAGGGAGCAGCACCCTCAAAGGCAATGCTGCCAGTGGGTCTCCCCACCACATCAGGGATGGGGTTGATAGGGGGCCATTCTCTGGGCCTGGCCACAGAAGGTTTATTAGATGCTTGGAACTGTGTTCCTGTCAGGTCTTGTAAGTACAACCAGGACTCCTCAGCCAGGTCCCTTGGGGGGGGGGGCATGGAAAAGGAGTTTTGACCCCAGACTTGGGGTTCCCTGCGTCTTACCAGCCAGCCCCAAAACTGAAACCCCCTTCCCCCAGCTCCTCCTCCAGCCTTTGTCCAGTTTCCCCGGGAAAGGTGTCACCTGGGTCCAACCCCCTCCCAGCTCAGGTTACAGGCTCAGATATCCTCACTCAAGGGGAGTCATCCCCTGCTCTCCCATCCCCCATGCACACAGTCCCAGCAGAACTAGACGACATTCCCCAGTCCATCCACCCAACTCCCTGCTGCATCCCATCTCTCCCCACTTTGAGACAGAACTGAGTGGGGTCACTCTGACCAGTGACCTGGGGAAGTTCAGGGTCCCCTCTCCAGGACAATGCATCCGCTATCATGTTAGCGCTTCCCTTCACATGGACCATGTCCATATCATCATCCTGCAGGAGCAGGCTCCACCTCAGGAGCTTGGCGTTGGCTCCTTTCATCTGGTGTAGCCAGGTCAGGGGAGGGTGGTTGGTGTACACGGTGAAGTGTTGCCCAAATAGATATGGCTCTAGTTTCTTGAGGGCCCACACCATGGCCAGGCACTCCTTCTCGATGGCCATGTAGTTTTGCTCCTGGCATAGCAACTTCTTGCTCAGGTACACAATGGGGAGTCTCTCCCTCCTTTCATCCTCCCGCATTAACACCGCACCCAGCCCCGTGTCCGAGGCGTCAGTGAACACCATAAAGGGCTTGTCAAAGTCAGGGTTTGCCAGAACTGGGCCACTGACCAGAGCCTCCTTCAGCTCCCGGAAAGCCTCCTGGCCCTGCTCGGTCCAGATCACCTTGTCTGGCTTCCCCTTCCTGCATAGCCCAGTGATGGGGGCGGCTGTGGTGCTAAAGTGGGGCACAAATCTTCACTAGTACCCCGCCATCCCAATAAAGGCTTGGGCCTGCTTTTTGGTTTGGGGAGTGGGCCAGTGTCTGATCACCTCCACTTTGGCTGGTTCCAGCTTTAGGCAGCCGCTCCCCACCCAATGGCCCAGGTAAGATACTTCTGCCATCCCCACCTTGCACTTCTCAGCTTTTACAGTTAGCCCAGCCCCCTGGAGTCGGTCCAGCACTTGTCTAACCTGGGACACGTGGTCCTCCCAGGTCTGGCTAAAGACACAGATGTCATCAATATACGCCACGGCAAAACTCTCCATCCCCCTCAGGAGCTGGTCCACCAGACGCTGGAAGGTGGCCGGCGCCCCCTTGAGGCCGAAAGGCAGGGTCAGGAACTCAGAGCCCCAGAGGGGTGATAAAGGCCGATTTCAGCCTGGCATCTGCCTCCAGCGGCACTTGCCAGTAGCCCTTTGTAAGGTCCATGGTGGTAAGGTACCGGGCTCCTCCCAGTTTGTCTAGGAGCTCGTCGGACCTGGACATGGGGTGGGCATCAGATATAGTGATGGCATTGAGCATCCGATAGTCCACACAG
Organism: Caretta caretta; assembly: GCF_965140235.1. Taxonomy (NCBI): domain Eukaryota; kingdom Metazoa; phylum Chordata; order Testudines; family Cheloniidae; genus Caretta; species Caretta caretta. The sequence continues at coordinate 15,812,496 of NC_134233.1, forward strand.
ATCCGGATCGACCCATCCCTTTTGGGGACCAGCACCACCGGCGGGGCCCAAGGGCTGGCAGATGGCTGGATCACCCCCAAAGCCAGCATGTCCCTGACCTCTCTTTCCAAGCCCGGAGCAGTTTTCCCTGTGATGCGGAAGGGGGAGCATCTTACAGGGGTATGTCCAGGCTGGTTGGAAAACAGCTGTCGGTACAGATGCAGGACCCCTCTGATCTCAGCTTGCTGGGCAGGAGTTAGCTGATCCGAGAGGGGAATTGTTTCCAGGGGGGAACCAGCTCTGGTCGCAGGGAACAGATCTACTAAAGGGTCATCTCCCTGCTCCTCCCAATGTCCGCACACAGCCAACACCACATCCCCCCTGTCATACTATGGCTTCATCATATTCACATGAAACACCCAGCGCTGATGTGCCCGGTTTGACAGCTCCACCACACAGTTTACCTCATTTAGCTGCTTGACAACCTTGAAGGGACCTTCCCAGGCAGCCTGAACTTTGTTTTTCCTCACGGGGATGAGAATCATAGAATATCAGGGTTGGAAGGACCTCAGGAGGTCATCTGGTCCAACCCCCTGCTCAAAGCAGGACCGATCCCCAATTAAATCATCCCAGCCAGGGTTTTGTCAAGCCTGACCTTAAAAACTTCTAAGGAAGGAGATTCCACCACCTCCCTAGGTAACGCATTCCAGTGCTTCACCATCCTCCTAGGGAAAAAGTTTTTCCTAATATCCAACCTAAACCTCCCCCACTGCAATTTGAGACCATTACTCCTCGTTCTGTCATCTGCTACCACTGAGAACAGTCTAGAGCCATCCTCTCTGGAACCCCCTTTCAGGTAGTTGGGGCATGGCATGGGTCATTTGGAGGTTTAAACTTGTGTAAATGGTGGGTTTTTCTGTAATTTGAAGTCTGTAAATCATGATTTGAGGACTTCATTAACTCAGCCAGAGGTTAGGGGTCTACTACAGGGAGGTTCTGTGGCCTGCGATGTGCAGGAGGTCAGACTAGATGATCAGGATGGTCCCTTCTGGCCTTAAAGTCTGTGAGTCTATAAACTGCCTTGCGTTGCACAGACACTGACGGCGATCAGGGCCCCATTGTGCTGCACATGGCAGAGATCAGCACCCCCATTGTGCTGGGCACTGTACAGATAGAAAGGGACAGTCCTTCCCCCAAAGAGATCACAATCCAAGTAGACAATGGGTAGGAGGAAAACAGAGAGGGGCTGGGACTTCCCCAAGGTCACCAAGCGGGTCAGTGACAGAGCCAGGAACAGACCCTGCAAACTCCAGAGCCCCAATACTCTCAGCTTGGAAAGGTCCCCAGACCCCACTGTATTAGGCTGCGGGAAGAGGTGGTTTGTCCATGGAGGCACAGGCTGTCCTGGCAGGGCAGCTCAGCTGCAGTCCCTGCACACAGCTGGGGGGGGGGGGGGGTGTCCCCCGGGTCAGGAGAAGTCAGTGTCCAGTCCTGTGGGGCTGTGCTCCTGGCTCGTACCTCCAGCACTCACTGCTGCCCCTCCGTTACCAGCTGCACTGTTCAGCCAGCCCCACGCCTCAGTGAGGTCACTGTCCCCCCCCACATCCCAAACCGTCCGACTGGGACATGGTGCACCCGTGCCAATCAGACTGCACTAGTGTAAATTGTGTCTGTACTAAGGGTTTGCACCAGTGCCTAAAACACCAGCGTGGCAGAGACCTTCAGTACCCAAAACAGCAGTATGCTGGCACTCGAACTGGGATCTCTTTCTAGCTCTGTCACGGACAGCCTGGGTGACCTGGTCTTCAAACCCTCCCATGAAGGAAATGTCACAGCCTCCCTTGGAAGCCAGTGCAAGGCAAACACAGACCACAACAGCGCTGTGCACACACACGCTGGGCTTGGGGTCAAGGGGAGAGGCAAGAATTCAAACAATCTGGGTTCAGATCCCAGTTTTGCCCCAAATGCTCTAAGAAAAATTGAGCAACTTACTTCAGCTCTCTGAGCTTCAGTTTCCCCATCTGTAAAACGGAGAGCAGCCGCCCACCATTTCCCAATTTAGCCTTTGGGGTTTTTGTGGCAAGGACCCGCGGTCGCTGTGGGCACGTCTACCCTGCAGGTGGGCACCGGCGGCCGGCCCGTGCCCGCGGACAGGGGCTCACAGGGCTCAGGCTGCGGGGCTGTTGAATGGGGGCGTCGATGGTCCGGCTTGGGCTGCAGCCCAAGGCCCGGCCCCCTCCCACCTCGCAGGGTCCTCCAGCCCGAGCCCAGACCCCTGCCCTGCCCTGAACCAGCCCCTTCGCCCGAGCCCTGGGCGCCCGAGCCGGCGGCATGGCCAGCGGCGGGCGTCGAATGGCAGGTGGGGGTACCCGGGGGGTCTGCGCAGCCCCTGTCCCAAGGGGGCCCCGACCTCGACAGGGTCTGTGCAGAGCCCGGCGCGACAGGGGCCCGACCTCAGCCGGGGGCTCCGCCGCTCCCGGACCCTGGATTTTGTGGGGGGCCCTGCAGCACCTGGGGGGGGCACCCGGGCTCCCCCTCGCTGCTGTGGGGACAGAAAGGGGGCAGGGCGGGAGCGGGGGGTCCCAGGGGAGGGGGCAGCAGTAAATCCAAGGGGATCTCGGCCCCCCCCCGCCTCTCCCCGCTCCCCGGGGGGGCCCCGGCTCGTCCCCCCCCGGCCACGTCCGGGCTGCGCCGAGATTTCCCCCGGTCTCCCCCCGCCCCCCTTCTCCTGCCGCCCCCGCTCTCCCCCCGCCCCCCTTCTCCTGCCCCCCCCCGGTCTCCCCCCGCCCCCCTTCTCCTGCCCCCCCGGTCTCCCCCCGCCCCCCTTCTCCTGCCCTCCCCGGTCTCCCCCCGCCCCCCTTCTCCTGCCCCCCCCGCCCGGTCTCCCCCCGCCCCCCTTCTCCTGCCCCCCCCCGGTGTCCCCCCGCCCCCCTTCTCCTGCCCCCCCCGGTCTCCCCCCGCCCCCCTTCTCCTGCGCCCCCGGTCTCCCCCCACCCCCCTTCTCCTGCCCCCCCGGTCTCCCTCCGCCCCCCTTCTCCTGCCCCCCCAGTCTCCCCCCTTCTCCTGCCCCCCCCGGTCTCCCCCCCCCGGACCCGGGGCAGAGTCACCGCCCGGCCCCCCCCGGGGTCGCTCCGGTACCTGGAGGCTGCAGCGCCGCAGCGGGGCGGGCGGAGCCCGGGGCGGCCCCAGGGCGGCTCCGGCGGGAGCGGGGCCCGGGCCGGGCACGGGGGGGTTAACGAAGGTCTCGCGCCGCCCCCCCCGCCCCCGCGATCTGCGCATGCCCAGAGCTCCAACGGCCCCAACCGCTCCCCGGCCCCGCGCGAGCCCAGCCCGGCTCCGCCTCCCCCCTCCGACGTCACTTCCGCTCCCGGGGGAGTCAGGTACTACATCTCCCAGCCTGCCCCGGGCGCCGCTTCCGCCTCCTCCGGCCCAGGGCAGGTGCCCGCGCGTCCCGCCCGCTCGAACCAACCGCCCCCCCGGCCCCGCCCCCGGCTCCAACCGTCCTCCTAGCCCCGCCCCCGCGTCCAACCGTCCTCCTAGCCCCGCCCCCGCATGCAACCGGCCCCCCGGCCCCGCCCCCGGCTCCAACCGTCCTCCTAGCCCCGCCCCCGCGTCCAACCGGCCCCCCGGCCCCGCCCCCGCGTCCAACCGTCCCCCCGGCCCCGCCCCCGGCTCCAACCGTCCTCCTAGCCCCGCCCCCGCGTCCAACCGTCCTCCTAGCCCCGCCCCCGCGTCCAACCGGCCCCCCGGCCCCGCCCCCGCGTCCAACCGTCCCCCCGGCCCCGCCCCCGGCTCCAACCGTCCTCCTAGCCCCGCCCCCGCGTCCAACCGTCCTCCTAGCCCCGCCCCCGCGTCCAACCGCCCCCCCGGCCCCGCCCCCGCGTCCAACCGCCCCCCCGGCCCCGCCCCCGCGTCCAAGCGTCCTGCTAGCCCCGCCCCCGGGGTCCAACCGTCGTCCCGGCCCCTCCCCCGGGTCCAACCGCCCCCCCCGGCCCCTCCCCCGCGTCCAACCGGCCCCCCGGTCCCGGCCCCGCCCCCGCTTCCAACCGTCCTCCTAGCCCCGCCCCCGCGTCCACCGCCCCTCCAGCCCCGCCCCCGCGTCCACCCGTCCTCCTAGCCCCGCCCCCGCGTCCAACCGTCCCCCCGGCCCCGCCCCCGGGTCCAACCGGCCCCCCGGCCCCGACCCAACCAACCGCCCCCCCGGCCCCGCCCCCGAGTCCACCCGGCCCCCCGGCCCCGCCCCCGCGTCCAACCGTCCTCCTAGCTACGCCCCCGGGTCCAACCGTCTTCGCGGCCCCGCCCCCGCGTCCAACTGTCCTCCTAGCCCCGCCCCCGTGTCCAACCGTCCCCCCCGGCCCCTCCCCCGCCTCCAACCGCCCCCCCGGCCCCGCCTGTGGCTTCACCCGCGCCGTACGGGGCGCCCCACTGCCACCCTGCCGGGGGCCCTGTCCTTGCTCCCGGGGCTGCGGAAGACACCTGGCCGCTTTCGGGACCAGCCCTTCCCCCGGGGGCTCCGGCCTCTCCGGGTCATAGAATCATAGAATATCAGGGTTGGAAGGGACCCCAGAAGGTCATCTAGTCCAACCCCCTGCTCGAAGCAGGACCAATTCCCAGTTAAATCATCCCAGCCAGGGCTTTGTCAAGCCTGACCTTAAAAACCTCTAAGGAAGGAGATTCCACCACCTCCCTAGGTAATGCATTCCAGTGTTTCACCACCCTCTTAGTGAAAAAGTTTTTCCTAATATCCAACCTAAACCTCCCCCACTGCAACTTGACGGGTCGACAGAACCGTTTCCCGGTGAACCAGCCTCACGCCGCGGCGCCCGTGGTGCTCTCGACGTCTCCTTCGGAGCCACACGCCGCATCCGGTGAAGTGAGCTGTAGCTCACGAAAGCTCATGCTCAAATAAATGGGTTCGTCTCTAAGGTGCCCCAAGTCCTCCTTTTCTCTTTACGCTGCGCAAATGTCACGCAAGTCTCTTATGCTCACCGCTCCCGCCGTACAGACACACGTCAGCCGATGGCCCGCCAGGATCCGCGGCTCCAGGGGTCCCCAGCGCCCATGCGCGTGCAGCTCGTTGTACTGCAGTCTCAGGTTGATTCCCAAAGAACATGGCTTTCCGTTTCAAATGGAGTTTATTCTGACAAGTTTTAAAGTCTATTTCTGTTAAGAGGACCACGCCGCAAGGAGAGAGTTGTGTGACCTTTTACCCAGGTAGAGTGTAGGGGTTACCGAGTTCCCCTAGTTCTTCTTAGCAAAGGAAAGACATGACTTCTGTGATGAGATGTCCATATATATATTTATAAGAAAGATGATGGACGCATGAGGCCATTGCTAGGTTTTTTTTTTGTTCTTTTTGTTAAAAACATCTGCAACCAGTTATTTTTATGGGTAGTCAGACCGCTTTTCTTTTGAAAAGGCCATATATTAAAGCACAGCCGTTGAACCGTTAGGCCAGGCTGTGGAGACGTCCTCAAAGCTGGCCTGCTTTACTTTCATTTTTATCTTTGGGTTCACGCATCCACACTGAATGTGGATTTCAAGAACAGATAACTGAAAACTGCTGGATTAGGGAAGAATTTTCCAAAATGATGTTAATCCAAAGTTTGCCTCATTCCAACTGCATTGGCTCATCGGTATCCCAGGCATACTTCACCCTGATTTGCCCAGAGATCTCAGGGGACGCCCCATAAAGTGGAGTAAGCTGGAATTGTCAACCATAAAGACCACGATACAGGCTGAACTCTTTCACCTTTCCAGTCAACAAGTTCTCTAAGAAAGATTGATCCCCTCTGGGGAAGGAAGTCATGTCATCAGTGACAGGCTCTGGCAGCCTTTTCCATCTCCCTGTACTTGAGAAAACCCAGCAGTGGGGAGTGCTGGCCCAGCTGCCCAATCACTTGGTTTCTTGACTACAGCTGCTGCTCCTACTGTACGTGAGTACGAACACTCCGAGAGCTGGAGACCTCCAACCCCTCGTCATTTCAGCGTTCCTTGTCCCATTGTCTGTCTTTCCTTTTATGGACTGGTAGATGTCCTGGCTTTCCTATCATAGTAGGGTGTGACTGTGGCTCAGTGTGTGCGCACCAGTGCTGATCACCTGTGGAATCCGCACAGGGAACGCACCAGATAGAAAACGTCTCCAAATCTAAATGTCCCTTAAACTCTGCTTGAATGTGTCCTCCCCATTCTGGGAAGTCTGAAGAAACTAAACTGTTAACTGTAAACTATTCAGTGACAAGCTGTTAAATTTCTGCTTATTAAAGCCCCAGTGAGGTCTCGATCTGGGTCAGAGGGGGAAGGAGAAGGGTTTAGCTAATCATGAAATCTAAAGAGGAAGATTTAATTGGCTTTGGGGTTGTAGCTTAAACATGAACAATGTTTTGCTTTCAGTGTTGAAATATCCAACTGCCTTAGTGTGGATTGCACTGCCTGTGGGTGATGGGGTCCCCAGGGTGAAACCTGAACTGCGGGGACTTCTGAGCCCTCCAAACCTACCCCACTGGGCTGCCTCACACTGTGATGCTGATGTCAAGCTCCAAGCCTTTGACAGGCACTGGACGTACACAGCCATCCACAGACAGGGACACACCCAATTGTGTTACACAAATGACCTCCCAGCCACTCATAAACCATCAATAGGTTCTAGCCAATTCTCCCCAGCTCCCCAGCCTTGCACCCCAGAACTGTCCCATTTTACTCTGGTCAGAAGCCTGGCTACTGTAAGTTCATTACCTAGTTTGCCACTTTGTCAAAGGAAAGTGGACATGACCCAGCCTTTGTAACCTGAGCAGATTTCTCAAGCACTTTAGACCAGGGGTGGGCAAACTTTTTGGCCTGAGGGCCACATCAGGGTTGTAAAATGGTATGGAGGCCCCGGTAAGGAAGCCTGGCCCTCGCCACCCTCCAGAGTTCCTTCCCCACTCTGAAATCTGGGGTTCAGGTGTGGGGACCCACATGAAAGACCCCCTAAGCTTATTCTTACCAGCTTAGGTTAAAACTTTCCCAAGGCACAGATTCCTTTCTTGCCTTGGGATCGCTGCTACCACCAAGTGGTTTAACAGACTTTCAGGGAAAGGACCACTTGTAGGATACCTATTCCCCCAAAATATTCCCCCAAGTCTACACCCCCTTTCCTGGGGAAGGCTTGAGCATATATCCTCACCAATTGGTTACAAAGGGACTACAGACCCAAACCCCTGGGTCTTAGAACAATGGAAAAATCAGTCAGGTTCTTAAAAAGAAGGATTTTATTTAAAAAGAAAAAGGTAAAAGAACCACCTCTGTAAACTTAGGCTGGTAGTTAACCTTACAGAGTAGCAGAAAATTCGAAGAGCACAGAGGAACCCCCTCTAGCCTTAGTTTCAAAGTTACAACAAAACAGGGATAAACCTCCCTCTAGCAAAGGGAAAAATTCACAAGTTGAGAAAACAATGATATACTAATACGCCTTCTCTGGCTGTTACTTACAAGTTTGAAATATGAGAGACTTGTTCAGAAAGATTTGGAGAACATGGATTGGTGTCCGGTCCCAATTAGTCCCAAGAGCGAACAGCCACAGAAACAAAGAACCCAAAACAAAACCTCTCCCACCCACCACATTTGAAATTTCTTTTTGCCCCCATTGGTTCCTTTGGTCAGGTGCCAACCAGTTTACTTGAGCTTCTTAAACCATTACAGGTAAGGAGAAATTTAGGCTGCCCCTATGCTTATGACACCCTCGACACACTTCCTGCGCCCTGACTGCCCCCCTCAGAGACCCCAACCCATCCAGCGCCCCCGGTCCTTGTCCCCTGACTGCCCCCTCCCGGGACCCCACCCCCATCCAACTCCTCCCCCCGTCCAACATTCCCTGTCCCCTAGCTGACCTGACCCCTATCCACACCCCGACAGGCCCCCCGGGACTCCCACGCCTATCTAACCCCCATTCCCCATCCACTAGACTGCCCCCACAGAACCTCCACCAATTCAACCACCCCCTGCTCCCTTTACCCTGACCAACCCTCAGGACCTCCCTCCCCAAACTGCCCCGTGGGACCTCACCCCGTATCCAACCGCCCAATGCTCCCTGTCCCCTGACTGCCCCCCAATACCCTCTGCCCCTTATCCGAATCCCCCTGCTCCCCACCCCCTTACCATGCTGCTCAGAGTGGCAGGACAGGCTTATTAGAAAGTCTGGGTGGGCGCAAGCCGTGCTGCTGGCAGGAGCGGCGGGCCAGAGGCTCCCCACACAGCAGTGGCGTCGCTGCGGGGGAGGGGGAGAAGCGTGGGAGGGGCCGGGCATGAGCTTCAGCAGCCGGGAGCTCAGGGGCTGGGCAGGACAGTCCTGTGGGCCGGATGTGGCTTGTGGGCCATAGTTTACCCACCTTTGCTTAAGACAAACTCACTGGTAAGGATAAAACATTAAAATAAGTTTAACTATAGAAAGATAGATTTTAAGTGATTATAAGTGGTAAGCATACAGGTCAAAGTTAGTTATCCTAAGAAATAAAAATAGAAACACCCATTGTAAATCTAAACTTTTATTCTAAGCAAGAGTTGGCTCAGACAGCTTTTCTCACCCTGACAGCTGGTGCGAGCAGGTAACAGTTCCTCAATACACAGGCTGGCCCCTTTTCCAGCCTGGAACCAAACTCCCCAGTTCAGTCTTTGTCTTCCAGACGTCCCTCCAGATGTTGAGATGGGAGGGAGGCGAGAGCCCAAGTGACGATGTCACTCCCTCTCTCTTTATACCTTCTTCCAGCTTTCTAGAAAGATCCTTCTTGTGACCTGTGTTAATCCACCCCCATGGCATACATGCCTTCTCCAAGTGTTCTCTGTGCTAGTGGATGGTGGGTTGATGAGCCATTGGTGCCCTCTGGCTGTAGATGGCGGCTACTTTGTCGTAACGGAAAGGCTTGTTGTGGGTGTTCCCAACAGTGTAATGTTCTCAGTAACGCATGTAGCAATGCTTCAAACAACCCAACAAGACATTAATGTTGAACAGATTAGGGCTTTCAAAATGATACCTCCCAAGGCATACTTTGTACAAAGCATATCACAATTGTATCACCACGGTAACTATGGGGGTGCCCTTGTGTTGCTTTTGGATCCAGAGTGCCACACCTCCCCCTTAGTTTACTACAGGAGTGTTAGTCACTGTCTGATGCGGAGGCAGTGTGCCCAAGGTCCTTCTTAGGTTTTGACCATAGAACTCCCAAGCGTTGCTAAACCTGGTAGTGTTTCCCACATGTGCTCTTGCAAAGTTCTGTGTATCTTTTAACACTTTCTGGATTAGTCTGATGATCTCAAAATTAGCCAGTATGCCATCTCTGGGTTGCTAAAAAGTCTCTCTTTGTATCTGTGCAGCATTGTTAATCCTTCTGCTTTTCCAACTGGTACTAGCTCAATACAGATATTCAGGTTTTCTAGAGTGTAGGTATCTTGGCATTTAGCCATCAATGCGATGAGGTTGTGTGCCTCAGTTTCCCCTTTCTCTCAGCAGACCAAGTTTATTATGGTTTCTGCAGAGGATAATCTCACAAAACCAAGACGATAAGTGTCCAGCGCCTGTGTTGAGGACAGCAGAATTAACACGGGCTAGTTGTTGTCTGCTTTCTCTCAGAACAGGGCATTTATTCCTCAGGTGCATTACAGTGATAGCAGGACCAATCCCCAACTAAATCATCCCAGCCAGGGCTTTGTCAAGCCTGGGTCTGCTTGAAGGCATCAGCTAGAGACACCACCTCATCCAAAAAGAAGAGGAGGACTTGTGGCACCTTAGAGACTAACCAATTTATTTGAGCATGAGCTTTCGTGAGCTACAGCCCACTTCATCGGATGCATACTGTCCTTTTCTTTTTGCAAATACAGACTAAGATGGCTGCTACTCTGAAACATGCTGTCATAAATATAAAGGGAAGGGTAAACCCCTTTAAAATCCCTCCTGGCCAGAGGAAAAATCCTCTCACCTGTAAAGGGTTAAGAAGCTAAAGGTAACCTCGCTGGCACCTGACCAAAATGACCAATGAGGAGATACGATACTTTCAAAAGCTGGGAGGAGGGAGAGAAACAAAGGGTCTGTTTCTGTCTGTATGCTGCTTTTGCCGGGGATAGAACAGGAATGGACTCTTAGAACTTTTAGTAAGTAATCGAGCTAGGTATGTGTTAGATTATGATTTCTTTAAATGGCTGAGACAAGAACTGTGCTGAATAGAATGACTATTCCTGTCTGTGTGTCTTTTTTGTAACTTAAGGTTTTGCCTAGAGGGATTCTCTATGTTTTGAATCTAATTACCCTGTAAGGTATCTACCATCCTGATTTTACAGAGGTGATTCCTTTACTTCTATTTACTTCTACTTCTATTAAAAGTCTTCTTGTAAGAAAACTGAATGCTTTTTCATTGTTCTCAGATCGAAGGGTTTGGGTCTGTGGTCACCTATGCAAATTGGTGAGGATTTTTACCAAACCTTTCCCAGGAAGTGGGGTGCAAGGGTTGGGAGGATTTTTGGGGGAAAGACATGTCCAAACTACGTTTCCCAGTAAACCCAGTTAGATTTTGGTGGTGGCGGTGGAGATCCAGGGACAAAGGATAAAATTAATTTGTACCTTGGGGAAGTTTTAACCTAATCTGGTGAAAGTAAGCTTAGGAGGTTTTCATGCAGGTCCCCACATCTGTACCCTAGAGTTCAGAGTGGGGGAGGAACCTTGACACATGCCATGTAACAAATCTCTGTGAAGGTTATGCTCTACTGAATCTATTCATCCTATTTGTATGCATGTATCATTTTTGTATTTGAAATTATGAATATTGGCTATGTACTTGCACTTGTCTGTACAAAGTGCAAGCTGGTCTCCATATTGGAAGAGAAGATTGAAGGTCTGGAGCAACAGATAACAACCCTGCGTTGCATACGGGAAACTGAGGATTTTCTGGACAAAACTCAGGATAGGCTTCTAGGGGCACAAAGCTCTACAGATATAGAGCAGGTTGCACAGAGGAGCCAAGAGGCCAGTGAAGAAGCTTGGCAACATGTGACCTCCAGAAGAGGTAAGCGGAATGTCCGGGTTCCAGTAACACAGACACAGGTAACTAACCGCTTTCATGTTCTCTCCACAGGTATCGTTGCGGAGAGCGGACCAGATGATATGTCTGGGGCGAGAAAGCAGAAGGAGACTCCGCTGGTTGGAAGGCATGAGATGCGCTGTCCTGAGGTTGGGAGTTCCACGACCACCACTCCCAAGAGGAGAAGGCGGGTGGTGGTGGTCGGGGACTCTCTCCTCCGGGGGACTGAGTCATCTATCTGCCGCCCTGACCGGGAAAACCGAGAAGTCTGCTGCTTGCCGGGGGCTAAGATTCGCGATGTGACGGAGAGACTGCCGAGACTCATCAAGCCCTCGGATCGCTACCCCTTCCTGCTTCTCCACGTGGGCACCAATGATACTGCCAAGAATGACCTTGAGCGGATCACTGCGGACTATGTGGCTCTAGGAAGAAGGATAAAGGAGTTGGAGGCGCAAGTGGTGTTCTCGTCCATCCTCCCCGTGGAAGGAAAAGGCCTAGGTAGGGAGCGTCGAATCGTGGAAGTCAACGAATGGTTACGCAGGTGGTGTCGGAGAGAAGGCTTTGGATTCTTCGACCATGGGATGGTGTTCCAAGAAGGAGTGCTAGGCAGAGACGGGCTCCACTTAACGAAGAGAGGGAAGAGCATCTTCGCGAGCTGGCTGGCTAACCTAGTGAGGAGGGCTTTAAACTAGGTTCACCGGGGGAAGGAGACCAAAGCCCTGAGGTAAGTGGGAAAGCGGGATACCGGGAGGAAGCACAGGCAGGAATGTCTGTGAGGGGAGGGCTCCTGCCTCATACTGGGAATGAGGGGCGATCAACAGGTTATCTCAAGTGCTTATATACAAATGCACAAAGCCTTGGAAACAAGCAGGGAGAACTGGAGGTCCTGGTGATGTGAAAGAACTATGACGTGATCGGAATAACAGAGACTTGGTGGGATAACTCACATGACTGGAGTACTGTCATGGATGGATATAAACTGTTCAGGAAGGACAGGCAGGGCAGAAAAGGTGGGGGAGTAGCACTGTATGTAAAGGAGCAGTATGACTGCTCAGAGCTCCGGTACGAAACTGCAGAAAAACCTGAGTGTCTCTGGATTAAGTTTAGAAGTGTGTGCAACAAGAGTGATGTAGTGGTGGGAGTCTGCTATAGACCACCGGACCAGGGGGATGAGGTAGATGAGGCTTTCTTCCGGCAGCTCACGGAAGCTACTGGATCGCATGCCCTGATTCTCATGGGTGACTTTAATTTTCCTGATATCTGCTGGGAGAGCAATACAGCGGTGCATAGACAATCCAGGAAGTTTTTGGAAAGCGTAGGGGACAATTTCCTGGCGCAAGTGCTAGAGGAGCCAACTAGGGGGGGCGCTTTTCTTGACCTGCTGCTCACAAACCGGGTAGAATTAGTGGGAGAAGCAAAAGTGGATGGGAATCTGGGAGGCAGTGACCATGAGTTGGTTGAGTACAGGATCCTGACACAGGGAAGAAAGGTAAGCAGCACGATACGGACCCTGGACTTCAGGAAAGCAGACTTTGACTCCCTCAGGGAACGGATGGCCAGGATCCCCTGGGGGACTAACTTGAAGGGGAAAGGAGTCCAGGAGAGCTGGCTGTATTTCAAGGAATCCCTGTTGAGGTTACAGGGACAAACCATCCCGATGAGTCGAAAGAATAGTAAATATGGCAGGCGACCAGCTTGGCTTAATGGTGAAATCTTAGCGGATCTTAAACATAAAAAAGAAGCTTACAAGAAGTGGAAGGTTGGACATATGACCAGGGAAGAGTATAAAAATATTGCTCGGGCATGTAGGAATGTTATCAGGAGGGCCAAATCGCACCTGGAGCTGCAGCTAGCCAGAGATGTCAAGAGTAACAAGAAGGGTTTCTTCAGGTATGTTGGCAACAAGAAGAAAGCCAAGGAATGTGTGGGCCCCTTACTGAATGAGGGAGGCAAACTAGTGACAGAGGATGTGGAAAAAGCTAATGTACTCAATGCTTTTTTTGCCTCTGTTTTCACTAACAAGGTTAGCTCCCAGACTGCTACGCTGGGCATCACAAAATGGGGAAGAGATGGACAGCCCTTTGTGGAGATAGAGGTGGTTAGGGACTATTTAGAAAAGCTGGACGTGCACAAGTCCATGGGGCCGGACGAGTTGCATCCGAGAGTGCTGAAGGAACTGGTGGCTGTGATTGCAGAGCCATTGGCCATTATCTTTGAAAACTCATGGCGAACCGGGGAAGTCCCGGATGACTGGAAAAAGGCTAATGTAGTGCCAATCTTTAAAAAAGGGAAGAAGGAGGATCCTGGGAACTACAGGCCAGTGAGCCTCACTTCAGTCCCCGGAAAAATCATGGAGCAGGTCCTCAAAGAATCAATCCTGAAGCACTTGCATGAGAGGAAAGTGATCAGGAACAGCCAGCATGGATTCACCAAGGGAAGGTCATGCCTGACTAATCTAATCGCCTTCTATGATGAGATTACTGGTTCTGTGGATGAAGGGAAAGCAGTGGATGTATTGTTTCTTGACTTTTGCAAAGCTTTTGACACGGTCTCCCACAGTATTCTTGTCAGCAAGTTAAGGAAGTATGGGCTGGATGAATGCACTACAAGGTGGGTAGAAAGCTGGCTAGATTGTCGGGCTCAACGGGTAGTTATCAATGGCTCCATGTCTAGTTGGCAGCCGGTATCAAGTGGAGTGCCCCAAGGGTCGGTCCTGGGGCCGGTTTTGTTCAATATCTTCATAAATGATCTGGAGGATGGTGTGGATTGCACTCTCAGCAAATTTGCAGATGATACTAAACTGGGAGGAGTGGTAGATACGCTGGAGGGGAGGGATAGGATACAGAAGGACCTAGACAAATTGGAGGATTGGGCCAAAAGAAATCTGATGAGGTTCAATAAGGATAAGTGCAGGGTCCTGCACTTAGGACGGAAGAACCCAATGCACAGCTACAGACTAGGGACCGAATGGCTAGGCAGCAGTTCTGCGGAAAAGGACCTAGGGGTGACAGTGGACGAGAAGCTGGATATGAGTCAGCAGTGTGCCCTTGTTGCCAAGAAGGCCAATGGCATTTTGGGATGCATAAGTAGGGGCATAGCGAGCAGATCGAGGGACGTGATCGTTCCCCTCTATTCGACATTGGTGAGGCCTCATCTGGAGTACTGTGTCCAGTTTTGGGCCCCACACTTCAAGAAGGATGTGGATAAATTGGAGAGAGTCCAGCAAAGGGCAACAAAAATGATTAGGGGTCTGGAACACATGAGTTATGAGGAGAGGCTGAGGGAGCTGGGATTGTTTAGCCTGCAGAAGAGAAGAATGAGGGGGGATTTGATAGCTGCTTTCAACTACCTGAAAGGGGGTTCCAAAGAGGATGGCTCTAGACTGTTCTCAATGGTATCAGATGACAGAACGAGGAGTAATGGTCTCAAGCTGCAGTGGGGGAGGTTTAGATTGGATATTAGGAAAAACTTTTTCACTAAGAGGGTGGTGAAACACTGGAATGCGTTACCTAGGGAGGTGGTAGAATCTCCTTCCTTAGAGGTTTTTAAGGTCAGGCTTGACAAAGCCCTGGCTGGGATGATTTAACTGGGAATTGGTCCTGCTTCGAGCAGGGGATTGGACTAGATGACCTTCTGGGGTCCCTTCCAACCCTTATATTCTATGATTCTATGATTCTATGGATTTTTAAGTAGCCTTTGTAAAGGCTTCTTGAGAAAGGAGTGTGCAAATTAAGTGCCCAATGAAGAACCACTTAAGCGAACAATGAACTTGAAGACTGTCCGGTTTGGCCAATGTACATAGCAGAGGGGCATAGCTGGCACATGATGGTATATATCACATTGGTAGATACCAAACCGGACAGTCTCTATGCAAAAGAATAAATGGACACAAATCTGACATCAGGAATCAGAACGTTCAAAAACTGATAGAACACTTCAACCTCTCTGGCCACTCGGTTAAAGTTCTAAGGGTGGCAATTTTGCAACAGAAAAGCTTCAGAGAAACTGCTGAGCTTGAATTAATATGTAAACTAGATACTATTAACTTGGGTTTGAATAGAGACTGGGAGTGGCTGGGTCATTACACATATTGAATCTATTTCCCTATGTTAAGTATCCTCACTCCTGCTTGTCAACTGTCTAAATGGGCCATCTTGATTATCACTACAAAAGTTTTTTTTCTCCTGCTGATAATAGCTCATCTTAATTAGCCTCGTACAATTTGTATGGCAACTTCCTCATTCTCTTTATGTGTGTGTGTATGTATATATATATATAGCTTCTTATTATATGTTCCATTCTATGCATCCGATGAAGTGGGCTGTAGCCCACGAAAGCTTATGCTCCAATAAATGTGTTAGTCTCGAAGGTGCCACAAGTCCTCCCGTTCTTTTTACGAGAAAGAGCTGCCCTGTCATTGGAGAAGCGCGTGGCAATTGCACTGTGGAAACTGGCTTCTCCAGACTGCCACCAATTGGTCGCTAGCCAGTTCGGAGTGGGAAAGTTGACCATTGGAGGCATGTTGACAAGTGTGCAGGGCCAATAATTGCATCCTGCTCTGAAAGACTGAGACTCTGGGCAACGTGTGTGACATTGTGGATGGCTTTGCACAAATGGGCTTCCCAAACTGTGGAGGGGGACAGATGGCACACACATTCCAATTCTGGCACCTGACTACCTAGCCACCAAGTACATTAATCACAAGGGATATTTTTCTATAGTTCTCCAGGCACTTGTGGATGACCGTGGGCGTTTCACGGACATTAACGCAGACTGATCTGGAAAGGGGCAAGACACACGTATCTTTCAGGACACTGGCCTATTCAGGAAGCTGAAAGCAGGGACTTTCTTCCCGGACCAGAAGATCACTGTAGGGGAAGTCGAAATGCCCATTGTGATCCTGGGAGACCCTGCTTACCCCTTAATGCCGTGGCTTATGAAGCCATATATGGGGCATCTTGACAGCAGCAAGGAGCTGTTCAACAACGGGCTGAGCAAGTGCAGAATGACTGTTGAGTGTGCTTTTGGCCGTTTAAATCCCCACTGGCGCTGCCTATATGGCAGGCTGGCCTGACCAATGATAATATTCCTAAGCTTATAGCTGCGTGCTGTACGCCCCATAATATTTGTGAAGGGAAGGGTGAAAGCTTCACTCAGGGCTGGACCTCTGAGGCTCAGCACCTGGAGGCTGAATTTGAATAGCCACAGACTAGGGCTATTAGAGGGGCACAACGTGGGGCCATCAGGGATGTCTCGAGGCAGCAATTTGAAGCTGAAAACCACTAATATATGTTGCTATGCATGGGAGTTCAGTGCTTGTAATGCTAAGAGGTGACTGGTGCAGACGATGCACTATAAAGATTTAAGAAAATTGCGTGTTTCTTTGCAAGGCTCTGTTTGCTTTCCAGGAATGAAATAAAGATTGCTTTCAAACCAAAACTATTCTTTTATTAAAAAGCAACCACCGGAGGAGAGGGAAAAACAACACCACCACATCAGCACTGTGGGGGATGGGGGAAGGGAGGGTCCCATGAGGAGGTGGGGTCCAGGGATGGTTAAAGATTTGTGTATGCCCAGGTATCATATGCAACCTTATTCTTTGGAGTACAGTGCAGGGGGTACCGTACTTCATCAGGAATACAGAGGGACGGGTGTTGAGTGCAGTGGGTACTGGGCGTCCGCAGGGCTGGACTGGGATGGGGCAGGAGTGGAAGGCAGCGGGTACAGACTGGAGCCAGGAGGTTGCTAAGAGTCTGTTGGCGGTGTCTGGGGGATGCACGTCTGGGGATGCGGATGCAGGGGAGGGCAATCACGGAGCTGTTCGGTTTGCAGTGCTAGTAGCACCAGGAGTGAGTCTGCTTGGCGCTCCTTAATGTTTAAGAGCCCCTCCATGGCTTCGTTCTGGCGCACCATTCTCCTTTACGTCCCTCTTCTCGCTGTCCGGCCACTCCTTTAATTCTTGTTTTTCAGCCGCGGAGTGCATCATGACCTCATGCAGAAAGTTCTCTTTAGTTCTTCATGGCCGCTTTCTAATTCTCAGCAGCTGTTTTTCCAGTGATAACAAAGAGGGAGGCTGGCTCCCAAGGGCATATCTGTGAAGCCAAAATGCACATTTTACAGAAGCGGTATTGTTTGCAACACAGAGACCACTGATGCAGTGATTTAAAACACAGCCACTATTCACATACGTGTCACTAATTGGCTAACCCAGGCAAGAACACATGAGCCACAAGACCCCGAAAATGGTAACAGCAGGGGCAGGGGAAATCACTGTTCCAGGACCGTACTGTACACTGGGCACGTGGCTCTTGGGGAGAGACAGCACTGGGGGGGAGGGGTGGGCCTTACAATCATTCCTGTGCCCACATTTTCCACAGGCTGTGTTCATTATGGAAGATATCTCGCTGCTGAGGGTGAGCAGAGAATCAAGAGTCTTCTCCAAGACTGTGGCGTACACCCTGTTCCTTATGTAGCTCACCTATGTGCAGCAATGGTCGCCCCCCCACCCCTCCCGTGATGGCAGAGTAGTGCAGGAAAGTTACCCTTAATGGGGCAAGAAACAAAGCAGCTCTGCCAAAGATCCTGCAGCAGCGGCCTGCCTTGTATCTCCATAACAGTTTCATGGAGATCTCTGGGGCAGATTCCCATGAAGCGAGGGAGTCAATTATCACCCTGTTCCACCACTCAGACTGGGCATGTGGTGGTACACGCATCATACAGACACAAGCCTGCTTTCTGCAACCCTCCTGCTCCCAAGAACTCACTTCAAGTGATTCCCAAGATCAGAGCCACTTACCAGGGGCCTCCTCTCCTGTTTGCGCTTCACCAAGCTCTGACAGCTGTGGCTGGCTCTCCTTCTCCGGGGCACAGAAGAGCTCCTGGCTGCATGCATATCTGACCTCTGACTCATCCTCTGCCTCTGGGGATCCCTCCGCTTCCACATCCTTATCCAGGATTTCCTCCTCCTGGCTTGGTCCACTCTCGACTGGCATGTGAGCCACTGAAGTATCCACAGTGGCCTTCACAGTGGAGGTGGGGTCACCACTGATTATCACATCCCGCTCTTTGTAGAACCAGGAGCTCATGGGTGCAGCACCGGAGCGGCGGTTTGCCTCCCATGCCATGGAGTAGGTGTTCCACAGCTCCTTCACTTTGACCCTGCATTGCAGTGTGTCCCGGTCATGGCCCCTTTCTCTCATTGGCCCCTTTCTCTCATGCATCGTGAAATCTGTCCATCAGTATAATTCCTACAACTAGAGCATAGCTGGAAGGGGACAGCCTCCTCTCCCCAAATGCTGATGAGGCCCAGCAGCTCGGCATTGCTCCAAGCAAGGTCACCTGGAAAGATGCACTGAGACCACTGCATGTGTCACCGAGCAAACAGGAAGGGGACTTTCAAAATTCCCAAGGAATTTAAGGGGTGGGGTTCACAGTTGGTCACCTGCGGTCATAGAATCATAGAATATAAGGGTTGGAAGGGACCCCAGAAGGTCATCTAGTCCAACCCCCTGCTCAAAGCAGGACCAATTCCCAGTTAAATCATCCCAGCCAGGGCTTTGTCAAGCCTGACCTTAAAAACCTCTAAGGAAGGAGATTCTACCACCTCCCTAGGTAACGCATTCCAGTGTTTCACCACCCTCATAGTGAAAAAGTTTTTCCTAATATCCAATCTAAACCTCCCCCACTTCAGCTTGAGACCATTACTCCTCGTTCTGTCATCTGATACCATTGAGAACAGTCTAGAGCCATCCTCTTTGGAACCCCCTTTCAGGTAGTTGAAAGCAGCTATCAAATCCCCCCTCATTCTTCTCTTCTGCAGGCTAAACAATCCCAGCTCCCTCAGCCTCTCCTCATAACTCAAGTCAGGTCAGTGCAGTCGAGTTCAAACCGATGACCAGAGAGGCGAGAACAGGGATTGTGGGACACCTTCCGGAGGCCAATCGCAGCGCTGTGATCGACCAGCGTGTCTACACTTGCACCGTGGCACTGTAGTCCTGGCACAGAAAGCTCTACGCCTCTCAACGGGGTGGCTTTTTTTTTTTTTTTTTTTTTACAGAGCTGCAATTGCAGTTTCTGTGCACTAAGTGGCTTGGCCGTGTGTACACCTTGGGAGTTACACCGCAGAAAGCTACTTTACTGCGCAGAAACTTGCCAGTGTAGACAAGGCCTTATGTGGCTTACATAAGAACGCAAGACTGGCCATACTGGGTCAGACCAATGGTCCATCTAGCCCAGTGTGTTCCCTGAGAGTGACCAGTGCCAGATGCTTCAGTGGGAATGAAAAGAACAGGCTTGTTGATCTGCAAGGTGAAGTTCTTTCACCCTTACATTTAACTTTTTTGGTGTCGATTCCTACTAACCCTATCTTACCACACCTCCCCCAAGGTCTCTGGGCAAATCAGGTGTGCACCACTCCTTTGATACAGACCTGTTCCAATCCAGCTGAATTGAGGCAGACTTTCGGCCAATGTCGTTTTGGAAAAGGCCTGCTTCACCCAGCAGATTTCTCGAAGTATCCGTTGCTGTGAACCGCACTTAGTGTGGATGTGTGAACCCCAAAGATATCAAACAGAAAAGACACACAAGGCCAGCTTTGGGGAGGTTTCCAGAGCCAGGCCTGATGGTTAAATAGCTGTTCTCAAAAGGAAAAGGGTCTTCAGCACCTATAAAAGTAACTGGTTGCAAAATTAAAATTAAATTAAAAAAACAAACCAAAAAAATAACCCAGAAAATCTCCCATCACACGCCCATCACCAGTTTAGATCTTGACATCTCCTGCCTGATGTGACATCTTTGCTTTGCAAACAAGAGCCCTGGGGAACTCTGTGGCTGTTACCCTCTAACTGGGTAAAAGGCTACACATCTTGTCTCAAATAATTTTCCTCTTCAGGGAAAATTTATTTTAAAATTTATTATAATAAATTCCATTTTAAATGGAAATAATTACAGTCTATACTGGGTCTCTATTCTCATGCATGCTATTTCTCTCACATATTCCCCCACTCTAATTCCTTTGGAGTGAGGTTTTAATTTCAGGATTAGCCACCATTTCCTATGTAGTAGGAGGGGGCAGGGAGAGAACTAGAAGAAGGTTCTGGAGGAACCTTCTGATCTGGAGGATGGTGTGGATTGCACTCTCAGCAAATTTGCGGATGATACTAAACTGGGAGGAGTGGTAGATATGCTGGAGGGGAGGGATAGGATACAGAAGGACCTAGACAAATTGGAGGATTGGGCCAAAAGAAATCTGATGAGGTTCAATAAGGATAAGTGCAGGGTCCTGCACTTAGGACGGAAGAACCCAATGCACAGCTACAGACTAGGGACCGAATGGCTAGGCAGCAGTTCTGCGGAAAAGGACCTAGGGGTGACAGTGGACGAGAAGCTGGATATGAGTCAGCAGTGTGCCCTTGTTGCCAAGAAGGCCAATGGCATTTTGGGATGTATAAGTAGGGGCATAGCGAGCAGATCGAGGGACGTGATCGTTCCCCTCTATTCGACATTGGTAAGGCCTCATCTGGAGTACTGTGTCCAGTTTTGGGCCCCACACTTCAAGAAGGATGTGGATAATTTGGAGAGAGTCCAGCGAAGGGCAACAAAAATGATTAGGGGACTGGAACACATGAGTTATGAGGAGAGGCTGAGGGAGCTGGGATTGTTTAGCCTGCAGAAGAGAAGAATGAGGGGGGATTTGATAGCTGCTTTCAACTACCTGAAAGGGGGTTCCAAAGAGGATGGCTCTAGACTGTTCTCAATGGTATCAGATGACAGAACGAGGAGTAATGGTCTCAAGTTGCAGTGGGGGAGGTTTAGGTTGGATATTAGGAAAAGCTTTTTCACTAAGAGGGTGGTGAAACACTGGAATGCGTTACCTAGGGAGGTGGTAGAATCTCCTTCCTTAGAGGTTTTTAAGGTCAGGCTTGACAAAGCCCTGGCTGGGATGATTTAACTGGGAATTGGTCCTGCTTCGAGCAGGGGGTTGGACAAGATGACCTTCAGGGGTCCCTTCCAACCCTGATATTCTATGATTCTATAAGAAAACATGAATTCTGTTGTAACACTGCAAGTTATCACATGATCAGCCTCTTACATTACACTCATTAACTTCATGTTAAATTTCATTGTTGCTGGTAACAACTTATTCAAAGATTACAAAATATAAACCTATAGGGCAGCTTTCTCTTGATTCCCATTTCCACCCAGTGAGCTCTGTGTGAAGTCACATTCTACCATAAGCTAGGAGCCGCCTTCCATTTCTGAGAGTTCATTTCTCCCTGGATCTTCTCCCATAAGTGTGGGTGGAAGGGGTCTCACACTACGTGGGAAGGCTGCATCACGAGGAAAAACCACCTGTGCTGTATTTTTACACTTTCTAATCTTTCAAAGTAGCAGCAGGAGAAGAAGTGATACAAATGCATTAGACTTAATAGCAAAACTAAGAGACCAAACTACAGACTCTGGACTTAGCATTCATATATCCTACAATTTGAATTTGGAATTTGATATATTCCCTCATTGGCTACCATCATTTGCCCAGCATAGAAGTGCTTCTTGTCCAACAAGGCAGCCAGATTGGGACCCATAGGCATGGAATGGCTCTGAAGGAATCAGCTCTTTCTTTCTCTGCTTCATGAAACTTTGGATCCAAATGGTAAAACAGAGTTGTGCCCAATGTAATCATGGCATTGTTTAGGAGTGTGATCAATGCCACTTAACAAGGGAGCAGGGACCTAAAAATAGTTTACCTGGGCCACAGGTCACCATAGCTTCCAACTCTGGGGTGAAAATCAACCACCAGTACCTGCAATTTCTACGTGAGTTCTTGTGAAATCCTTGACCTTACTTGGAGTAATTTTACTCTTCTCTGGCGTAGAATTCATCACCAACCACACAACATATCAGTAGCGATAGTGAGGTATAACTCCCCCAAATATGCCCTTTTATTCCTTTAATCTGGTGGCACAGATTTAATTTAGGGACTAAATTCAGGTGCTGCTTAGAATCCCTGTAAGACACCAAATGTCAGGTATCTATTAACAATAGGTATCTTTCTGCAGGTATATCCCATTCCACATGGATTTCATTTTCTACACGTTTGCAGCATCTCCCAGGGGTGAGCGGAACAGGAATGTCACTTCCATTTTTCCCATCTCTACCTAGATAGGTATTCTATTTCCCAAATAATAGGCAACATGCACCTGATTAGGAAGCAGGTATCTTCAGGAGTGACCTCTTTCACAACCTGGACAGAACTGCTTTGGGAGCCAAATGCATGGGTATTTTGCTTAGTTCCAAATCATTTGGTCCTGCTTTAAGCAGGGGGTTGGACTAGATGACCTCCTGAGGTCCCTTCCAACCCTGATATTCTATGATTTACTAGGGAATCCGCTTCCCAGCCCTTTAGAAAAAATACTGACATAACCAATTAAACAACAGGGGTGATTGGGATGGTGATGGGGAATAAGGGAATCCCTCTGATTTACCCTATCTTCTTCTGTTGTTACAGAGGGGAAATGACATTTTTCCCTATCCCTGATCTTTTTTATAGTTTAATATATTTTAAGGGAGGAAAATGGTAGTAAAAATATCTGCTCTCTAACAACCTGAAGCAACAACAGAGCAACTGGGAATGAAACCATTTGTTACTGAAGGGGGAACTTGATGAGTAACAATTGCTTTGAAATGAGGGAACAGTATAATCATGATACTCAGGGTTTGTTTAGACTAGGAAAAGTGATAGAGTTTAGGTCAGGTCAAGGGGAAAGCCAATGACAACCACTGCACCTGGGCTGCCTCTGCTCTACCACTATACTTGTCTTTTCACACCAAGATCACTCACTTGAGCAGCCAATGCCATGTACAGTCCTAGTGGATGTAAGGCACAGTGTACATTATCTCAGTGTACATTGTTGTGAATGAAACCTCTCTCTCCTTCCGGGAGCTGATGAACATTCCTGGTTGGAGGGATACACACTGCTACAACTCAAAAGGAAAGGAGTTGATAGAAAATATCACAGGACTGATCCCAAAGAAGGGTGAGCTGCAAAAGGCAGAAGCAGGCAACTAATCTGGGGGAGCTGAGAGACCATGGTGCACAGATCACTATGAGAAATAGAAAATGTGATTTAAAAAAATAATCTTTGCCCAGCCCTAATCAAGGCATTTGTTACATCTGTCTCATGTGGATTTTCTGATGTCTAATAAGGTGTGAGCTATTTTTGAAGCTTTTCCCACACTCAGAGCACGTGTAGGGCTTCTCTCCGGTGTGGATTCTCTGATGTGAGATAAGGTTTGAGCTCTGATTGAAGCTTTTCCCGCACTCAGCGCATGTGTAGGGCCTCTCTCCTGTGTGGAGTCGCTGATGTGTGATCAGGGCAGAGCTGCGATTGAAGCTTTTCCCGCACTCAGAGCAGGTGTAGGGCATCTCTCCTGTGTGGATTCTCTGATGTGTGATCAGGGCAGACCTCTGATTGAAGCTTTTCCCGCACTCAGAGCATGTGTAGGGCATCTCCCCTGTGTGGATTCTACGATGGGTGATAAGGGTCGAGCTCTGATTGAAACTTTTCCCACACTCAGAGCACGTGTAGGGAGTCTCTCCTGTGTGGATTCTACGATGTATGATAAGGGTCGAGCTCTGATTGAAGCTTTTCCCACACTCAGAGCACGTGTAAGGCTTCTCTCCTGTATGGATTCTCTGATGTGAGATAAGGTTTGAGCTCCGATTGAAGGTTTTCCCGCACTCAGCGCATGTGTAGGGTCTCTCTCCTGTGTGGATTCGCTGATGTGTGATCAGGGCAGAGCTGTAATTGAAGTCTTTCCCACACTCAGAGCACGTGTAGGGCATCTCTCCTCTGTGGATTCTCTGATGTGTGATCAGGGCAGACAACTGACTGAATCTTTTCCCGCACTCATAGCACATGTAGCGCGTCTCTCCTGTGTGGATTCTACGATGCGTGATCAGGGTCGAGCTCTGATTGAAGCTTTTCCCGCACTCAGAGCACGTGTAGGGCGTCTCCCCTGTGTGGATTCTCTGATGTGTGATAAGGTGTGAATGCCGACTAAAGCTTTTCCCACACTCAGAGCATATGTGGCATCTCTCTCCTGTGTGGATTCGCTGATGTGAGACGAGGGTTGAACTGTCAACGAAGTGTTTCCCGCACTCAGAGCATCCATAAGTTTTCTCTCCTGTGTGGGTTCTCTGATGCGTGATAAAGTTTGAGCTCTGATTGAAGCTTTTCCCACACTCAGAGCACGTGTAGGGTTTCTCTCCTGTGTGGGTTCTCTGATGTGTGAGAAGGTCTGAGCTCCGATTAAAGCTTTTCCCACTCTCATGGCATGTGTACCGTGTCTCTTCCAAGTTGATTCTCTCAAATGTAATAAGGTCTGAGTGGCTACTGAAGTTTTCCTCTGGCCTCTGCTCAGTCTCACAGGCTCTCTCGATTTCTGGGAGTGCACAACTCCTGGAACCATTCCCTTTGGATCTTCTTGATAACGTTCCATGTGGTTCTACTTCCTCAGCATCTTCCTGCTCGGGTGTCTCCTCCTCATTCTCAGTCACCATCCCATCACCTGATGGGAGACAAAGAGAATCCAGACATAGGTCACTCCCTGTACCGGAAAGAAAGGAAATCTCAGAGAGAGGGGAATGGAAAAAGGGATGAACAAACCAAAATATATGTGGGAGAGATCAAACCTATCAGGAGCTGATTTTCCCCAAACCCTTCCTCACAGGAGAGAGGAAGGGGTCAGTTTTGGTCTGCATCTCACCAGAACCCTCAAGGAAAAGTGAGATTGGAGAGGGACCTTCTGCCAGTTGTCAGTCAGAAGAGGTGGGAAGCCATGAGTGACATAGAATCATAGAATATCAGGCTTGGAAGGGACCTCAGGAGGTCATCTAGTCCAACCCCCTGCACAAAGCAGGACCAATCCCCAATTAAATCTCCCAGAATGATTCCATTCTGCAGGGAACAATCCTGAACTTGGAGAGCTCAAGGTCTTTGTAGGGCATCCCAAAGGTTTCCTGCATTCCCAAACAGTTTTTGAGTTGGTTTAAGTAATTCCTCACCTGTGCAGGAAGCTCTTGGGAGCACTTCTGTCTCAGAGCCCTGGAGGTCTGGGACCCATGGCTCTTCCCCTCGTTCCAGCTGCGAGATCACATCAGGTTTGGAAATTGGAAACCCTACTCCAGGCAAAGAAAACAAGGAAGGTCAGTGGAATTTGTGGGATACTTGTCACAAAGAGCAGTCCATGGTTGTAATCCCAGCTCATTTTTTAAGCACTAACATCCCAAGGCCATCTACATTGGCTCAAAGTGGCAGAATAGTTATTATTATTATATAAATAATATTCATTACCTTAGTGCCTAAGGAGCAACTAACAGTGGGTCACCATTATACTAGGGAAAGTACAGAGAATAGCAGATGGCCCATGCCCTGAAGAATTTACAATCTAAATAGAAAGACAGGCACAGAATGGGGGAAGGCGTAGAACCCATTGTTAGAATATAGATATTCAAGCCTGCCTGTAAAGTCTACACGTTAAGAACTTAGGTGTATTTTTATCACTTAGCTACTTACAGGGGTATAAAAGCAAAGAATCAAACTCACAGTATGCCTGTGTAGGGGCCTTCTCTCACTAGGATAGCCTAAGAACAAGGCCACAGACGAAGGCCCTTGGCTAAGCAGATGGGGCAGCCAAAAGTTGGGAAGCATACGGTCACATCCTCATATCCCAAACGAGTCAGGTTGAAATAAGGTGGTATTGGGCTGTTAGGAAGACGATCCTGTCCAGATGGTGCCCATCACCATCAGATAAAGAAACAGATCTTAAGATGGTTAAAGAAAACGTAGTTTGATAGCATCCTGTCTGGCAAGAAATCACTTATCAATGGTTGTGAAACCCTCATTTCCGTATTGTTTTATCTTTATGGCCACCATTTTTACCTTGTTAATCAGTCTAGTTCTCTAAGTGTTTCTGTCTGTTGTGTAATTAATTTTGCTAGGTGTAAGTTAATTAGGGTAGTGGGATATAATTGGTTAGAGAATTATGTTACAATATGTTGGAATTGGTTAGTTAAATTTCAGTACGGTTGGTTAAGGTATAGCTGAGCATATTATTATATAAAGGGGGTCAAACAGGAGGGGGAAGGGAAACTAATCATTTTGTTTAAGAGGGGTGAAATGGGAACAGGGACACAGGCGAGGCGCTGCGGCGTCAGAGCTGGGAAGGGAGACAGGGAAAATGCTCTGCGGAGTCAGAGCTGGGAAGGGAACATGGGGAAACAGGCTTTGTCGGCGTACAGAGATAAGCGCAACTGGTGTGAAGGACTTTGCAATATGCCTGCTTGGAAACTAACCCCAATAAGCATCGCATTATCTGCGCTTCGGACTTCTGGTCTTTTGCTGCTTGCTGTCTGCGTGACAAGAACCAGAGAAGTGGGAGGGTGAATGGAAAGCCTTGTAACAAAAATGACATAATCTGATAACCAAGAGGTAAGCCTTTAAGGAAGGTTTTAATACACTTTGGAACTGATCAGGGATTCCCATGAGGACTGATGAGGGGGCGATGGTAAATACACTTTTAGATCCTTTTATATCTTTTCCCCATCAGGCACACGGTCATGGATCCATAGGATCTCTGCAATGCCCTGGCTTTTAAACAGTCCTTGGGAGCTGCCCATTCAGGGCACGAGACCCCCAAGAGGTCCCACTCTTCCTACAAGGATGAGCCATGGAGCTTCAACATCTGAGACTGAGCCTCTGGCTTCAACACTCCTATTCCAACTGTGAGCTCTGCCCAGCAGGTCCAGCTGAACGACA
Source organism: Caretta caretta (assembly GCF_965140235.1). Classification (NCBI taxonomy): domain Eukaryota; kingdom Metazoa; phylum Chordata; order Testudines; family Cheloniidae; genus Caretta; species Caretta caretta. The sequence continues at coordinate 15,839,338 of NC_134233.1, forward strand.
CTCCTCTTCAGAGACTGTTCCTCAGTCAATGCACAGAGCAAGTTTTTCCTGTGACACTGGGCAGACTTTTAAAATACAGCAGGATTTATTAGTCAACTGAAACACAGCACTGGAAAGCCCTTAGATTAGGACAGAGAAGTGAAGAAGACAATACAGTCCATGCTGGCCAATGCCCTTGAGCCATGCTGCTGTAGAAAACAGTTTGGTTTCCTTTCACTGTGCCTGTCCATTTGTCTTTGCTCCGGTAGGGCTCTCTGTATCTGCAAGCCCAGTTCTTCCTGCTCCCAAAAACATAACGAGTCCATGTATGCTTCACTCAGCGAAGCAGAGATCCTCCCATGGAGAGGTGAGAATTATTCCCTTGTCTCTGTCCGTTATTCCACTGATGTAGGTTGGTCCCAGCCAGTCCTTAATGACCCATTCATATCACCCCATGACAGCTACATGACAAAACACCTCATGTCTCCTGCTCTTTATAATCATAGCAATACCAATCACAGAGGGAAACTGAGGTGTGTATTGGCATCATACATGTATCACCAAAATTCCCACCTCTATGACACACACACATATACACACTGCTCTCAGCCCATGGAGAGAAAGCAAAGTACAGGAACTGGAGGTTAGTCCAGTGAACACAGTGGAGGAGAAGCTGCAATCCTCAAACTCTAGTCAAAAAGGAGAGACATGTGGGTCCCGACCCATAGAGAGGGGCTGGCTAGAGGCCTGATACCCGAGAGGGCATTCCTTGAGCCGACCATGGAAGCAGGTCAAAGGCTTAACTACCCCAGAACTGTGACATCGCAGAAGCACATTTTGGGGAATTAGGAAATCTACTGACTCAGGTGTAATGGGAGGGAGAATGAAACTCTCCCAGTGTGTGGAGAAGGCTGGGGAATGAAACACTAAAATTCAGGAGCAACAGCCTCTAATTCTTCCAGAAAAGGAGAATGTAAGAAACAAGAATTGGGCCAACCAACCTCAGGAGGGACAGGCTCAAAGATCCAAGGAGCCTGGAGGGAAAACCGCTTGTGGCTGCTGCAGATGGGGAGAGGGGGGAAAAAGACTCTTTCCAAACTCTCACTCCTGTTGACCCCGACCTGATTTTATGATCTATGACGTAGTCTCTTGTCTTGTGGGCAATTTTATACTCGCTAGAGGTAAAATGTCATGATCAGAGTATTGCTTATTAGCTTGGAACATGTGTGGAGGGGGAAGGAGGTGAACATAAATAAATGGGTTATTAAGGGCAGGGACTACACTACAGCCGGGATCAAAGCTCTGAGATCGATCCACCGGTGGTCGACGTAGCAGGTCTAGTAAAGCCCCGCCAAAATGACTGCAGATCGAGTTAGGTAAGTAGACCCTGCGGTAACTCGACCTAAGGTACATCGACTCCAGCTACATTATTCATATAGCTGGAGTTGCGCAGGGTAGGTTGACTGACCAGGGTAGTGTAGACATAACCTAAGGTTGCTACAGGTAAGGGCCTTATATTAGGTTGAGGCTTTGTGGGAGTAGTTATGCTGAAGTCTGGGATTTACCTAAATAGGCCTAAGGAGAGGATCCCAGGTGAGATATTTTGCACCCTCATTTTGAGAGACTAATGAGTAACCACAAACAGGTGCAACACGCCACAGGATTCTGAAAGAAGGAGGTTTGGGGCGGCTTTAGCAATTAGACAGGTTTCAGAGTAGCAGCCGTGTTAGTCTGTATTCGCAAAAACAAAAGGGGGACTTGTGGCACCTTAGAGACTAACAAACTTATTAGAGCATAAGCTTTTGTGAGCTACAGCTCACTTCCACTGAATGCATCCAATGAAGTGAGCTGTAGCTCACGAAAGCTTATGCTCAAATAAGTTTGTTAGTGTCTAAAGTGCCAGAAGTCCTCTTTTTTTTTTTTAGTAATTAGGTTGCTATGAAGTATCTCAGCAGTTGGACTGCATTCATATATTAGAATTATTAAGAAATAAGTGACGTAAATCATGAGTATTAATGCTTGATGCCTAATTATAGACTTCCCAAAGGCCACATAGAATCATAGAATATCAGGGTTGGAAGGGACCCCAGAAGGTCATCTAGTCCAACCTCCTGCTCAAAGCAGGACCAATCCCCAATTAAATCATCCCAGCCAGGGCTTTGTCAAGCCTGACCTTAAAAACTTCTAAGGAAGGAGATTCTACCACCTCCCTAGGTAACGCATTCCAGTGTTTCACCACCCTCCTAGTGAAAAAGTTTTTCCTAATATCCAACCTAAACCTCCCCCACTGCAACTTGAGACCATTACTCCTTGTCCTGTCCTCTTGTACCACTGAGAATAGTCTAGAACCATCCTCTCTGGAACCACCTCTCAGGTAGTTGAAAGCAGCTATCAAATCCCCCCTCATTCTTCTCTTCCGTAGACTAAACGTCCCCAGTTTCCTCAGCCTCTCCTCATAACTCATGTGTTCCAGTCCCCTCATCATTTTTGTTGCCCTCCACTGGACTCTTTCCAATTTTTCCACATCCTTCTTGTAGTGTGGGGCCCAAAACTGGACACAGTACTCCAGATGAGGCCTCACCAATGTCGAATAGAGGGGAACGATCACATCCCTCAGTCTGCTCGCTATGCCCCTACTTATACATCCCAAAATGCCATTAGCCTTCTTGGCAACAAGGGCACACTGCTGACTCATATCCAGCTTCTCGTCCACTGTCACCCCTAGGTCCTTTTCCGCAGAACTGCTGCCTAGCCATTCGGTCCCTAGTCTGTAGCTGTGCATTGGGTTCTTCCGTCCTAAGTGCAGGACCCTGCACTTATCCTTATTGAACCTCATCAGATTTCTTTTGGCCCAATCCTCCAATTTGTCTAGGTCCCTCTGTATCCTATCCCTGCCCTCCAGCGTATCTACCACTCCTCCCAGTTTAGTATCAACAAGAATACTGTGGGAGACCGTGTCAAAAGCTTTGCTAAAGTCAAGAAACAATACATCCACTGCTTTCCCTTCATCCACAGAACCAGTAATCTCATCATAGAAGGCGATTAGATTATTCAGGCATGACCTTCCCTTGGTGAATCCATCCTGACTGTTCCTGATCACTTTCCTCTCATGTAAGTGCTTCAGGATTGATTCTTTGAGGACCTGCTCCATGATTCTTCCGGGGACTGAAGTGAGGCTCACTGGCCTGTAGTTCCCAGGATCCTCCTTCTTCCCTTTTTTAAAGATTGGCACTATATTAGCCTTTTTCCAGTCATCCGGGACTTCCCCCGTTCGCCACGAGTTTTCAAAGATAACGGCCAATGGCTCTGCAATCACAGCCGCCAGTTCCTTTAGCACTCTCGGATGCAACTCGTCTGGCCCCATGGACTTGTGCACGTCCAGCTTTTCTAAATAGTCCCTAACCACCTCTTTCTCCACAGAGGGCTGGCCATCTCTTCCCCATGTTGTGATGCCCAGCACAGCAGTCTGGGAGCTGACCTTGTTAGTGAAGACAGAGGCAAAAAAAGCATTGAGTACATTAGCTTTTTCCACATCCTCTGTCACTAGGTTGCCTCCCTCATTCATTAAGGGGCCCACACTTTCCTTGGCTTTCTTCTTGTTGCCAACATACCTGAAGAAACCCTTCTTGTTACTCTTGACATCTCTCGCTAGCTGCAGCTCCAGGTGCGATTTGGCCCTCCTGATTTCATTCCTACATGCCCGAGCAATATTTTTATACTCTTCCCTGGTCATATGTCCAACCTTCCACTTCTTGTAAGCTTCTTTTTTATGTTTAAGATCCGCTAGGATTTCACCATTAAGCCAAGCTGGTCGCCTGCCATATTTACTATTCTTTCGACACATTGGGATGGTTTGTCCCTGTAACCTCAACAGGGATTCCTTGAAATACAGCCAGCTCTCCTGGACTCCTTTCCCCTTCATGTTAGTCCCCCAGGGGATCCTACCCATCCGTTCCCTGAGGGAGTTGAAGTCTGCTTTCCTGAAGTCCAGGGTCCGTATTCTGCTGCTTACCTTTCTTCCCTGTGTCAGGATCCTGAACTCAACCAACTCATGGTCACTGCCTCCCAGATTCCCATCCACTTTTGCTTCCCCTACTAATTCTTCCCGGTTTGTGAGTAGCAGGTCAAGAAAAGCTCCCCCCCTAGTTGGCTCCTCTAGCACTTGCACCAAGAAATTGTCCCCTACGCTTTCCAAAAACTTCCTGGATTGTCTATGCTCCGCTGTATTGCTCTCCCAGCAGATATCAGGAAAATTAAAGTCACCCATGAGAACCAGGGCGTGTGATCTAGTAGCTTCTGCGAGCTGCCGGAAGAAAGCCTCATCCACCTCATCCCCCTGGTCCGGTGGTCTATAGCAGACTCCCGCCACTACATCACTCTTGTTGCTCACACTTCTAAACTTAATCCAGAGACACTCAGGTTTTTCTGCAGTTTCGTACCGGAGCTCTGAGCAGTCATACTGCTCCCTTACATACAGTGCTACTCCCCCACCTTTTCTGCCCTGCCTGTCCTTCCTGAACAGTTTATAACCATCCATGACAGTACTCCAGTCATGTGAGTTATCCCACCAAGTCTCTGTTATTCCAATCACGTCATAATTCCTTGACATCACCAGGACCTCCAGTTCTCCCTGCTTGTTTCCAAGGCTTTGTGCATTCGTATATAAGCACTTGAGATAACCTGCTGATCGCCCCTCATTCCCAGTATGAGGCAGGAGCCCTCCCCTCACAGACATTCCTGCCTGTGCTTCCTCCCGGTATCCCGCTTTCCCACTTACCTCAGGGCTTTGGTCTCCTTCCCCCGGTGAACCTAGTTTAAAGCCCTCCTCACTAGGTTAGCCAGCCTGCTGGCAAAGATGCTCTTCTCTCTCTTCGTAAGGTGGAGCCCGTCTCTGCCCAGCACTCCTCCTTCATGGAACACCATCCCATGGTCAAAGAATCCAAAGCCTTCTCTCCAACACAACCTGCGTAGCCATTCGTTGACTTCCACGATTCGACGGTCCCTACCCAGGCCTTTTCCTTCCACGGGAAGGATGGACGAGAACACCACTTGCGCCTCAAACTCCTTTATCCTTCTTCCCAGAGCCACGTAGTCCGCAGTGATCTGCTCAAGGTCATTCTTGGCAGTATCATTGGTGCCCACGTGGAGAAGCAGGAAGGGGTAGCGATCCGAGGGCTTGATGAGTCTCGGCAGTCTCTCCGTCACATAGCAAATCTTAGCCCCCGGCAAGCAGCAGACTTCTCGGTTTTCCCGGTCAGGGCGGCAGATAGATGACTCAGTCCCCCGGAGGAGAGAGTCCCCGACCACCACCACCCGCCTCCTTCTCTTGGGAGTGGTGGTCGTGGAACCCCCTATCTCAGGACAGTGCATTTCATGCCTTCCAACCAGCGGAGTCTCCTTCTGCTTTCTCCCCCCAGACATATCATCTGGTCCACATATGGGTTGGGGCAACTATTGACATTATTGTAATCAGAGTAAAGGAGCAGATATGGTATATAGCCGTACTATTTCCATAAGGAAGGGGATAAAATACCTCTCCTAGTTACCATTTTCTCATTTTGTTGGGTCCCTGAGACAGTGTAAACTAAAGCAGGGCCTAGCTTCTGATGGTCTCCCTTGCCCCTCCATCTTTGTTTCCAATGGTGTCCATAACTGGTAAATATGCACCATGCAAGACCCTCTTTACTATACTTATCTTAGTCTAATCGTTAGGTGTATTGATTTTTGCCTATGTTTTCAATTATAACTGTCTGTATTAAATCAAGTTTCTGTGTGTTTCACCCTATGTCATCTCCTCCATTAAATTTGAGTCGCCATGGACAAGGACACGTTGTACCCCAATACGTAACCTTATAGGTGTAAAAATGGTACAGGCTACACTACCAGCCTGTGACATCACCAACAAAGTGCCCATTTGTGCCTGGGTAGCGGCCCTGCCATGGGAGGGAGGAATGCAGCAAGGATTCAGGATCGGTGGCCAAGGTTGCTGTGCAGAGAGATGGGGAGGGTATATGGGGAGGGAGGTCAAGAGTTAAAATAATAGTATTTGGGGGGGAAATGTATAATGAAGTGAAACTGAACAGAAATAAAACTGGAGTGTAGGCTCTAAAGCCACAAGGCTTGGGTAGGGATTCGGGGTTAAAGGTCTGGGATCCCCCACAGCTCTAGATCCCTAAAAATCTCCTCCCTCCCACTGACCCACCCAGCCCACTGCCTGGGTGCTATTCCTCCACACTCCCCTCCCCTTCGTCCCATTACTCTCAGCCGGCACCACCTCCTGGAACCTTGGGAGCTACTTATGTTCCCTCCTCGTCTCTCACTACCTCATCCCTCCCTGCTGCTTCTTAGCTCTTACCCTGCACACACCCTCCCCACGTCCTGGCACCCCAGAATTATCTACTCCCCTGCTTCTCCTCCCCTCCCACAGCTCTGTTCTCCCTTCACCCGTGGGGTCCTGAATGGCAACGTTATACACTCTCATATCAAAAGAGGAGCTCGTCTGACTGTCACACAAGCCATGCATGAGTCATACCCACCTATTAACCTAATTTAGAATTCTACAGGCAGCATATTTTCCTCTTAAAATGAGGAAAAGGCATGAAAGCTACAGTTATTAATGTAAAAATAAAAGGAGTATTTGTGGCACCTTGGAGACTAACAAATTTATTTGAGCATAAGCTTTCGTGAGCTATAGCTCACGTCATCGGATGCAAGTACTCCTTTTCTTTTTGTGGATACAGACTAACACGGCTGCGACTCTGAGACCAGTTATTAATGTAGCCAATAAGGATATCTTAAATGCAATTTTAAAATGACTGACAGCACCAAAAAGGCACATGTCCAAAAATTATACTAGTGTGTGGGAGATCAGGCAAAAAAAGGTGGGCAAGGAAACTTGCCAAAACTTATATGATGAATAAAGGTATAAAGTTATTACTACTCAGGTTCTTTAGAGACCCCACAGCTTCTACTAACCGACGGGACAGGACTCCTTACCCAGCAAGACCACCGTCTCATAGTTCTCCTGCATGACGTCTCTGTAGAGGGCTCTCTGAGTGGGGTCCAACAGAGCCCATTCCCCCTTGGTGAAATACACAGCCACCTCCTCAAAAGTCACCAGCCCCTAAAAGAGAAAGGGTCCAACACTCAGTACCTGCTGCCCCAGTCAAAACCCCTCTATTCACTGAACAGCAGCAACAGGTAAATTGAAGGTCCGGGAGGCACATGTTAACAGAGTCCCACCACACCTTGCTTAGAGAGGCCAGGAGGCATCAGAGGGTAGAAAGACAGAACCTTTGTGTCCCCCAGCTGATAAATGTGAAGACCCTGCCTCCTTCTATCACATACCTACTAGCCAGAGCTTGATATGGGAGATGGGGCCGTCTCTGGACCCTGCTGGTGGCTCCTTGGTAGGAATCCCAACACACTCCAAATAAAATATACGGAAGAAAGGGGAAGTCAGTAGTAAAGAATATAAGTTAGAAGGTCAGAATTGTAGAAAATTGGTAATGATCAATCAATGAAAATAAGAAGGAAGTTTTTTTAAAGTATATTAAGTACAAAATTAATCCTAACAATGGTAGTGGTAAATTACTAGAGGGAAATGGCAGAATATAAAAAATAATGCAGAAGAGGTAAAAGTGTTCAATTACAATTTCTTTCCTGGATTTGGAGAAAAACAGATGATGTACTCATATCATAAGATGTTGACGCCGACAGTCTTTCTATTCCAAGAAGAACTCACGAGGATGTTAAACAGCAGCTATTAAACTTAGACATGTTTAAATCAGCGGGTCCAGATAACAAGAGTTTTGAAAGACCTGGCAGAGGAGTATGGTGGACTGTTAATGTGGTTTTAATTAGGACTAGCTGAGTCTCAAGCAAAGCAGTGTGAGAAGGGCCAGGCCAGCTTGAGGGTTAGAGGGCACAGCGGTTCCCAGAAGCCCCCCAGACTACACCCCGGGGTGACAACCCATCACATCCTAGAGTACACAGTTCTCAGCAGGTTTGTCACATTCTGTCCCCTCCCTTTCTCCACACTAGATAGTTCCTGCCTCCCACTACCTCTAGCAGCTCCCACCCTCCTATGCATTTACTGCTCCTCTCCCTCCAAGCAGAACCCACCACCAGCTCCCTGATAATCCCTTACCTGAGCCAGCTCCATTGCAGCCATTTCCTTCCCCCTGGGAGGACGGGATGATCTGGAGTGAAACCTGGATGTTATTCTGTAGCCTGCCAGGGTGAGAAGGGCAATGTGACAGAATTCAGACAGGGGTTTTGTCCATTCCAAAAGACAATTCCCCCCAGGATTTGTCCCTGCTAATGGACATTCTAGGTTCTGCCACACTGTGAAGCACAGAGTGACCTTATTCCAGTAGAAGCCTAGCCACCTCCCACAAGGGTGTAACCCTCTGAGACATGGTGAAACCCTCCCAGTTACAGAGTCTCTGTTACACTTATCAAGTTTGTGAGCATTACCAAGGTGGGAGGGGTTGCAAGTGTTTTGGAGGATAGGAAAGAGATCTGGGGGTCATAGTGGATTACAAGCTAAATGAGAGTCAACAGCGTTAAACTAAAAAAGCAAGTATCATTCTGGGATGTATTAGCAGATGTATTGTAAGCAAGACACGAGAAGTAATTCTTCCGCTCTACTCTGCGCGGATTAGGCCTCAACTGGAGTAGTGTGTCCAGTTCTGGGCACCACATTTCAGGAAAGATGTGAAGAAATTGGAGAAAGTCTGGAGAAGAGCAACAAAAATGATTAAAGGTCTAGAAAGGGAAGATTGAAAAAAATGGGTTTGTTTAGTCTGGAAAAGAGAAGACTGAGAGGGGACATGATCACAGTTTTCAAGTACATATAAGGTTGTTACAAGGAGGAGGGGGAAAATTTGTTCTACTTAACCTCTGAGGATAGGACAAGAAGCAATGGGCTTAAATTGCAAGAAGGGAGGTTTAGGTTGGACATTAGGAAAAACTTCCTAACTGTCAGAGTGGTTTAGCACCGGAATAAATTGCCAAGGGAGGTTGTGGAATCTCCATCATTGGGAATTTTTAAGTGCAGGCTGGACAAACACCTCTCAGGGATGGTAAGATAATACTTAGTCCTGCCTTGAGTGAAGGGGACTGGACTTGAGTGACTTCTCGAGGTCCCTTCCAGTTCTATTATTCTGTAAACCAAAGGCCAGAGAAGAGCAGAATCAAAGGAGTCACTTTGGGAGATTGTCCCTGTCATTGTCCCCAAGGCAGCTGTCTCAGGGGGGCTGCCAAACAAGGCCAGCACTAGACTCACCGAGGCCCAGGGCAGAAAGCTGAAGTCCCAGTGCATGGGGCTGAAGTTCAGGGCCCTGAGCCCCACCTCCCAGGGCTGAAGCCAAAGCCTAAGCAATGTCGCTTTGTGGGGGCCCCAGGCAGTTGCCCTGCTTGCTACCCTCTAACACCAGCCCTGGCTTTTATATGTAGAAAACCAGTTATTGTGGACCACGTGGGCTGTGGAGTTTTTATAGCATGTTAGGGGGGCCTCAGAAAGAAAAAATTTGAGAACCCCTGGTGTAAGGGACCATCTGTCACAAAGGTGATCTCACCTGTGTGGTGAGATCTACGGGATGACCCAAGGGGACTGTCTGTGATTCCATGTTAATGCTGTTACAGTGCCTGAAGCCTTTACACTGGATACTTGATGGGTGAAATCTACATATCGACCTCACAATCAATTTGGGGTTTGTTCCCTGCTTCTTACCGGTGTGAAAGGCCAATGGCATTTTGGGATGTATAAGTAGGGGCATAGCGAGCAGATCGAGGGACGTGATCGTTCCCCTCTATTCGACATTGGTGAGGCCTCATCTGGAGTACTGTGTCCAGTTTTGGGTCCCACACGAGAAGAAGGATGTGGAAAAATTGGAAAGAGTCCAGCGGAGGGCAACAAAAATGATTAGGGGTCTGGAACACATGAGTTATGAGGAGAGGCTGAGGGAGCTGGGATTGTTTAGCCTGCAGCAGAGAAGAATGAGGGGGGATTTGATAGCTGCTTTCAACTACCTGAAAGGGGGTTCCAAAGAGGATGGCTCTAGACTGTTCTCAGTGGTAGCAGATGACAGAACGAGGAGTAATGGTCTCCAGTTGCAGTGGGGGAGGTCTAGGTTGGATATTAGGAAGAACTTTTTCACTAAGAGGGTGGTGAAACACTGGAATGCGTTACCTAGGGAGGTGGTAGAATCTCCTTCCTTAGAGGTTTTTAAGGTCAGGCTTGACAAAGCCCTGGCTGGGATGATTTAACTGGGAATTGGTCCTGCTTCGAGCAGGGGGTTGGACTAGATGACCTTCAGGGGTCCCTTCCAACCCTGATATTCTATGATTCTATGAAAGTGGAAAAAGGGATAAAGGGAATTTGAACGCAGACATCTTAGTTTTCTTAGGAATAGAGCAAGAGTCAGGCTAACTCTAACTCTAAGAACACGACACTTTAAGGCAGGGCCTTGGCAAGTGGGAAGCGAGTGAGAAAACTGTGAGAGATGCTGTTTTGACCTTGTGTTGGATAAGAATGGAACTCAGACTGTAGCAGGAACTGCAGAGAAAAAGTAAGATATCAGGAAGGAATATGTATAAACAAGACGCAGCAGTTGATCATTATTGCATATAATAAAAGGTATAAGTGCTTGCCCTAATTGTTTATCATGCGGAGACCTGCAAAGGAAGGGGGAATCCCTGTCTGGACGCAGTCTCCCCCTTGCAATTGCTTGAGAATAAATGGTCTCTGACTTGTTGCAAACAACCTAAGAGTGAAGACTGCGTTTTTCTTCCACACCACTCTGCCTGAGGCTGGTGCTCATGCTCTCGAGTCACTGAAGACAGCATTACAGGGACTTATGGGCACAACGCCACCAAGGGCAAGTTGCAGCAACGCAGAGCAGGCTTTACAGTGACAGAGTGTGGGCCAAATGGTCCATGGATTCAGTCAAGCCCCAGTTCTCCTCCAGTGCACATCAGCATCCCGGCAACCTTCGAGGAGGGTCAAGGCTGCCACTTGTTCAGTGATGACGGATCTCCAGCAGAGCATCACCCGCACCCCATGGCCCGCCTTGTCTCCCGAGACAGAGGTGAGTGAGGGAAGGTGCACAACGGATCCTGGGGGGGTGGGGAAAGGGATAACAAAACACACCTTCTGGTGGTCACCCCTCAGGAAGTGAAGGTGAGAGGCATTGTGGTGGCAGTAAAGGGGGAGGGGAGAGATTGGGAGCAGTACCCCATCAAAGGCAATGCTGCCAGTGAGTATCCCCACCACATCAGGCATGGGGCTGATAGGGTGCCATTCCCTGGGCCTGGGTAGGCCTATATAAACCCCACGCTGGCACAGAAGGGGCTAAACTGCTGCTTTAGTCTGGATTGGCCCAGATCCTCCCCACCTGCAAACGATTCCAGGACTGGAGCAGGAGTGAACAGGAGAGACCTTCTCTACTCATAGGGGGAGAACCCTGGGAAGGGAACAGTCTGTGGAGCAATTCCAGCCCCAAAGAGAGGGCTGGCAGCATTCGGGGCTCCGGCCTTCACTGAGGGAGGGTGGGGATCCCTGGAGCTCAAAAGGGGAGCAGGCTGAAACTTGCGCTGGAAACCCAGTAACCTCTGAAGGGGACTGAGACGCTCCCACAGCCCCCAGAATAAAAGGGGCCCATATCCTGATGGGATCTGTAAACAGCATTTTCCCCTCCGTTTCTTTTTTTTCATTCCTTTATTTACCCTTGTTTGCCAGCAATCGGCTCTTTTGCTGTTTCACCTGGTTCCCCAAGAGAGGAAGAAAGTGCTCTGAGGCCTCAGACAGAGGGTTGAGCCATGACACACCAGAAGGGCATGCCCCTGGAGCACCCCTGGGGCAGGAGTCAATTGGACTCACAGAAGTGCACCCCAGAAGGCCTGAGGCCCAGAAGTTTGGCACCAGTTTGATGGGCTGGAAGGCCTCTCACTGGGGGCTGCCAGAAGCCTGGCACATGGAGTAGATACGGGGTGGCTTGGGGAGAAGGAAGCAGAGCAGCGTCCCAGACAGCACACCGAGAACGGAAATGGAGAGGGGACGAGGGGCACTGCAGTGAACTCAGCACACGTCCTGAAGGCCATTGGCAGAAAGTTGTCCCGTCCCTGGCCTACGGGCGTCAGACGGTGACACAGAGATCCCTTGGCAAAGGGTCACTTGGTCTTTGCCAGCAGCTCTCACCTGAGACCTGACAAACCCATCACATCAAACACATCTCTTGGAGGGTATTTATCCATAGGGGAGATCATGTGAGGCTGTGACAAAGTGGGGGTTTATTCATCTTGTTATGCTGCATGTGCGTCTTACTCCCCTATACGAACACTGTGTGTACCTCAGTTTCCCACAATACTTTGGTGGTGGGAATTGGGTGTGTGATTTTTGCCGAGGCCCGTGGGGCAGGTGAAGCTTCCCAGCAGCCTACACTTATCTAACCGGAGACCCAGGAGAGGGGTGCAACCAGGTGACACCTTTTGCCTGGGAAGTGAGATAAAGAGACGGAGGAGGAGCAACAGGGGGGTGTCAGAGGTCGGGTCGCTGGAAGCGGGCAGTTTGCATGGGGGGACTCGAAGAGGGAGAGTCCAGGGCATCTGGCCCAGGACTCCCAAGGTGGACTTGGCTGAAAGTCACTGATTTCCTGTGATAGCAAGCTCTGTTCTATGCTGTATTCCTGTCGCCTAAGAAACCTTCTGTTTTACTGGCTGGCTGAGAGTAATGTCTGATTGCGGAGTTGGGGTGCAGGGCCCTCTGGCTTCCCCAGGAGCCCCGTCCCAGCGGAGTCGCTGCAGGAAGCACACATTGTGGAAGGGGATGCTGAATGCTCCGAGGTCAGATCCAGGAACGTTAAAGCTATGTAAACTTCTGCCCTGGAGATAGTCTGCTCAGAGAGAGGAGGCTCCCCCAGAGTCCTGACTGGCTTCCTACAGAGTAGTTCCAGAGCATTGACCCAGTGACTCCGTGACAGAGGCATATACAAAAAGCTCATAACTGGTCAAGACTCAGAATGACTGAGACATCAACGTATGCGTCGTACGTAAGGAACAAAGCATTTATATTGAAAATCGACTTTATGGACTTGGAATGGAAAATCAATCACCGAGCAGTAATGGGCCCCAGGATTGGCCCATCCACCCAAGAGGGAGTCGTCACCCATGTTCCCTCTAATTATTTCCATCCATGTGCGGAATGAATTTTGTTATGTGCTCCACCACTATTGAGGTAACGTGTGGATGTGCGCTACCAGTACAAACAAAAACCCTAGATAGAATATATATATTGTAAACAGTTCATAGGTATGGAAGAAGAAGGAAGAATATTAAAACAAGGGATAATTAATAAGGTGCACTGCTTAAGATGTGCATTTAATATGAAATCAAATAAAAAGAAAATGGACACTGCCCTTGGAGTAGATGTATTTTATCATCCTTTCTAACACTACAAGCTAGTAAACACACCAAAATGTGGCATAGTGAAAACAGCTACAGAAATAAAACAAAGTCATAGGCATTAAGTAAAAGCATTAAAAATATGCACCAGAGGCCCAATTTAATAACCTCCTCCTACCATAGATCACTAAATCTTCAGGGAAAGCTGCTCTCAAAAAATGAAGCATCTGCCAAAACACTAGCATGCTATGGACTTCTGCAGTTCACAAAACTATCCCTCTTGCATGCACACAGCTCAGCTTTAAGATGCTAAACAAATCTAGGAGTCAACTAGAAATAGTCATGCTCTCAGAGCAAATATTAATATAATACTTTCTGATACTGGAAAGGAGAGTAAAAGGCATTCACTCAGGCTTATACCATTTCTATGGGATGTCAATTCTTAATTTGATGAATACTTCACACACATAGAACAGGAAAAATAAGGAATAAAGCAACAGACAGCAAACAAAACCACAGACAAACAAGTGAGAACACTGGAAATAGGAAGGGAAGTAAAACATCAACTGGTTGGTGATGGGTATTTTAAACGAGTGTTTAGGACCCACACTGTGCAAGTGCAACAGAGCCCTGTAGAAACAGGCAAAGTTCTCCTGCTGTCACATTGTGTGTCTCTCACCAACTCAAAAACTCAGAGTAGAAGCCCTGGAGCACACAGACACATGGCTTTGGAGTTTGCACACAGAGCCCTGCTTCAAAGACTTTGCAAATAAGCCCTTCATCCTACAAAAAACCTAACACCACACCTAGTCCTTGCTACTTCTGAGTCAATGGGAGTACTCTGAAGAGCCCTAACTGTACCAGATAGCAAAGTTCTGGCCTTAATGGTTTCCAATACCTCTCCCCAAACAAATTCTAAAACTTAATGGAAATCACTTGTCTGGAATCCAACTCCAATTGAAAGGCCAAACAACTAAACAGCATCCATGGTAAAGTTCTTCCAGTTTTAACTATTTACCATCTATTGATTAGTAACACAGGAGATTTTTTAAAAAATCATTAAGATCACAGTTTTCAGATACCTACAATACTCCAAAGGAATTATGTTGTTAATAGAATCCTTGTCTCTCTACCTTAAGCCATTAACACCTATGGAAACTTTGTTTGAAATGTAACCAGGCCAATGTCATGAGCTAGGCCTAGCCACCTGGTTTTGCTCCAGTATTCATTCAGTAAAGCCCCAATCCTACAAATGCCTATGAATGGGTGCCCTCCAGAGGCATAACTGTTTGCAGGATCAGAATCTAAGAGAGAGTAAATATCATGAAAGCAGTTTCTTTAAGCCACACCAATCAAAATGAAATCACAGATCTATTTCTTTTAACCTTGGATTGCTGTAATTTACCCATAGGGTCACTAAAACAGAAAGGTCAAAGTGTTTTTTCAGTTTGTTCACTGTGTGGACTTGACAGCAGTTTAGAGCCTGATCCTGCGCTTAGTAAGACCTCACTGCAACCTAATCTGCCATCTGCATTCTTTAAAAATACTCACATAACCTCCTCAGAACTCTAGGAAGAGGACAGATGATTAACACCTATCTACAAAACCAGCCTAAATGCTTTACAATTAAAAAAAACCCACCAACACAAGTCAGATTGTGCATTAAGATCTGCTAATGCAGAATCCCTCAGCCCTCTTTACCTCTCTGCTTTGGATCTGTCTCCCTCCAATCAAACTAAATCTTAGCCCAGTCTTCCTAATACCTCCGGCAGATGTCCACCAGCTGTCTACTGAAACGCAACATGGCCAAAAGCAAGCTCCTCATCTTTCCTTGCTGATACTAGGGGGAAAATATTTTGGTCTAGAACTGCAGAGGATTCACTGTTTTGTGTTTGCGCTATAATTCTAACAGTGGAAAATAGCGGGAGTGCCACACTATACCTTCCCCATCAGATTTTTCCTGGCGTATTTCACTGGCTCTGTTACCAACTGCCCATGGCAAACACTTGAAAGAAGGGGAGACGGAGCTGGAAATGGTGGCAGAAGAAGAAGGTGGAGAAGGAGAGAGACATTTGAAAGCATGACCATTATTCCCATTCCACCATAACAAATAAAAGTGCAGGAGAAGGGAGCTGCACTTCAGAATCACCCAGCAGCTACGTGGAGAGAGCACTGGATGGGGAATATTCCTGGCTCTGCCATGGGCCTGCTGGGTGATCTTGGGTAAGTCATTGAACTTCTCTGTGCCTCCGACTGCAAACTTGTGCGAGACCCACAACTCCCTATAGGGCTGCTAACTCCTCCTGCCAACATCGCTCTGTGCAAAAAGCTAGGAAATTCACTTACAAAAAAAGAAAAGGAGTACTTGTGGCACCTTAGAGACTAACCAATTTATTTGAGCATGAGCTTTCGTGAGCTACAGCTGATGAAGTGAGCTGTAGCTCATGAAAGCTCATGCTCAAATAAATTGGTTAGTCTCTAAGGTGCCACAAGTACTCCTTTTCTTTTTGCGAATACAGACTAACACGGCTGTTACTCTGAAACTTACAAAAAACTTTATGAACGCAGGATTTGAGGTTCCCTGGAGCTGTCTTTGCCCCTCCAAAAGAGAGCTCTGACCCACATGACCAATGACCCTTTCTTTACTCCTACAACATATCTATGTGCACCCGGACATTTGAAATAGTGCCTATCACTAAAATACTAGGGAAAACGACAACCAGGGCACACAGTAAAGCACTTTATCTTTGCTAAGACGGAATTTGGTTTTAGGTGAGCTGCACTATACAGGAGCTACTGACACCTGTTCTACACTCAGACACTGAGCCTGCTCCCCAGAAACAGCCGCACACTTGGTCAATTGAACTCCTCTTCACCCCTTTTTACAACTCTCATCCTTACTCACAGAAGTTCCAGCTGACATTCTAATTCACTCACCCATGGTTAAGCACACACACTGCTCTCAGATCCCACCTTACTGCTGACCATTCCCATGGCAAACAGTCCCGTTTCCTGCAACATGCCCAGCTCAGTGCAGAAATGATACAGACTGGAAGCTCAAGGTACACATGCACCTCTTTCCTTTCATCGCACACATGGGGGGGACTCAGACCCAGATCTTCTCATATCACAATCTCACTTCCACCAAGTTGCTCTAACTAGTGCCTCTACCATTCAGTGCAGCCACACCTAACAGAGTGAGTGCAGCTGGCGTGCAGGTAGAGAACGCCCAGTGGCTGTTGGCAGCTCCAGGGGACAGAGTTAAGGTTGCATTGGCATGCCCGTTAGCTCTCTATTTCCTAGGTTTTGACTTTTGCTGAACTTGACATTCTGGCAGGACCCAACATACTGCGGGGCAACCTTACCTCTGCATTAATGAAGGGGTCAGTGACAGGATGAATGTTCAGTACATTCCCAGAAAGTGATAACTCCTCATCCCTGCCTGCCATTCACACAGGCAGAAAAGCCCTGGGCAAGGCAAGCCTCTGTGGGGAAGAGAAGGGGATAGAGCTTAGAGTTTCTCTGCCAGTCAGGAAGGGGTAGCAGCGCGGGAAGACTGGCAGCTGATAGTTGGAGGGGTGAAGAGGTTTGGGGTAGGGTGGGGGCAGAAGCAGCTGGGGCTGGGCAGTCTCCATGGGGGACACTTGCTCCTCCTGTGCCCCTTCCACACCCTCTTGCGAGTAGAGAATGACCACCCTCTCCCCACCCCCAGGGGCAGCCATGTCTCAGGACTCTCCCAAGTTGCACCCACTAACTCTCTTCCCATTTGGGGTGTAGCTCAGGGCAACAATTTCCCACCAAGATGAACCCAGCTGGCCGCAGCCGTTCTGGTGCCACAGGGGCCTCTGGTGGGTGAAGGGCAGAACCGCAGCACTTCTCGGGCAGAATGGATCTTCTGCATGCCAAAAAAAAAAAAAAAGAAATTCTGACTTTGCACCTAATTCCAGAAGCTGCTGAGCATGCACAAGTTAAAATGAAACCAAGGCTCCGTCTCCCCAAGGACCTGGCCTCTCGTGCAAAATTATACACACTCCCCAGAAATCTGAAATGGGCACTTCATAACCAATAGAATGTTATTTATCTATTCACTTCTGGGAATTACCAAAAAAAAAAACCAACCCAGTGAAGCGGACACCCTTAGGGAACGATCTCATGTGTCTTTACAAATTGGTATAATCTAATCTGGCACTTTATACAGTAAAATGCCTTATTCCTAGCCCTATGGAGATTACCTGGTGTCACTACAGGGCAGAATTAAGGTTGGGTACCTGAGTAGCATATTGCGATTGCTGTTAAGTGGGTTTGGCAAAATTCATTCTGTTTATTTCTTTCTTTCAAATTCAACAGATGATATCGATATTTATTTTTAAGCTTTTTTTAATGTTCACAATTTCAATGTTCAGAGCTGTGGGAAGTTATAGGGGTCATCAGCCAACAATTTTTAGAACCGTTCAAACACAAATTGTCAATCTCACATGCAAAATATATAGTGTAAATATCCATAAATCAAACTCAACTTTCTCCAGAAGCATTTCTATATTTTGCCTGTACAGTGAAATGAACATTTACTGCAATTTATTCATAAAAATACAATCCTTTCAAGAGTACTTTTAAGTAATAAAGTACTTTAATTCTTTCAATTCCTGTATTGTAATGGTTGCTTTGAGGATAATTACACCCTCCCTTGGATGTATTTTACTCTCAGTACCGCAACCCCATCATGAGGTAGCTCCTGTCTGGGAGCTCTGCTGAGGCCAGTGGCATTATGATCAGAAGGGGACACTCTGACACATGAGGAGAGACACATGGGGGAGGGTGGAGGATGAGGTAACAT
The DNA here is from genome assembly GCF_965140235.1 of Caretta caretta. Classification (NCBI taxonomy): domain Eukaryota; kingdom Metazoa; phylum Chordata; order Testudines; family Cheloniidae; genus Caretta; species Caretta caretta. The sequence continues at coordinate 15,857,555 of NC_134233.1, forward strand.
GGAGACTACCAGGGTTGAACATGGCCCAGCAGAGTGTGGGGAACAAACTCCCTCTCAGTCTCTCCTCTCTCCCACCTCCCAGAGTCAGTAACTCTGATAAATCGTTCCCTGAAATCTAAATAGCCCCAGTATGTGAGAGAGTGATTAACGCAGGTGCCTTAGGGGCTGCAGCGCCAACCCCCTGCCTGGATGAGGGGGATGAAGAACTGCAGTAGAAACGGGTTAGGCTAGCAGAGGGCACAGCTGATATGGGACTGGGAGCTCAGTTGACCAAGAGGCCAGAACTCATTGGGGGTTGGGACAAGGAGTCAACAGGACTGGGTAGAGGCACTTCTGTGTATTTTCCCCCTGTTTACCATCCTGCCATGTATTTAATTTAGAAACTGTTCATTCAGATTTAAAACACATTGGAGCTAAGATGTGTTGAGGTGTTTCCACTTACAGTGGTACAGTTTTAATTAGGTGCTTAATCAGATGTGAATGCAACACAAAGCAGGCAATAATTAGTGTGCTTTCATTCATTAACTTGACTGTGTGCGGTGCATAGCTTTAAAAAAAAAAAGATGGTGAGAGCAAACACCTGACAAGCCCTTTTGCCCTAAAAAGCACTTTTGGCTCTTTGACATTGCTTTATCCACCCCACCAGAAAACGCTACAGGTAACTAGGTAATTACAGCGTACCCTCACGAGGTGTACTTCTACCAGGTATGTGCCAAAATTCAAATGGTTCTGTTTGGTTTATCTTTCATTCAGCTTTGCAATTCTTAGATCCCATTTAAAAACTGGAACTGAAGTAACCAAAGCAAGTTAAGAAGAGAACGGCGTCGGGCACAGGCGGGGGTAAAACAATAAAGAGAAAGAACTGACTATGCAAAAAGGAACATCCCAAACTATCAGAGCCCCAGACCCCCGTCCAACTGAATCCACCCCAGCCAGGCATATCAAGCTGGGCCCCTGAAAAATCGCCCATCCCGTCTGGCAGTGAACGCCGCGTGTTCCAGATGGAGCTATGGTGTGTGCGTCTGCTCCGCTGACATGCTGCTTTGGTACGGAAGCCACCATGGCCACAGGGAGCAGAGACAAAATCCAACACCGCATCCCCTCCCACCTCCGCACGGTCTGCCATCCCTTCCCCCACCTCCACATGGCCACTCTCAGCCTATTGCTAACAGTTCCTTCCAGCCTTCAGCTCTATAAATAAATAAAACATGGTGTTACAAAAGGTAGGTCCTGCCAGAGCAACCTGATCTCTTTCTGTGAGAAGATAACTAATGTTTTGGACAAAGGAAATGCAGTAGCTCTCATCTATCTGGATGTCAGTAAGGCATTTGATAGAGTTCCACACGGGAAACTATTTGTTAAACTGGAGAAGATGGGGACTAATGTGAGAACTGAAAAGTCAATAAAGAATTGGTTACAGGGGAGACTACAAGGGGTCATACTGAATGGTGAGTTGTCAGGCTGGAGGGAGGTTACTAGTGGAGTTCCTCAGCGATCGGTCTTGGGACCAATCTTATTCCACATTTTTATTAGTGACCTTGGCACAGAAAGTGGGAGTGTGACACAAAGCTGGGAGGGATTGCCAATATGGAGGAGGACAGGAATATCATCCAAGAAGATCTGCATGACCTTGAAAGCTGGAGTAATAGAAATTGGATGAAAATTAATAGTGCAAAATTATGCATTTAGGAACTAACAACAAGAACTTTTGCAATAAGCTGGGGAGTAATCAGTTGGAAGTGACAGAGGAGGAGAAAGACCTCGGTGTATTGGTTGATCAGAGGCTAACTATGAGCTGCCTTATGAGTGGAGACTCAAAGAGCTTGTCTCGTTTAGCCGAACCAAAAGAAGGCTGAGGGGAGATAGGATTGCTCTCTATACATACATCACAAGGATAAATACCAGGGAAGGAGAGGAGTTATTTAGGTTAAGCACCAATGTTGGCCCTAGAACAAATGGATACTGGCCGTCAATAAGTTTTGGCTTGAAATTAGGCGAAGGTTTCTAACCATCAGCGTGAAGTTTTGGAACAACCTCCCAAGGGGAGCAGTAGGGGCAAAATACCTAACTGGCTTCAAGACTGAACTTGATAAGTTTATGGATGGGGTGGTAGGATGGGACTGCCTACAATGGCATGTAGTCAGTCTGCAACTCCTAGCAGCAAAAAATTTGGGGAAGGGGTTGGAAGAGGCGGGGCAGGGGTGGGGCCACATGGAAGGGGTGGAATGGGGGCGGGGCCAGGAGCAGTGAGGCGGGGTGTCAGTGATGTAGCCCTCGGGCCAATGCACTAGTCCTCCTGTGGCCCTCGTGGTCATTTGAGTTTGAGACCCCTGCCCTAGACACTCCCAGACAGGTCTACCTCTAACCTGGTCTTCAAAACCTCCCATGAAGGAAATGTCACAGCCTCCCTTGGAAGCCAATGAGATGCAAACACTCAGACCAGAACAACACTGTGCATACGCACGCTTGGTTTGGGGTTAAGGGGAGAGGCAAGAATTCAAACAATCTGGGTTCAGATCCCAGTTTCGCCCCAAATTCTCCATGCAAACTTGAGCAAGTTACTTCAGCTCTCTGAGCTTCAGTTTCCCCATCTGTAAAACGGAGAGCAGCCGCCCACCATTTCCCGATTTAGCCTTTGGGGTTTTTGTGGCAAGGACCCTCGGTCGCTGTGGGCACGTCTACACTGCAGGTGGGCACCGGCGGCCGGCCCGTGCCCGCGGACAGGGGCTCACAGGGCTCAGGCTGCGGGGCTGTTGAATGGGGGCGTCGATGGTCCGGCTTGGGCTGCAGCCCAAGGCCCGGCCCCCTCCCACCTCGCAGGGTCCTCCAGCCCGAGCCCAGACCCCTGCCCTGCCACGAACCAGCCCCTTCGCCCGAGCCCTGGGCGCCCGAGCCGGCGGCATGGGCCAGCGGCGGGCGTCGAATGGCAGGTGGGGGTACCCGGGGGGTCTGCGCAGCCCCTGTCCCAAGGGGGCCCCGACCTCGGTCCGGGCTCTGTAAATCCCGGCATTACAGTCTCCCTGATTTTCTTTGGGGTCCCTGCAGCGCCTGGCAAAATGCGGGGAGAGGATCTTTGTCAGGGCCAGTGCAGGGCCAGGCCCAGCGGGGACACAGGTCTCAGCGGAGGTCTCTGACGCGCCCGGGACCCCGGAGGCCGCAGTGGTGCGCTGCCTGGCACGAGGGGGGCCGTGATCTCGGTCCGCGTCTCAGTTTTACCTGGCACAAGGGGGGGCCTGATGTCAGCTGGGGAGAAGCGGGGAAATTGGAGGGGACCATAGAGTGATATTCCACCAACACCCCAGTGGGACGCAGGGAGCCCTGGGCGGGGAACGCCGCCGGGGGGCTGGAGTCACAAGGTCACTGGCTGGGGGGGGGCCTGGGAATGGGACCAGCAGGGAAAATGGGGGGCCGGGGACCCCCCAGACCGGAGACCTGAACTGGCCACGGGCGGAGGGGGAGGAAACGGGATACGGGGGGGCAGAGCCCGTCTAAGGGAGGTGGGGGAAGGGGGGGGGCACCCGGGCTCCCCCTCGCTGCTGTGGGGACAGAAAGGGGGCAGGGCGGGAGCGGGGGGTCCCAGGGGAGGGGGCAGCGGTAAATCCGAGGGGATCTCAGCCCCCCCCCCGCCTCTCCCCGCTCCCCGGGGGGGCCCGGCTCCTCCGCCCCCCGGCCACGTCCGGGCCGCGCCGACATTTTTCCCGCCCCCCCCGCCCGGCCCCCCCGGGGGCAGATCCCGGCGCTGCGAGAGGCCGGGTCCCCCCCCCGGACCCGGGGCAGAGTCACCGCCCGGCCCCCCCGGGGTCGCTCCGGTACCTGGAGGCTGCAGCGCCGCAGCGGGGCGGGCGGAGCCCGGGGCGGCCCCAGGGCGGCTCCGGCGGGAGCGGGGCCCGGGCCGGGCACGGGGGGGTTAACGAAGGTCTCGCGCCGCCCCCCCCGCCCCCGCGATCTGCGCATGCCCAGAGCTCCAACGGCCCCAACCGCTCCCCGGCCCCGCGCGAGCCCAGCCCGGCTCCGCCTCCCCCCTCCGACGTCACTTCCGCTCCCGGGGGGAGTCAGGAACTACATCTCCCAGCCTGCCCCGGGCGCCGCTTCCGCCTCCTCCG